>NC_044589.1:2706854-3015604 GCF_901933205.1 Camarhynchus parvulus
TCTCTGCTCTTTGCTGCCAGGCACTAATGAGCAGGCATGGAGGGGAAGGAGCCCGTGGTCCCCTCTGCTCGCCAGCCATCATGAGCTGTTAATAAGGAGAAAGCCAAAAGGGCCCAGGCCTCCATCCCCTGACACTTCAGTACTAAGCAAAACAAACTAATGAAGGATTCCACTTGTGGTTAGCTTGCTAATAGAAATGACAGGCTTCAAATAACCTGAAAGCATCCAGCACGATGCTTGTCTATCTGATCAGGGCTCCTCGGCTGGCACCTGACACTTTCAATACCAGAATGACATTCACATGCATTCTTTTCCAATGCTGTCACACAGCAAGAGCTTTCTTCTCTTCATTTGCTTAGAGGGTGCCTGGCAAAGCTATTAAGTCTGTGATGGGAGTGACAGTTAACTGCAGACCTGTCAGCCTTACTTCCGATGTCAGCACATCCTTGTACCCATTAGGAGCACATCGCTCCAGCTTCACAAATAACCTGTAATGTACTCTGGATTCTGCGTCCAAACACGCCCTAATGGGCTCGCTGAGAGGTCCCTTCTGAGGCACTCACAGGGTGTTTGTTTAGTTGATCCTTTAAAGGGCTTTTTTTGGGGAGAAACAGAGGGAAAATCTGAAAGCCTTCGGAACATTTCTCAGTTGTGTAGTTGTGAGCAAGGTGAGTTGTTGTCTCTCCTGACCTACCTGTTATAGGTTGGAACGCTGAATTTTGAACCTGTTTAGCCTGGATGAAAGTTCCTGGTTTTTTCCTGTTTATGAAGGCCATTAATGGAAAAGTGACGACCAGTAATGAGAGTTTCAGTGAAATATTTGCCACGGCAGAATTGCAGAGAGGCGAGGACATCAACACAACAAAAGCTGCTGCCAGTACAGCAGCACTCTGAGCATTTCCCTGCAAGTGTGGCCACTCAGTGCTTGAGTATCTCAGTTACAAACTCAGGGACTGCAGCTTCATCCCCTCATTCTTGGCACTCACTCAATGCTCCCTGTTCATGACACATCCCAATAACCCACAACATTTAACTTTTAAAAACACTTTTTTTTTTTAAATAGAAGCATTAAAGGGTTGGAACTGCTAAAGGGTTTAGGAATGCTAGGAAATGAAATAATGGAGTTTTTAATCTTGTTCTGCAATGCAAAGAAGAACAGTGGTCCCTCTGCATTGCCAACAAATGCAGGAGCAATACAGCTCCATAGTTTATGGGATGGGTTTCCATCAGAATATCATGATTTTTTCAGCTGAGTGACTCAGGGGTAAACAATGTTTCTCCATGTTTCTGTCCCAGAACTGAGCCTGAAGTGAATCATGGAAAATGTCACAGAAATGATAGTTATGAATTGATGAGTAGTTGACCAGTAATGCACTTACAACTACTCTGCTCTAACTCTTCTGGTATTCTTTCTTTGCTCTTCTGAGTGGGATTAGCCATCATCTACTTTTTTTAGGGAGTATATTATAAGATGCCTAGAAACCAAGCAAACCAGTCTGATCCATTCTGCCAAGAATCTTTCAGTGCCCTATAATGTGTGATCCTGAACCTAGCAACGGTGGGATCAGGAAATATGGTTTGCATTGAGCTCCTCATGCCTGACTGAGCCCAACTTAGGAATTAGATGTCAATTGTAATTGCCCTTTGTCTGTATGATTTGGGAATTAATAGCAGCCAGAAAACCAGGAAAAAACTTAATAAATACACCCACATCTCTGCTACTCTTGGTAAAGTTTGAGTCATAACTGGACCTCTAATAAACTATTAAAATAATAGAAGCTTGAACTGAAAACTTGGGGTTTTTTCTCTCTGAGATCTTCTCCTGAGATGCTACACTTGGGATTCACAGTTAGATAACCTGCCAGCCCTGAGAACATTCACTGCTGGAGTGGTGATTGCCAGGAGATTCAGGTGCTTGAAAAGTAGGGTGGACATCTTGTGGACAATTCAATTATTTTTAAAGCTTTGCTAATGCAGCTGAGAAACCAAGCTGCCTTCCTGGCATCTGCTCTTGAGTGTACTGTACATTAGATATACAAGAGATGGGGCCAGGGGGAGTTTCAAATTCAACAGCCCAGGTATCAATTAAAGTTGGGTCATTTTCGTATGTCACCATTCTGACCCTTCAAACAGAGCAGCTATAGTGGAATCAGGATGTCTCTCTGACCCTATACTATGCAAATGCACCGAGGCCAGAAGGACCAGCAAACCTACTGAATTTTAATGGCAGAAGGGTGTGATGCCCCTAACTCATTGACATTCTGAGCGGGTTTTTTCACTAATCCTCACGCTCAGTAGGCACAACTTTCTTGATCTTGGTGCTTCCGTAGGGTGTGCAGGTCAAAAAGGCAGCTGAGATTGGCCAGAAGGAAGTCAGCTCTACAGCACAGAGGGATATATTTAGACACAATTAGAAATGGGCCTGAGCCATGAAATTCAGGTAAGAACCCAAACTCTCCTGAAGTTGGAGTGATAGGTGAGCCACGCATTTGGGTCAGCCCTGTGGAGATACTGACCAGTCATCTGATCCACAGCCAGAATTTATCAAAGTCCCTTCCTGGGTTTACATTTTGAGGGATATTTTTGAAATAATCTGTTATCAGGAAGAACCTGGTGAAGTTTCAGTGCAGAGTTATCAGTGTGGTTCATCTGCTTGGACCTCTCTCCACGAGTGACATGGAGAAGCAGCTCTGACTTGAAGAATAACAAAAGAGAGGCATAAGAAGAATAACAAATTATTTTCTGCAGTGATTTTTTCAGCTATATTGTGTTCCACTTGAAAGAGATGGTGTTGGTAACCTATGGCTCCATGTGGAAGTGGAGTGATGATAAGTGGTCCCCATCTCCCCCTGGGCAGGACACAGCCGGTCAGACAGAGGGACAGGCTGCTCCTCCCTGCTGATTGAGGAGAGCTGCTGTATTTCGGGGGCTAATGCTACATCTGGTGGCTCTGGAATGAATTCCACTCGCTGTGGAGTGGGATGCAGGCGGCAGTGGGTTTATGCTGTGGGTCTGTGCTGTGTCATGTGCACAACAGAGGGTTTATTCTGTGGTGGATTGAAGGGCAGCATTCAGGGTTGGAGCATTACAGAGTGAGGAAAGGGGGTTTTACTGCAGAGATGGTTTTCATTCACTTGGCAGTTTGGTTTGGGTTTTGGAGTTTTTTTCCTTAGTTGGCCCTGGCTGGTTTTGCCTTTTTTGCTCTTTTATTCCCAATGGCCTTAAAAATCTTAAATGTTTATGAATTTGGGCCACATAGTATTTAAATTCCCAAACAGAGGCCCATTCTTCTCTGTAACAACCTTGTGACTTTCTAAGGTTGTCAAACACGTTACTCCTTTTTTTTAAAGAGAGTTTTGTATATAGAACCTCAATTATTTCCTCATAAAGTGATTTTAAAATGATTCCCCAGTGAGTTTTAGGAAAGTGTGTCTAGACTTTTTTCTTTTTCTGCTTTATCCCAGTCTCCCCTTCCAGCCTGCCCCTATCATTTTGTAGGTTACGGATAGCTGAGGATTTGTTGTACTGCAATTTAATGCTGAGTGTGTGCTGTGACCTTTGGGGGGGGCAGTCTGTTGGCAGTATCATTACAAATAAAGTACTAACAGATTTCAGATGTTTATAGATTCCAAACTGGATGCTGACGCCTGCAGTCGTTTATAAACTCACCTCCACAGATTTTCACATTTGACACCGAGGTGGTGGTATGGCCCCTGCTCAGATGCCAGCTGATTGCTTTCCTGAGCTCCTCCAGAGCCAGGTGGCCTCCCCTCGGTGCCTCTGCTGTCTGACCAGGGTAGCAATTGCAGCTGCAGGAGATAAAGCTGCAAGGCCCTGCCTGAAGGGCCAGAGCTGCCCCATGCTCCGTGCCAGCGCAGGTATTTGTTATTTCAGGTGGACACAGCCAACTACAAAGGCTTCACAAACCCTGGCCCACATTAGCCAGGCTGCTCTTGAGCAGTGGCAGACACTCAGACTCCAGCGTGGGGAGGGAGCCAAGACATTAAGTTGGATTTGGGGGTAATTTTTACAACCCCAATTGGTGGCTGAAGTCAGGGGCTGTCCCTGGGGCGCAGCACAGCACCTCATGCTCGCTCTTGGCACAGGTTTGCTGCAGTGTGATGGTGACATGGGGACAGGGCAGCCGAGTAAGCAGTGTCTGAGCCTCTGGCCTGTCTCAGCAGGGCAGATTTGGTTGAGTGCAGAGCACACACTCAGCCCACAGAGCTGCAATTCCCAGCTGGCTGCTGTTCTGCTGCCAGGCTCCCCTTCCCCAGCTGCTCCAGCCTGGAGACAGGGCGCTCCTGGAGAGGGGCTCATCGTGGGAGGGAGGATTTGCATGGCAGGATGCTAAGACAGCCAGAACTGTGGTCGGCTTTACTGCAGGAAGTGGATTAGGCAAATCCCTGAGACAGTGCAGAAATCCATTTTTCCAGGTGCTGAGGCTGAAGGAAACCTGTAATTAATAGTATCCTGATTTTTACTTAGTTAAGTCTTAGAGCGAGGTATCCTGGAGTTTATATTTTTAGCAGCCGCTTTAAGAGAGGGTGGAGGAGGGTAAGTGTGCATGGAGGGAGAGATTAATTTAAAATTGATAACTGCATGGCAGCACCACAGTTTTAACAAGCTCAAGGCCTGCCTGGCGCAGCCTGCTGTACTCGGGGGACTGGAGTTCAATTCTCCGTGCTGCCAGTTGAAATCAGAAATCACAACTGCAGTGATTAGCAGTGAATTTCCTGATCTTGGTGCCGCAGGCAAAGGAAGGAGGGGACTGGCTTTTTCCCTATCTCCAGCGAGGTTAACCCCTAGCAAGGAAGACAAAGGTAGGGAAAGGGAATCTGGGGCAGTTTACACCATTTAAACTCGTACATGCTGTTTAAAAAAAAAAAATCAATGGCCATTAACAGCCCTGCCTGACTGTGGAGAAGTGCCCAGCAGTGTCTTAATTAATCTCATTGCTAATAGAAGAGCATCACTTCCAAATGTTTGTGCTACCCCTCTCTTTCCAATGATGTAGGTCAGATCCACAGAGGCAGAATACAGATGGCAAAAGCAGGGACTTGGATGTCATTCCAGAGTCATCCCAAACACTGGGTTTACACCAGTGTAGCTGGGACCAAACTTGATTTATTCACATCACCATCAAGTACCACCCCCTCTTGCTTTCCCTGTGTTTGTTCATCAGGAATGGATAGATTGGAAGCAGTGAAACTTCTATATTTTTAAATTCTGACTTATTTTTGTTATTTGTCCATATAAGATGACTCCACCTGATGAACAGAAAACAGCAGCACTTGTGAGTGTGTGGTCAATATGTCTGCACAAAGCCCTGTCTGCACTGGCCCCTTTGTCCCTTTCTGGGTGTTGTTGCTGTTGAAGGTTGCTTGTCTGGGTGCCTTGTAAAAGGAAGGAATTTTGGCTGATATGTGTAATAATATCAAACTGCAATCTGTAAAACTATTGCAATGGGCAGAAAGTTGGGGCCTCATGTTTATCAACTCTCTTTGGCCTGGAAAATGGAAGCATTTTGGTAGCTAGAGCACAAAAACATGTTGCTTCATGGATAATAGACGGTTTGTCCAGAAATTACCTTCTACTAATTCAGATCCTTGCCTGATGGAGAGGACTGGAAATGATTTTGCTTGCTTACCTCTTTGTTCCTTCCTGACCCTTCTGTGGGTCAAAACCAAGTATTTTTTCAGCTGAGCTGCTGAAGCACGTGATGTGCAGAGGCACCACACTGGAATAATGTGTGTTCTTGGGCTTTTGACTTATCCATGGGGTGCCAGGGTCTCTCCACCTTTGACCATCTCCTCTCCAGTAAAATCAAACAAAGCTTGGTGTTGTGTGGGACAGAGCTGTCTCTTCTCTGTGGGCAACTGCTGAAATTCCAACACTGGCAGGGCTGCTCAGGAGCTCTGGAAGGTGTCAGTGGGGTGTGGGGCCCCTCCTGCACCAGGACACCTCTGACCACGAGAGCCTCAGCTGTGGCTCACTGACCATCAGTGACCAGCTGGGTCTGGCACTGGTGAAGTTTCTTTCAGGAGAGCTGAAATTAGATTTCACAGGAAGGTCTGCTGCAAGGTCTGTGTGATAAGTCATGCTCTGGCTGATCTCATGTGCAGGCTCTGTCCCCCAGCACTGCCTGCTCTTTCATGTGATTTTTGATTTCACCGTGAAAGGTTTGTATAAACTTTGTTTCTCAGATCAGTAGAAGAAAGCTGAGCCAAATTATCTCCTCAGCTTTAGTGAGTTTGGCTGCTAAAAGTCAGCAGCAGAGGTAAACTACAGTCAGTCAAGTGTATGGCAGTAGGGTTAGTCCTGTTGCTTGTTTTAGGGGATGATTGTTCATGTGGAAATTTTTAACATGAATATCACATGCACATAAATATACACATATATATGTCCTGCTGCTTTAACCATAGAAACTATGGCTGCAGTAAGCATCAAAACAGAGAGGCTGATATCTCTGAGGCTTCCACGGATGAACACCAACCTTTATTGCTTTGATGCTGTTCATTTTCAAGCCCATGAAACAGAGGTATGAAAGTTGAGTCTGGGCAAGGTGGCAAATCACAGTGTGTTCCCTGCAAGATTCACTTGCTCTGGATTTTCTCTCCATCCTCTCCCTCACCAGCTCAGGGCGATGGGAATGGGGCTGTTCAGTCCATCACACATTGTCCCTGCTCCTCCTTCCTCCAGAGGCCTTGGACTCCTCACCCTCTGCCCTGCCCCAGCCTGGGGTCCCTCCCAGGAGAGAGTTCTCCAGGAACTGCCCCAGAGTGGGTCCCTTTATCCATGGGCTCAGTCCTTCAGGAACTGCCCCAGTGTGGATCCCATTTCCCAAGGGCTCAGTCCCTCAGGAGCTGCCCCAGTGTGGATCCCATTTCCCATGGGCTCAGTCCCTCAGGAGCTGCCCCAGTGTGGATCCCATTTCCCATGGGCTCAGTCCCTCAGGAGCTGCCCCAGTGTGGATCCCATTTCCCATGGGCTCAGTCCCTCAGGAGCTGCCCCAGTGTGGATCCCATTTCCCATGGGCTCAGTCCCTCAGGAGCTGCCCCGTATCCCATGTGGATCCCATTTCCCAAGGGCTCAGTCCCTCAGGAACTGCCCCAGTGTGGATCCCATTTCCCATGGGCTCAGTCCCTCAGGAGCTGCCCCAGTGTGGATCCCATTTCCCACAGGCTCAGTCCCTCAGGAGCTGCCCCAGAGATCCCATTTCCCAAGGGCTCAGTCCCTCAGGAGCTGCCCCAGTGAGGTCCCTCCCATGAGGTCCCGGGTCCTTGCAGCAAACCTGTTCCAGGTGGGCTCCTCTCTCCATGGATCCCCAGGCCCTCCCATGACGCTGCTCCAGCAGGGGCTCCCATGGGCTCAGAGCCTCTTCAGCCCCCCCTGCTCTGCCCTGGGCTCCTCCTGGCCCTGCAGGGGGATCTCTGCTCCCCCTGGATCTCCCTGGGAGCCGCTGGCTGCTGTTGGCTCCCCTGGACATGGAGGAAGCTCCCAGCAGCTCCCCACAGAAGGCACCCCTGCAGCCCAAACCTTGCCCTGCAAACCCCATACAGTCACTCATCCTCAGCAGCTCTTGCCTCAAGAACATAAAAATCTCCAGACACAATCTCTTAACCTGGTCAATGACAGTTTCCCAGTGTCTCAGTCCCCAGCACAGCTCTCCCACCTTTCGTGTGACTTGAGGCCACCAAACTGTCCCACAGAAAGCACAAAGCAACTTCTTTGAACTTAAGAAGATCCCAAAATCAAACTGCTGTAATTTGAGCACAGGATTTGGCCCATGGACTCCAGTTCTGGCTCCCCTGGTACTTGTAAGCTTTTTATTACTAATTAAAGTTGGTAAGTAGTCCCGCTCAGGGTGTTTTGGCTCATAAATGAAGGCCAACAAAGTATCTAATTTTGCTAAATAGAGTAAGTTTTTATATGCCAACAGAGGGCTTTTGGTTAGATTTTGTTTTCCCTCTCCCCACTGTTAGTTAGACCCAAGAGCTCTGATGTTTCCTATCCACACCCAAAAACAAAAGCAGCTCTTGTCTCCTTGTTCTTGCTGCCCTGCCCTGTTCCCTCAGGCCATACCTGCTCCAGCTCCCCCAGGAGGTCCCATGCCCCTGGGTCCAACACCACTTCTCCTGTTGAACCCGCTGAGAATCTTTGCTGGTAAAGATCCTATTCAGCACACACAGGAACATCAAAATCCAGTTCTGAGCAATTTTCAACCCTGAAATATTCAAAGCCACTAGCTTTTGAGTAATTGTACATATCTGGGTTCTTATCAGAACATTATTTTCTCCTTTGGCAGTTAAAACATGGTTTTCTTTCCCTTCTTAAAATCAAACCTGTTACAGTTTGATGAATGAAGCAGCAGAATTAAAAGTGTTTTAATAGCATGAGCATTACAAACCCCTCATTGACAGGGATTGTTATTATGATAATCATTTAGCAGAGCTGGAATTTGGAGAAGCCGTTCTGACCAGCCAGCAATGTGAAATATTTGGGGTGAATTTCATCTCTGTAAAGACCAAAAGCCATTTAAAAAGCAGACTGGAGTCTTTTGATTTACATTTCTGATATTAAACAGGGAGCAGCTCTCTGTATTTTTTTGCTACAGGGCATGGCTTCATTGCTAAGAAATAGGGCTATGGCAAGGATCCAGTTCCTTAATGAACCAGCCTATCTGGAGCAAAACAGCTTTTCACACCATAATAAACAATGAACACCTTTTAGATAACAAATTCAATGGCAAAAATATTGCATTGTACATGTCAGAGCCCCATAATTTAATGGAAGCACTTGCTGCATTAGTGGTTTACATTAATTTTTAAAATTAATTTTGTTTGGCCTGCGGGGGAAATACTTTCTTTTTTGCTTCTGATATCCTGCAGCTCATTAACACTTTTTTACTGCTGCTCTACAATACTGTCTGTAATCGTCCAATTTGTAGCTAGAGGCTCATTTTTTAACTAGAAAGAGAAGCAAAAAATGGAGCTTTTACTGAAATCATAAATGAAGCTTCAACCACAGTGAAAAATCAGCATCTCTAACAACAGCCAGAGTGCTGTGGCTTTCTGAGGATGTATTAATTAAACCCTGGATGGATTGTGAGCCAGCAATTTCTGGGTAGCTCTGTAGCCTGGGACAGGGGACTTTTCATCCCAATTCTGCCCTGCAGACATTGGCCAGGGAAGCACAATTCCTCCCTTCACTGTAAAGAGAGCTCATTTTCTGGACACTGAGGGGCTTTAGCTGGAGGTCTCCTATATTGTCATTTCCCTGGGAATTGTGTGATATGGGTTTCAATTTAAAAAGTTATTGTGCTTATGCAGAGTTACTGAAGAGCACAAATGCATTTTCACCTTGGAGCGCTGGAACGCTGCCCTGCCCAGCAAAACAAGAGAGCCCAAATCAAACTTCAACAGCTCCAGCCTCAGCCCAATTCCCTGCACTGTTCACAGTTGTTAATTTAACAGTGGACTGGTTCTATCTGCCTGAATTAAGTGCCATGTGGGCAGTGCTGCTGCATCCCAGCCTCTCTGCACACTCCACTGGGTCTCCCCGGCTGCTCTGCAGATAAACCAACCCCACTGAGCAGCAGGACCCTTCCACAGGGCCTGTCTCACCCTGTGCTGGGTGTCCTCAGCTGCTGCAGCTCCAGGGGATGGAGCTGCTCCTCAGGGATGGACAGAAATGGTCCTGAATGTGCTCCCAGTGAGAGAGCAGGGACCCTGCAGCAACTGGTGGTGAAGGCTGAGGTCTCTCTCACTCATGGCACTGTTGCAGAAGACACACGGGTGTGTCCTGGCACATGCTGGATTTGTCACTACAGGTGCTCACGAGCAATCACTCCTCCTGCCAGAACACAGGGATAATCATTCCAGGCTGCACAGGATGGAAGGATGATTGCTGTCTCTGTAGCTGTCTGTCCCCCATCACTGCACCATCCCAGCGCTGTCAGGCCTTGTTTTCCACATTTTCAATATCATTTCACAGCTTTTTCTACACGAGTGCCCAAATGTCAGTTGTGCAGTACCACGTAGAATGAGTGAGCAATGAGAAATGTAGGTGTGGAGCAGCATCTGTACTGCTTGACCTGCACTGTGCTTTTATGTAATGAAAACAATAGCTGTGAATTCAGCGTAGTTAAGCTGAGCTTTGTGTTTAATGGGAGGTGCTGTACTGCTGTGAATGTAAAGGTGTAAATCCATTAGATTGTACCAGTAAGACTGGGCTCTCCCAGCATGCAGGAGGAATGTCCAGGCTAACTGGGATGGTGCTGTACAGGACAGTTATTTGTAGATAGGAAATGGTGTGTAATTACAGGGGTGAGATCATCAGTTTATATAACTCAGTGTGACTTCGCTGATGTCAGTGGAATGGTGCCAATTTATCCCAGCTGAATGAGACAAACACTTGCACAGATGTGCTGAGTCTCCCTGCTGTACGTGGTGGGAGTCCTGGCTGCAGCTGGGGCAGGCTGGGTTCCCTGCCATGAGCCCCTCCAGCTGCTCAGCTGCTGGGGCTTTGACACCACTGCTGCAGGAACCTGCAGCTTCCCCTCTCTGGGAGGTGAACGGCAGAAATCTGTGAAGGAAAGGTGTCACCACCTGGGCTTCTCTGCTAAGTGAAAGACCAATGGTTGGGCAGGCCAGGGAAGGTTGGTGTGAAATCTGATTCTTGCCAGTGCTGGAAATCCCTGCCTTGAATGGGTAATTCTCCTGTGAAATCAAGGGTGCTGCATGTGGAGCTACTTCAGCTGAATTTGGCACCATTTCTACTTGAGGGAAAGGAATCATAGAATTACAGAATGGTTTGGGTTGGAAGGGACCTTAAAGACCATCTTGTTCCAACCCTCTGCCATGGCAGGGACACCTCCCACTGTCCCAGGTGCTCCCAGCCCTGTCCAGCCTGGCCTTGGGCACTGCCAGGGATCCAGGGGCAGCCACAGCTGCTCTGGGCACCCTGTGCCAGGGCCTGCCCACCCTCACAGGGAACAATTCCTAATTCCCAATATCCCATCCATCCCTGCCCTCTGGCAGTGGGAGCCATTCCCTGTGTCGTGTCCCTCCATCCCTTGTCCCCAGTCCCTCTCCAATAATCCTGGAGCCCCTTCAGGCCCTGGAAAGGGCTCTAAGGTCATCCTGGAGCCTCCCCCAGCCTTTCCTGCTCCATCAGAAGCAGAACTGGGGTTGTTCCCTGGAGGAGCAGCGGGGCAGCTGCTGCACAGGGAGGAGCTGGGGAAGGTGTTTGAGCACCAGTGCCCAACTCGAGGTGCTAAATAAACCAGAGGGGCTATTGTTGCCTTTCAGAAAGGCTATCTGATTTTTTTTTTTTTCATGGAACTTGTAGCCATTTTGAAGCTTTCATTTTTCATAATGTCACAGATAATCTTTTATCTATTATCCAGTAGTGCCATTCTGACAGACATTTGCATCAAATGGGAAGGCGCAGGCTGGAACTCTCTCAGGTGGGGAAACCAGCTTGATCTGAAAGGTTATTCCCTCTCACTGGGTCCTGGGCCTTTGTTCTTGATTCACACTCGCTTCCCCCCATCTAAATGCAGGCATTTCTAGAGCTTTTTCTTTAGAGAAACCTTCAATTCAGAGATCTGAGCTTATTCAAGCTTCTTCCCACATAGCAGTCAAAAACTTGTATTCACTGCAAATGATGAAGCTGCTTTGAAACTTTTGTTGAAGACTCTGTATGCCTCCAGAATCCTTTCAGAACCTTTCCTACAGAGACACAGCAGCTTTCCCACTTTTTAAGGAGAGGAAACACTGATGAAGGAAGGAACTTCAGCAGCCATGAGCCTTTTTGCAGTTGCATCTCTATCTACCAACCACCCCCTCAAAGTCCAATGGGAGCAATGACCTTTAAAGATGTGGGTAGAATATGAGCTGAGTGTCTACAAGTTAGCAAAGCAGAAAAACTGCATCACTGGAAATATGAAAATCAGTTCAGTATTACCTCTGTTTCATAATTCTTCACTTATGAGGTTATTAAATGACAATATAAAAGGGTGAATAAACCTCAATTTCACACAGAATTTCCCTGATTGAAGAAGTAGCCTTGTTCTCCACCTAATAAACACAAATAAGGCTCCTTTTCAGAGCCTTGTTGTGTTCTTGGGTTATTTGAAAGTCATTCTCACCATGGAAGTGGTCTCCTTTTTACATTAAATACCCATCCCAAGCTGGGAAGGAGCACGCATCCATTCCTGTCAGTAAGACTGAGGCATCCCAAGTTTGTCACATAAATATGCATCCCTGATCAGTGTGGGGGTTTTATTACACAGACACATCGTTAATGTACTTGTTGTCATTTTAAAGTCCTGGATTAATAGGAAAGAGCAGCATTTCCCCCGGTGGAAGCTGAATATAAAATTTCTTGAATACCAAAGTAATAATTTTGATTTTATCGTGAAGTATTTTAATAGGCAAGGAAAAAATGGGAAGGGGTTGAGGAATTATTTCCTCTTCCTCCATCCGCAGCCCTTCCTTCCTTCCAAGCATCTTCTGCAAGGAGCAAATTTTGAATTGCAACACTGATATTGTGTAGGAACCCCTGACATTAACCCTGCTGCTGCAGGATGCAGAAGAGAAAAGCATCAGCAGCCCAACTCAGGACTCAGGGGGTTGGAAATTGTTTCTGAACGTTTCTAAGTGAGTGTTTCTAGGTGCTGTGTTGTTTATGAGCAGGAAAAATTAGCTGTTCCAGGCATGGAAAACCCCAGGGAAGATCTGATCTGGCCACAGATGAAACAGAATTTGCTTGCCAGAGGTCTGTGCTGGTGGTATGCGTGTTATGCAGTGATCATTAAAGGAAAGCTTCACATTAGAATTTGTGGGTTTGGGGATGGGCCATGAGTGACTGTGAGGAATCTGAGTCACACTTGTTCCTGCTGAGGTTGAAATCCAGGTTAACTCTGTCACAGCAGTGGAGTTTCCAGGAATAAGAGAGTCCATGTGCAGGGAAGAGCCACCACCACCCACCACCATGGGTGTCCCACTGCCAGGCCAGGTCCCACTGCCCCCACCCATCCGCTGCTGGGTGTCCACGTTCTCATTTTGTGTTTTCAAAGTGATTCTTGCAACTATGAGGGGAATTTGTTTGGAGGAATTTTCCTTCTTTGAGGGAAAACCGAGGTTTTCACATAACCATGTGAATATAGGCACAGAGATCATGAGAAAAGTGCTGCTCATGGGGATTTGCAGTGGGATAACAGGAGCCCCTTCCTCTGATGGACACTGATGGTGGGGCTGTCCTTTGGCCCAGCCAAAAGTGCCATCAGGGGTTTCTGGCAGCTCTTTGAGGGGTGGGGAGGGTGTGAACTGGGCAAAAGCAGCAACCCCAGAGGGGCAGAGAGCTCCTGGGAGCAGTGGGAGCAGGATGAGAACAGGCTGGGACACTGCCCCATCAGCAGGCTGGGAGGGTGCCAAGCTCCCAGGTCCAACAGCTCCGAGATGGGAGGAGAATCCCAGCACCCACCCCTGCCTCATGCAAGGATTTGGGATTGCTGCAAGGCAAGAGCAGGATCTGACCCAGCTGGTGGCCTCCCTCTCCAGCCACTGCTGCACCATCACCTGGCAGGTACTGACACAGAGCATCATGGCAATCTGCACTTTAAACATATTTCCTGATAGCATTTCAGTAGTTATTAACTAGGAAAGCAATTGCTAATTAGGGGCTCGGTAATACATGCAAGTCTGTCATCCTGATAGAATGGCACTGCTGCTGGTAATAAAAACATTGGAGGTGCTTTACATTCTTCAGTTTAATTAAGAGTTTGTGTAATTATAGTGCTGTTTTGCTGTGTTTTGTCTAAGAGAGCTGGAGTAAGGTCCAGTGTGCTGTGAAAGTCTCTGTGGAGTTAAGTGATGTGGAGTCTCAGCTGAAAGGGGAATAGGGGTGGAATTTGGTGAGGAATTGAATGCACAGCCTATAGGCACTGCTTGGAGATGTAGGCAAGGGGTTTGCTCTCTAAAGTCATGGTCCGAAGAGGGGTGGTGACAAAAACTCCTTTCTGAAGAGACTTTCCCCTTTATTTAAAATCGATAGCTACTGTGACTTTTTAACAGAGTATTTAAACTTTACAAGCCCAGGTGAGGTATAACAGTCTTTGCTTTCACTTGTTTGCCCAGGGTGACAAACATTTCACCCCTGCAAGGCAGTGTTGGGGACAAACCTTCCCGGGCGCTGTGCAGGAGAGAGCTGAGCCTCGGGGAGAGCACTGGGGTCTGAGCAATGTCAGGGTGAGAGTCTCAGCCCAAAAAGCAGCTGAAAGGTTTGTTTTGTTCTCCTGTTACCACCTGAAGAAGTAGTTGGGGGCTGGAAAGAGTCAGAACTCTTTCATCAAAACTGGTTCTCCTGAGAACCCCCTGTGCAGTCCATAAGCTGTGTGTGTTTAATTCTGCCTGGGCTGTGTAAGCTTCTATATATTACACCTAACAATGCCAAGAGCTCTAGCCAGGGGTAACTGCAACATTAGTAACCTCAAATTACAATGACTTACTTTTATAGCTCTTTTTAATAGCATTTTACCATCCATATTGCAAGTTTTACAGTTTGTAGCACTTACTGATAAATACTCCATACGTATTTCCTGTGACTCCCCATGCCAGGGATGCCTCCATTGCCCTGCATGTGTGTTACATGAGTGAAAATAGGAACCTTGTGGGACAGAGAGCCTTTCTGAACTATAAATCATTATTGCTAATGATGATGCAGAAGCAGACACCTCATAACAACTTGAGGAGTTTGTTCAGTCCTATTAAGTGGAAAGTCTTGGCCTCCTGGGCTCGGCCTCTCGGAACAAAGTTTTAAATAACCAGCTGATGACGCAGGGGCTCAGAATAAAAAGTAAATCTGTGCTCTTAGGTTCTGCTCTGGTCTGGGGGGTTGGATTCTGTCAGAAGTGGAGCAGTGAAATTTAGCAAAGCATGTGACACCTGCGTAATGAACAAGTGGCCTCTGAGAAATAAGTCTGTGTTAACCTGATTTTAATAAGACAGCACCAGCAGAGCCCAGGACAGCATGAAGAACAAAAGAAAAGAGCTCTCCCATCTTGAATATGTGGGATTGAAAACCTAGAGAGAGAGAGGGAACACACTTCAGTACCATGGAACCTGGAAGTATTGGATTATCCTTAGTGTTCATTATCCTTGAGTATAGTAATTGTAGTGCAGAAACTGATGACAGATAAATATTTTTCTCTCTTTGAAGGAAGTGTGTGGTTTAAACCTGTTTTTTAACAGCTGGTATCAGACTTGAAACAAATACAGGAGGTTCTTATGATTAAACTGACTTTTTTTTATCCTGTCTGAACTTCAAAAGTGAACTGGATTGCATTGTCAACATCTGAGAGCTATTACTGACTGACAAATGCTCAGTTGGGGTTTAGGAATTATATCTGAGATTTAGACTGGATATTGGGAAGGAATTGTTCCCTGGGAGGGTGGGCAGGCCCTGGCACAGGGTGCCCAGAGCAGCTGGGGCTGCCCCTGGATCCCTGGCAGTGTCCAAGGCCAGGCTGGACAGGGCTGGGAGCACCTGGGACAGTGGGAGGTGTCCCTGCCATGGCAGAGGGTTGGAACAAGATGGTCTTTAAGGTCCCTTCCAACCCAAATCATTCTGGGATTCTGTGACAACAATCTTGAGAATTGCTGCTTGAGTTACCACTGGATAGGTGATGGACACCTGGCGGACCTGGGGAAAATGTTACTTGAAAATGTATGTTATGTAATGTTACCTTGAAACTGTGTTATGTTTTCAAAATGTGCAACATTGATACAAATTCCTGCTGGCCTCTTCTCCCCCAGATGTGCTGAGGTTTAATCTGGGTGGCTGGCAGCAGGAACTGAAAGGGCAGAGCAGCCACAGTTACCATAACCAGCCAGCTGAAGTCTCTGGTCCATCCCAAGAGGGAAGGTGGATTTTGCAGGAAGGTCTAATAAAGTCAGGGCATTTAAGAGCAAGAGGTGCCCCTGGTCAAGGCTGGTGCCACCTGGGCTAAGACTGTTCATTTTTACGTCCCCTCTGAAGAGTTCACCACAGCAACCTGTTGCAGCCCCAGCTCAGAACCACACTGTGGCCATCCCTCCTCTGGGACCTTCCCACTTCAATCCCTCCTTGGCCCAGGGGATGCTCCTTGGGCAGCAGGAGCTCCCAGCTAAGGGTGGAGCACTCGTGTGTCCCCGGGGAGCCCAAGCAGTTCAGTGACAGCACCGAGCCTGTCCCAGCGCGTCCCTTCCTGCTGCTCACGGGCTGCATCTGTCACAGCAGCCAAGTGCCTTAAGGCTTAACTTATGTCCCTGGATGAAAGAATTAAAGAGCTTGTCTGGGCTGTGAGTTAAGGGCTCCTGTGTGTTGATAGGACTTGAGTTATTTAAGTTCACTCTGCAGTGAAACAACCCCCAAGGGACTGTCAGCTCGAGAACACCCACTAACCACAGCTTGTCATGTTACTGCGAGGAGGGAGGAGTGAGCTTTTAAGTAATTAGTGCCCAAAGCATTCACTGCTTTGTAGGTCAAAAGCAAAACCTTAATTCTACCAGAAAACTAATCAGAAGCCAACACAGATTTGGGAGCATGGCTGTAATCAGCTTTCCCTGTGACACACCACTTAATGAGTAGGCAGCAGCCTTTTTCTCCAGCTCAAATTTCCAACTGACCCACGGAGAGCAAGTTGTTGTAGCTTTAATCACCAGGTGAAGGATATCCACAGTGGGTCCAGGATCTGGAATGGGTTGTTGGGCCTTTATTACAGAATGGAAACAGCAAAGTTTGTCCTGGCCTCTAAGGTGTGTAACTGGGTGGCTGCCAGTCATCTGGGGAATCAGAGGGAAACAGGAAGAACATGTAGCTCATGTAGCAGAAAAGCTGTGTGAATTTCTGTACTTCCATGCATGCATGCTTGGATAGTCTCTTGGGAGAGCTCCTTGGGCACAAAACACGAGCAGGGTCTGTGGTGTCCTTGGGTCCTGGCAGGGCCCTGCTCCTTATCCCTGATCTTGAGTGCAGGTACAAAGACAACAGCGGAGTTTCCTTCTTCAGGCACTTCAGGAGATACTCAGTATCTCCTTTGGAGGTGGTTGCATGCATTTGAACACGAGTTGAACATTGCTGCTGCCATCCTTTAAAGCCTGAGGATTAATTAAGCCATTTTAATCGTGCGCTCTTGTGTACGGTTAAAGCGCAAGGGGAGCAGACGGAGGGAAGGAGTGATGTATTCACTTACCCTGCTCACCCTACCATACACTGCTGTGTGTACTGGGAAAGATAAGGAGCAATGTTAAACACAACATTCAAATAATTATGTTCATAATAATGCAGGTTGTCAGATGCTTGTGTCACTCTCAGTGAAAAATAAACTTCTGTCCTTGTACTTTTTCATGGTGCAGGAGGAAATGCAATGCTTGAATTGTGTTTCTCATGTTTCCTGGAATCTGAAACTCCCCTTTCATGTGTTGAATGTGATTTCTGAATTTCTTGTGAGCAATGAGAAGATGCAGAAAAATGAAATTATACAAAGATATTTCTAAGGCAATATTTTTCAGCTGTGTTGAGGAGAGAGACTCTTACAGGAAAGGTGGTGACAAGAGGGGTGGGTCAGACAAAATCCTCCAAGGAAATGTGCTTTGAGGTGCTTGCTTTCCATGGGATCCAGAGCTGGGAGGAACTTGTACATATGTGTGAATAAACCAGATTTTTTTAACATAGTTTCTGGCACAGCAGGCAAACAGACATGACAGCCAAGTTAGCATGTATAGCAAGTACCCTTGCAGGAATACAATCTGAGCTACTCTAAACCTTTACCTGAACATCCTCAAGCATTTTTGAGCCCCTTTTCTCTGTCAGATCAGAAAGCCAATTCCAGTCATTTTCGGGGAGGAGTGGCCTGAAGCACTGTCAGCTGAAATGCCACGGCCATGGGTGAATGAAGATGAAAAAGCAACTGGTGCAGAGCCTGCTTGTCTCAGCACTGTAGGGCTCTCTCCACATCAAGATGTCCTTCACTTGCTGCAGGATGAGCTCAGACTCGATTCTTGGGTAAAAGACCATCCCTTTCTTCTCTTTTTTCTCTTCAGACCATTAAGTTAAAATTTTAAAAGCCTGGGAACAAGACTTGGAAACTTGGTCAATTCTGTTCTCGGTCTGCTGGTGGCAGAGTCAGGTCTCTGCTCCATCTCTGCCGCTGTCAGGGGGCAAAGACCCTGATGATGTTGTCCATTCTGAAACAGTTTCAGCTACAGAAATGATGAACAGAAGCAGAACTTCTCTGTGTGAAATGACAATTCCTAAGTGTCTGTGTTTGCAGAATCTTCATTTTGGACCTACTCCTGGTGTAAAATTAAGGGTGTTTGAAGAGAAGCCTCTCATATATCAAATGAGATAAAACATTCAACTTCTAATTGATCTATCCTCATATAAATCATGCAGAAACATTGAGAGTGGACTTGTGACTCATGGTCTGTAGGTTGTGTTTACAGAGTAAGTGTCCTGGCATTTATTAGAGGAATCTTTCTCTTTCTCCTGTTCCCTTCCCATTCTTCCCTCCCCCAGTCCCCTGTGCTGACCCCTAATCCCAACAAAATGAAGATCTGGTTGTCATATGGATGGCAAAGCCTTCCTCTTGCATCACAAACAGTGTAGATCAAAAACACCTCATTTAAAAACAGATGTTTTCTGGTAGTGATTAATATAGTTTCTCCCCCTCTTCCTTTTTTTTTTTTTAGGAGAACCTTTTATTTTGTAATCATCTGCTTTAGCATTAGCTTGAGGGACTGAATTTAGGCACTGCAATGGCTGGATGAACTGGTTCATTTGAAACACAAAGCTGATCTGAATTTTCAAGCCCAGAATGAAACCATTTACATTTCCATGCGTGTCCTCCCTGGTTTAAGCTTAAAGGAAAAGTCCTGTGTGGATCAACATTCTCAAATACCTTTCTCAAGTGAGGGCTCTGGTGGAAGCCGTGGGGTGCTGAGCGCTCACAGCCTCCAGTGGCTGCAGTGCCTTCTGAATTTCCCTGCCTCTCTCCAGGTGCCTCTTTTGAAAATCTCTGTACCAGGTCTTTTATTTGACAGTTCTTTCACAGAGTGATTTCTCTCCCAATTTATTTGGCCAAAAATATTCCCCTTTTTTTCCTCTTCCACTCCTCAGCTGTGCACAGCTCAGCTTTCTCCTTCTGCATTGGAATTGGCTGCATTTTACTGAGGCTTCAAATAGAGAGGATTTGAGCCCATAAATCCTTGCTCTGTGTGAGTCCTTATTTTCACTAATAGCACCACTGAAGTCATCAAGACTGTTTACATGAATAGGATCAGGAGTAATTCTAGTTGGGTCTAATTAGTTACACCAATTTAAGTGAAAGCAGCATCAATCCCTTGTTTTGCAGAGGACGTTGGGATGAAAAATGCTAACGCAGAGTATGAACCTACATGGCTGTGTATGGTTAAAGGATATTGTTCTCTGGCATTTTTCACAAAGAACAATCATTAGTACAAGTTGGAAAAATATAGGGTTTGGGGCCGCATTTTCCCTGCAATTTAATATTACTTGGTATTGGTTAGAAATAAATTGTTACAGACTCCCTTTGAATTCCTTTAGGGTAAATATTTATCACCTGTAACATTTCCTCAATATTCTGAATTTTCAATACAATTAGCTTCACTGCAGGTTATTTACTCCCAAGTCAGAATTCAAGGAAAAGCCTCCAAGTGTATTTTGAGCTGAGCTATTCATCAGAAGTCCATCGTGATTTTGTTCAAAGTGAAGCAAAAGCTGTGGGAGATTTTCGAGCTGGGGAACTGCATTTGCAAGATGCATAAAACTAATGGTGTACACAAAGTGTCTTGTTTTTCCTCCTTTCTGTGGGGGGTGTTTGAAATGCTCATTACTTGGTCCAAAATGGGATGTTGGCAGTGAGATGATGACGGGAGGGAAGCGCAGCGCTGTGAATCCCTGGCAGAAGGCTGGCAGGAGCACGGAGCCATTTACACTCTGCCCACCCTGGTGGCAGCTCCTGACTGGGTGAACACCCTGGGGTGTCAGCAGGCGTGGCCAGGGGCTGCTGGGAGCCCCCCAGGCCAGGGGAGGTGGGTGCTGGGGAGGGGTGCAGGGCTCGGGGGGTGCCACAGGTACCTCCAGGATGTTGAAAGCACTGCACTCGTTTCACTTGGGAAATCCA
The DNA here is from genome assembly GCF_901933205.1 of Camarhynchus parvulus. NCBI lineage: Eukaryota > Metazoa > Chordata > Aves > Passeriformes > Thraupidae > Camarhynchus > Camarhynchus parvulus. Next base: position 2,727,046 of record NC_044589.1, read on the forward strand.
CCCAGACCACAGACACTGAGCTCACTTGGCTCTGGTTGAACACCTCTGACATTTGTTCCATTGGTGATAATCTGTGAGCCTTCCAATGCCCTTGGGCTCTTCTCTAACAACTTGTTAGTGAAACCACTTTCTTCTAGAGACCTGATCCTGTTGGGTTAATCCTATTTAATCACAAGCTTTACGTGTTCTCAAGTGAGAAAAGAGTGCAGTTTGCCTGAAGTCAGGGTCAGGTTGTCTCCTCCAAGTGCTGAGGAGTGTGTTCATTGGGATGCAGTTCCATATCACAATCTCCTGGTGGTGAAGTTGGTGTAGGAGCTGCCAGCCTTTCCCAGGTGTAGTTTGGTGCCCTTTCATGGACTGTACTCTGTGCTGGCTCAGTAAAATAAGTCAGGATAAGCTGGGGCATGAAGAAAACAAAAGGATAATTCAACTTAACCAATGGAAATCCACAAGGGAAGGGGCAGGATCCTTGGGGAGCTGGGGGAGCCCTTATGACTAGGAGGGAATTTCATGGTGACATTTTCAAAGGCTGTGTTCCACTCACTGAGATTTATAATGAAATTCAGCATGTTCCTGGCCTGCAGTTGGAGATGGTTTGTAGACTTCAGAGGCATGCCTTCAAATCACGCCAGTGTCAGTGGCTTTGGGTTTTTTACTTTAAAGCCACCATATACAGCATCTGCTGATGTGGTTTGCAATCACCTCAAACTCATTTAAGTTGAACTATTCAGCAAAGAGATTAATTTATACTTCATCCATAATATAACTTCTTCTGGGAATAAAAGCTGGAGAGGATGATGGACAGCATGAAATTTCTCATTAGTTGGTTTTAGAAGGGACAAGCCAAAACATTAAAATGCTCCAAACAATTCAGGATATTTTAAAGCTTTCTAAAAGCTTTTTCCTTTTTTTTTTCTTTTTTTTTTTTTTAAAGTATGTTTCATTGTAGGGAACTTCAAAGAGTACATTTGATCTGCTGGTATGGTTTTGACTGTATCCACCAGGAGTTCACTTAAGCCAAGCAGTGAAACAATAATGTATGTTGTACAGCTGAAATGAAAATTAACCTAATGTACAGTATTTGCTGCCTTGCACAGCTGAAATGAACTCCTGGTGGACAGGGAAAAAAATGCTGGCAGATCAAATACACCTTTTGAAGTTTATTATAATAAAATGAAATAAAGCCGCCAAGGGAAGCATTTGCAAAAAAGAAAGGCTTAGGAGGACTACAGCTGTTGTATACTGCTCTGGTCTCTTTTTTTTTTTTTTTTTTTTTTTTTTTTAATTGCATTTACTAAAGCCCCAGTACAGAGCCCACTGAAGCCATTGTGAGTCTTCCCATTAGCTGTTCTGGACCCTGGTATCGGATTGCTGGGACCAGCCTGGCCACCTTCCACCAAAAACCACATGCTTTACTGGGAGCCCCAGTGCCTCTGCCCACGTGTGACCTGAATGATCCACCAGAACCCAATGTCTTGCTAAAAAGGCAATTTTCTTGGAAGGATTTTTCATCTAGAGAATTATGGTATCATAATTTTCAGTTAGCATTTTGCTCCCTCTAAATAAATCCCTCTCCTCCATCCTTTACTCCTGATAAACACAGTCACAGTAGTCCTGGTTTTAATCAGGAGATTAAAAGTGTCCATGCTTCAACTAGCATGGTGAGCTCCCTTTGCTGGGGAAGATTAAGTCCTGCAGAGGTTAGCCTGTTTCCATAAGCAAAAAGAATTTTTTTATTAACATCAGTAGATTAAATAAAATTGCCTATTTGGGGACCTTTTCCCTCTCTTTTTCCCTGAAAGGTGATTAGCATGTCCTGAGAAGTGTCAGTCAAAACTACAGGAGCATAAAGTCCTCAGCATTGCCTCCGTGGCCTCTCCAGGCAGTGCTGGAGGATCTGACGGAGGACTGTGAGCCCTTGCCAGGGAAATGGGTGTCATTTCCTCCAGCCAGCATTCTGCCAGCTAGGAGAAACTCCAAAACCAAATGAACATTGTCTTCTCTTTTCTCCTTTATTTCAGGGAAACAATAGAAGCAGCCCTGTGTATTTATATGCATCCCCCATGCCTCTGGTGGCTCTGCTGGTGCATCCATTAGTTTGCTTTGGCAGGGGGAGGCTGTTTTGACACAGGCCCTGCCTGGCAGGAGGGTGTTGTGCATCCCAGGACAGCAGAGCTCGCCAGCCCCAGTGCTCACCAGCAGCCCACGGGTCACTGGGTCAGCCAGCAGCACCAGCCTGGGAGCCCTGAGGGAGCCAGAGGCAATGAGGGACCCAGTCCAGCCTGAATTCCCTGTTTCCACATAGAGCTGGTCGGGTGAGCCTGGGGAAATCTCACCCTTGCAGTGGAGGTTGCTGCAGGACCTCAGGCTTGCTTGTGGGACCTCTGCTTGCTTTGGTGCTTTTGAGTAGAAGGACCCAGGAGTCTCAGCCAAGTCAGGGTGTGTTTGTGCAGGACCCTGGGTGTCTGCATGGACTGTACAGAATAAATGGGTGTGTGCTTATGGGTCATGTGGCCACTGAAACTCTTCACACACAGAGCTGCAGCCTGGGAAGTTGAGGAGCTGCTGTAGCTCTGTTTGCAGAGCTGGGCATGGGACCTCAGCCTGTCAGAAATTCAGTCCAGATCTTGTCTCAGGCCAGCATCTAATCAGGGCACTGTCTTGTGCAGGACCAGCTCTTCTGTTTTACTGTTACAGGACTTGATCCCATAAACCCTTCCGTGGGTGGGGGAGTAATCTGTGCTTATGGGATTAGTCACTCTGAAAGCACTCCTGTGTAAATAAAGCGTACTCACAAGAGCAAAGCTTTAGCAGCAGTTCAGTTCTCTGTGTAGAAGAGCTGTGATGCTCTAGCAGGCAGCCCCCTCCGGACTCTGCCCAATGGTTTTTTCTGTGCCAGCCCCTGATGGTAACGGGTGGCAAACCGGGAATTTTGTGGATCCTAAATTTGTATTTATTTGACAGCCCAGGCATTGTCTGTGTATTCCCCTCCCCTCCTCCCGGAGCAGTGGGCATCCCCGGCAGAAAGTGAAAACTGAATGAACTGATTGCTTAACCTCTCCTGACTCTACCCTGGTGGTAGATCATTAATGGTGTAGAAAACGAGGGCCAGCGCTGGCAGCACAGGGTGGGGTGTGTGTGCATCTTTAAGAGATTTATGTGGAGGTCTGAGATGAGGAGACAGCACTGTGGTACATCATCATGCAGGAGACATCAGAGACGTTCTTCTTCGCTTGGATGCATTATCATAAAAAGTGATTTAGACTAGAGCTGATTGATGCAAATGGTCCTCTGTTCTTTCCTATCATTAGCGGCCTCTTTCAGTGGCCAGAGGCAGTGATTAAAGCTGTCATTTGGAGCTGCTCATTAAAGACAAGCACCCGAGTAGCGGGAGGAAAAAAGGTTGAAGAAGCATGATTTTATTTCTTTCCCCCCCCACCCCTTCCTAAAAAAAAAAAAAAAGGGCATTATCCTTTTTCCAGTTCTGGCTCTACAGGAAAAGTCTCTGATGTGAGAATGCAGGTGACTTAAAAAATAACATCAGAACTACGTTATTGTCACTTAGTATTTTGAGGAGAGCGCAGCAGAGTGTTGAGATGATCATTATAAAAGTATCACTGGGTGTATTTGTTATGGAATAACCTGATAAAATACTAAACATCATTATTCACACAAGCCAGCGACTGCCACACAGAAATTGTGCAGGGCTGTAATGACTGTTCTTTTGAGGCTGGCTGGGAAGGATGAGCAGAGGCAAATGCAGAGACGCTGGATGGTGATCAGGTTTGACATGCTTCATCATAACAGATTTGCCTCTTCAGAGTTTGGATTCTTCAGGGCAAGGACTTTGTTTCCCTACAGATGCACACAGTGTCACACAGCAGAGCCAGGAGCTTCAGTGGGACTTCTGGACATCATCACGAGTGAGAAATCAGGGCAAGTTGTTGTTAAATAAATGGCTCGTAGTGGTAGCTCTGGATAAGCACGGACCGTGCAAGTCATCCATAAAACAGTCCAGGGCGCAGTGCTGGAGCTGAGGGTGCAGCTGAGGATTGCCAGGGGCTGCTGGGGGTCTCTGGTTCATGCCCGTGCCCGGGGCTCCTCCGGGGCCGTGGCTGTGTGCCCGGCTGAGGGACGCGCTCCTCCTGGCACGGAGTGACCCCAGCTGGGCACAGGGCTGAGCAGGGACAGAAGGACAGGGATGGGGAGCGGCAGAGCCGTGCTGGGGCCCGGCAGCCCCGCGCTCTCGGCAGCCCCGGGCAGGGTAATTGCGGCGCTGCTGTCGGAATTAACGCGTTTTTAAAGAGGTCACAGCCGGAGAAGCTCCCTAAGTGCTTTTAGGCCAGGCTAATAGGAGATGCTGAGGAATGACTGAGGGGAAGTTATGATGATAGTGAAGGAGTAATTTAGCATATTAGGGGAAATATGTCAAACCACACTGATTGCTATAAATACAGCCTTCTTCTTTCAGAATCTGGCTGTGCCCCAAGGATTTTCCTATGAAATTATGGAAGTGCAGCTTACTTATTACTGGCTGACTTTCACACCATTGTGCCTTCTTTTTCGGTCATGTGCTGAACGCTAAATTGGTACCTTTCCCATTGTGCTCATTTTTCTTCTAGCGATCCCGTGTGAGACAGAAGAAACAATGTTGTGACTCCAGAGGGGTGGTGGCATCCTTAAAGCTGAGTTTATTCTTCAGGAGAACCCTTCTGCTCAGAGGTTTCCCGGATGGGGCAGGTTGCAGGGGGTCAGTGGGGCATGGAAAGGGAATGAGCCTTTGGTGCTCAGGCCTGAATGCTCAGGGAAGGACAGGGGCAATGCTGGGCTCAGCTTGGCCACAGCAGACAGCAGAGGCAAGAAGCAGAGCTTGCTGAAGGGAGCTGCTAACAGCCAGTTTGGGATTTGCCTGTGATTTTTGACAGCTAGTTTTTCCAAACTGGGCCAAATTGCTTCCAACAGAGCCTACTTCTGCTTCTCTACTCAAATATGATGTTGCTCTCACTGCAGTCATTACATTTTATACATTAGATACATTATATTTTAATGTATATCCTCCTAATACTCAAATAATCCATACTGTACTGACAATGGGAATAAATTCTTCGGCATTAAACTGCCACAAAAAGTGAGTGCTTTGTGTGTCATCATTCAGGTTTTGGGTGCAATTGATCCAAACAAGGATTTTGATTTTGGAAAATGCTCTGCTATTTATCTCCTGGAATTCACTTTGGGCAGCAAAGACATCTAATATGAGGGAGGAGAAGGGCAATTGTGTTAGCAGAGTTAAAGACTGCTATAATTTTAGACCATTTTCTCCTCTTTACGCATCAAACCCAAGTTGCCAACAATTAGAAAACAGCAACATTTCCAAATTAATTCCCTTTACCTTTGTTTCAGTTTTCCTTTAAGCCAACTTAGAGATTCTGTGTATTTATCTCTCTTTCCTCATTCTTTCTCTTTCTTGTGGCTATTGATCATATCTGTGCAGCTCCAGCTCTGCTCTGGGGCTTGCCTGGAGCAGCTGTGGCTGCCCCTGGATCCCTGGCAGTGCCCAAGGCCAGGTTGGATGGGGCTTGGAGCAGCCTGGGATGGTGGGAGGTGTCCCTGCCATGGCAGGAGTGGCACTGGATGGGCTTTAAGGGCCCTCCCAACCCAAACATTCTGTGATCACTGAGGTGGGACACAGCCCCACTGCAGGGAGGCCATGGGTGGGATTTGTGGGACACCTGGTGCTCACCAGGAATGGGAAACGTTGAGTGCAGGAAGGTGGGACATGCACAACCAGAGCATCCATGTCCTGTGTGACACAGGGGACACATTTGGGTTTCACCAGCAGTAAAACCTCCACGGGCTGTCTGTGTCATGTTTGCAATAATAATTTCTCTATGTAACAAACAAATGGTGTTAATGACAGCAGGCTAAGATGAACACTTGCCTCTCTTGCATCTGTTTTGCAGGGATCCAGGTTTAGTCTCTTCACTCTTTGGTGCCTTTGCACGGTGGTTTTGACTCTTGCCTTCAGAATGGGCTGCACAGCAGAGCTTTTGGGGAAGCTGCCTTTGCAGCAATGACAGTATTGATTCCCTTGGGCTGTGAATGATGCCATGTGTGCACTTCCAGCAAGGCTGGTCCCCACCTGGCCAAGCTCCCTGTCTGCTGACAGTGCTGCCATCCGCCCAGCTCCACAGCTCGCTCCCAGCATCCAGGGGAGTAGAGCTGTGCAAAAGCTTATTGACTTTGAAGTTAGTCCCAAAGAAAACAGCAGTTTGGCCCCATGCTGGCCTGGATTTAGCTCAGGAGCTTGGAAGGCACCAGTTCAGGCAGAAAGGGCAAAGAGCATGTTAGAACAAGTGTGAAGATAATTTAAACTTTCATTTTGTTTCATGTGTTTTTACCAGAGAGCAGCTTAACAACTCTCAGGTCAAGAGAGCATTTTGAAAGTATTGATTAATATTGTTAATAAAACAGTTAGAGTTGCTAAATGAGGCTCAGGCTGGGAGAGCAGTGTATAGATGTACACATGCAGCATAATCTATAAGTATATTATTATTATTATTACGTATGTGTAGCCTGTGAGTTCTATCTTGCTGTCTCAATACAGTTGTGTATAGAAACACCTGAGAACACCTTCAGAAAAACACAGTGATGCAAAAACTTCCAGATCCTAAACCACAACATTCTGCTCCATTGCTGTCAAAAAATTAAATATACAATTCTCATTTTCTTCCTGATGGAGGAGCTGCAATAATTTGGGGGTAAATTAAAAATACAATCCAATCATTTCCTTGTAAAACCTGGTGCTGACATTAGCCTTTAGTTATGACATTGCAATTATCTCCATGGCAACCCGGTGTGATGTGACAGCACAGTGGCTGCACGTTCACGTGCTCCCAGCCTGGAGCCCAGGGAGCCAGGCTCCTGCCTGAGACATTCCTGATTTTCTCCTTCCTTGCAGTAGTTTAGTGCTGGTGTAACATGGCTGCACTCAGGGCTCATGTGCCTGTTCAAAGAGCAGAGTGAGATTCTGTGTGTTTATGGGAGTCTTTCAGGCATATTAAGGAGCAATATTGTATATGATCTCTTCCATTAATAAATAATTTTGAGAAAGCTCATACATGAATACAGCACTTCCAGGCCATTATGCACAGGAATACATTATCAATGTGGACTGCATCTTGGTTAACTCTGAAGCCTGTTCTTTAGTCAAACACATCTGGTGTTTCCTGGAGCCACAGGACAGCACTGAGCAGAACAGCATGAAAAATAATTATTGTGGATTGAAAGGGCTGAAAAGGCTAAAGAGGCACCACCCAAAAGCTGTTCCTACTTTTGGTTTGGACTGTGTTTTATATGCCTTGGTTCCTTGTCTGTCCAGAGTCCCCAGTGATAGTCTCTCAGTCTTTCCTAGGATCCCCAGCTCCTGTGTTTTCATTTGCAGTCTTCTGTCAGGGTTATGCTCTGAATCTGCCCCCCCAAACTGAGGTTACACAGCAAGGTGCCCCCTTGGGAGGCTGTCGCAGTGGGGCTGAGCTGAACCCACAATCTGTCCCACCATGTTCACTTTGAGGGAAGGGGGGAGGCCATCTGGCATGTCTGGGCTGAGCAACTTCCACATCTTCAGTCACCAAAACATCAGGAGTCACATCTGCCTCATGCTCAGTGCAGAAAGGACGTCTGAATACCAGCCCAGGGCACTTTGTCCTAGGAATGCATTGCCAAGCATGCCTTAATTTGTTTGGTAAACTTTTAAATTATTCCTATTCCCTTGTTGCAATCACGGATTGAATGGTAATGAAGGCATCCACCACCAACTTTAATGCTTCTGTGTCTAACTGTGGACACTGCTCCGTGTAGTGCTTAGGCCACCAGGTTGGAGAGGCCATTATCCACAGCTCTGTACAAGTGATACATCCATTTATACCCATAAACACACAGCATATATATGTGTGTACATCTAAATATATACACACAATGTGCTGCAGCACCTTTTAAAAGGAGAACTTGTTTTCTGAAAGGCACCAAGACTAAGATGTATTTCACCACCCCACTGTGCAGTGACTTTGGTGATTAAATTTCTGTGTGGCTAGATAAGACAGCATCCTGAAGGATTTATGTCCTTGTATCTCTGTCGGCTGTGAATTTGCTTTCTGTTACCTTAGTGAACTCTGCTGGAGGTGTTTGAGGCCTGGAGAGGGCTTTCCTTCTTGTTTTTCTGGCTGTTGCACCTAATATCCTTGATTTTTGGCATGGACTGGCCCACAGGGGTGAGAGAAAGGGGCGGTGGTGCTGTGTTATCCTGGTGTGTGGCTCAGGGATGGGGGAAGCATCACTGTGCAGAGTGTTTACTGAAGTTTACTTTGCTTTTTCCCAGCAAAGTAAGGCTCAGGAGCCAACAGGAGCGTGTGGGCAGTGCCCCGGGGGTGCAGGAGGGAAGGGGTGAGTCCATGGAGAAATGGGCTGCATGACTGATCCTACAGCTGCCAGCCCGCTCATCTTCCTCCTGCCTTCATCCTGCTCTCCCTCGTTCCTGCAGTGCCCTGGGACAACTGCACCACACAGACACCCACAGCTCTGCTCTCTCCTCGGCAGAGACTGAGCTCAGACAAAGGGAGCTGGCACAACTGCAGCCTCTGAATGGCCCCAGATCTTCCCGAGCTCCTTGTGAGGCAGGAAGAGCTGGCTGGGCTCTCCTGGCACATGACACAGCTGCCTTTGATGTCAGGGAGAGGCGTGTCCCAGCCGCCGGTGTGTAAATCTGCTGAGACTCACGGGATCAGCTCCTGACCTGCCAGTGTGGGAGAATGAACAGCAAGAAGACCCTTGCCAAAGGGCAGGGAGAGAGCCAGAGAAACCATGAGGATTTAGGAAGATACTGGCTCAGAATTCAGCCACTGTTCTATCTGCAGTGAGCTCAAAGCTGGACTTCATCATTGCACTTTAAAATATTTCACTTTTATTAAATATCTGGAAAAAACTGCTTTGCTGCTGGTTTTCTTCTTGGCTCAGTTATCCAGTCTTGATACATTATTTCTTTCCTTTTTTGTGAGAATGAAAAAGTGACACCTTATCCTCCTGCAAAGCAAAATTGATATTTCTCAGTACTGACAAAATATCTTCATTTAAAAGGTTTGACTTTCCACCTGAGACCCCCACTAAATCTATCCACTACAACAGCTGGTGAAAGGAAAACTCCGCAAGGAACTAAAATTCCCATGTAAACATGATTGAAGCATCTCTTTACCCGGCATTCCTGGCACTGTTTATTCTGAGGATGATCCTAAGTAAGGGATGGAGTTGGACAGGGTCTGTTTCCTCCCACTGCAGTTTATTGGGAGGAATCTGTGGCTTTCAAGATGCTGCTGGCCTGAGGACTGATGCCACCAACATCCCTGAAGTTTGGGCTTTGGTGGGACTGCTCAGATCGTGCAGTTATGTAGGCTGGATTCCAAACCTGCTGAGGTGTCACTGGAAATCCTCCCATGCTTTGAATGGAGCCTAAACTTTCTGCAGATCAGCTTTTCGAGCATCTGCTGTGCTGCAGAATGGCCCCTCACCCATGGGCCTTGCTGGCAGCATCTCCCTGTTCCTCCTGCACTCTGACTGCATAGAGAGCTATTTAGGTTGGCTTAAGGTTTAAGTTTCTGTATTAATTCTCTCCTGACCCTCGTTAGCCGAAAGGAAAAAACAATTCTGAAAGGGTTTGATTTCCTAATATTGTATCTTCTGTATCTGCAGTGCCTGTTGTGGCCTATTAAGAATTAAACTGAGATCACTAAACTCATTTCATTTATGCCTTGGGCCTCATTCAAACCCTGGTTTCCCAGCAAAGTAAGGCCAATGGATTAACGTTTCACCTAGCTCAATGGAGTGGTTTTCATCTCTTTTAATGCCTTTGGCATTAAGGAAAAAAAAAAAAAAGAAAGAAAGGGGCGGGAAAAAAAAAAGAGGACGATGCTTTGACTGCACCAGAGCATTTTGTTAGTGCTCTGGCAGTGCCTTTACTGGGATTATTTTGTACTGTGCTGGGCTTTATCCCACTTCCAGTGGGACGAGAGGAGTGGCAGGAACGTTTATTGCATCTTTATGTTGTTAAGCAGTTTGTCTGGCCACAATTTTTTTTTTTTAAGGGATTTGGGTCTCTCTCTTTAAAAGGCAGCCTGGTCCTCCCTGGCCAGGCCTGGCAGCCTTGGCTGCTGTCAGACAAATTACAGTATGGGTGAAGCTGTGATATCAACATGTGCGACTTGATCTTTTTTAATGGGGGCACCACGGGGGTTTCTGCCTGCCCCACTGAGCCTAATGTTCTGTAAGGAAAAACAGACCCAGCACTAAAGGACATTTCTAATGGGCTGCAGCTTAACCCTTTGCTAGCTGCTTGCCTGGCTCCAGCGTTGTGGTCTTTAGGGAAGTGTTTAGGGAATCCCACAGGAGCTGACTTTGCTTATCCTCAATGTACTCCATCGTGATACCTGGGCAAATGCTGTTCTGGAGGAACACGGCTGTCCTTCCTCCCCCTCCTCTTCCCCTCAGCTCATAATTAAACCAAATGGTTACAAACTCACTGGTGAAGGGAGCTCTGTAATTATAACAACAAAATAGCCTGTAAATTGGAGCTGTCTACTTCTCTATATTAACAACAGCTTTATGTACAAGTGTGGCTATTTATTTTGACCTTTCATAATAATTAGCTTCCTAGGGATAAAGAGTTAGACATTTATGAATTCAGCAATGCAGAACTGCAAAGGTGAAGACCCTTCTGGAAATGGGGGAGTTCTGCAGATTTATTTGGGGTTTATTTTTGTGGGCATTTGATCCTGTCCTTTTTTATTTTGTTAACAAGCTTTGAAATCTAAGCATGAATTCTGCAGGGCCTGAGGGCTTCCAGAGGGCTCTCTTTCTCCTGTGTACCTCCTTCACCACCTCAAAGTGCTCCTCAGGAGGGTGTGTGAGGCTCTGGAGACAGGGCAGCAACAACTGCTGCTCTGCAGAGAGAGAAACCAACCCTGCCACAGCCACCAGGGAAAGGCTGGCCAGGTTGGGCTGCCCAGAGAAGCTGTGGCTGCCCCATCCCTGGAAGTGTCCATAGCTGGATGGGGCTGGCAGCAATAGGAATCTCTGTTCCACTGGGAGAGTGGAAGGTGTCCCTTCACATGGCAGGGGGTGGGACTGGATGGGTCCCTTCCAACCCAGACAGTCTGGGATGCTGTGATTTTGCTGAAAACCTCAGCCCTAATGTCAGGTATCCTAGGGCACCTTGGTCCTGTTATTCTGCTCCCAGTCATTGTTCTTTAACTTCCTTAACTTTTACCTTGCCTCACTTTTCACACAGTCAGTGGTCCATAAGCATGGGGTGCAGGAAGTTGCATGCCCGTGAAGCCTTTCACTGGATAGGATATTGCAGTATCCATTTATTATTAATTGTCATTAGCACTAAAAAGCCATGAAAGCTCTTAGCATCTTGTTTACTTCATGCAGCTCATACTGAGGACTCCTCTCTAGCTCTTGAGATGGTGCAGTAGTTGTAAATAGAGCTTAAGAAGCAATAAAACCTCCTTTCACTGCTGTGTGCCACTTCTGCAGGCAGCCGCTTGTCTCCTGTGCTGATGTTGGCCAGGATGGGGTTGGAAGGAACAGTGGGGTTTCTTCCACGAAATGCATGATTAGAGCCTGTGCCAAAACCTCAGAGGAGAATATTTCCACTCCTTGGCTGAGTCTCATGAGGGACAGGTAATGAGGATCTGAGAGCACACCCACCAGCCTTCCTAATCCATCTTGTTGTGTACAGTTCAATTCCTGATCACTGGTCCTTGGGCCAGGAAATTCCATGTCCTTTTGGGGTTCTTTCCTGTAGGTTTTGTTGCACTCTGAGAATTTATTTATCATCAAAAGTCACTTTGCCAACAAAACACACAGCAGGTTTGGATTCATGCTTGGGTTGACTTCAGGCAAAGGGGATTTTTACCCTGGAGGGGACAGTGACAGTGCCACCACGGGCACCACATGCTCATCTTGCAGGGCTTTTCTCATCATTAGTTTAGACCTTTGAGTCTCTGGTAGGGAGAGCCAATGTCCATAGCCCCCTGCAGCTCTGTGGAGATGCACACCATGGAATGAGTTTGTACAGGGCTCCTCAAGAGAATCTTGAGGTGCAATCACCACTTGGGGCTTACTGAGGGTTTCAGTGAGGGTAGAGGGCTCTGCCAGAGGAGCCAGAGTGAGCTTTGCACTGCATGGTTTGAAAATCCACTGTAGATATATGCACTGGAGGGCTAAATGAAGGCACAGGATTAAATTCAGGAGGGATCCTGTACAAACACGAGTCATGTATTTGAGGCTAAGGCCACTGAGGACCCAGTGGATGGCTAAAGATAACCCTTTCTGTGCTGCTTACATGCTCTCTGCCTTCACACCTCAGTGTCAGGGTGTGTTGGAAACAGAGAGGCATGTCAAGGCTGCAGCTGCAGGATGCACAATACTGGTGGTGCATTCCTAGAACATCCCAGCAATGCTCTTTTGATCCGAGTCAGGTGTAGCTCTGTGGTTACACTTCTGTCTGTTCAGCCAAAAATATGGTAGAAGTTTATGTTGGCTTTTCTGCTCTCTGCTGGTGTTACATTAGCTGTGAGATGACAGATGATACTTCCCTCCAGGAAAACGTTTGCTGGGACAAACTCACCTATCAACTTTTTTTAAACTTTGCTTTGGCAATGAGAGTTGACACACAACCAGCACTTCAAGTTTGAAGGCTGCAGGGCTTTTCCCCAGGCAATTGCCCCCCTCAAATTTGGTTTATTGTGCAATCAAACCACAATCTTAGTGCCTGTCAGTGCAGAGAACTGTGGGTTTCTTGCACCTATGCAAACACTTTGTATCTGCTTGCACTGGAGCAAGGCCACCCTAAGCACACTGTCCTTTGTTTTACGAGGAATAAAAGTGGTTAATGTTGCCAGCTGACCACTAACAGGAACAGATTGGTGTTTAAAGTTTACAAACACCATAGCAGGATGGTTGATGGTGCTGCAAGGACAAATGGGGCAACATTCCTATAAAGGAAAGTAGCATCTGAATCCCCATCAACTGAAGGAAAAGGTCATCATGGTAAAATCTGATGAAAGTTATGAAAAACTGTTCTAAGGAAGTAAGAAGTTCTCCATTTGCTATGGGGCAGCACTCAGACCTTGTCATGGAGCAGGGCTGCCCAGCTGAACTGGGGCTTTATCATCTCTTGCACTGTGTAATTGTCATGGCGAGCTCAGAACTGTGGCTTCAACAGCAGGCATCAAAGAAAACAATGGAAATGTGTGTGTATATATATGACATAAAGTAGTGAGAGGTGCCAGGCTTTCTGTGGCCAGGGTGCTGAAGCCCATTTTGCTGGGCTGCCCTTGCCCACACCACTGCTCTTGGCTTTTGCTCTGCGCCCAGTAAGTGCCCAGGGAGCAGCAGCCCTGGCTTTGGGGCTTGGCATCTGTTACTTTGAGATCCTGAAACATCAGCTCCTGGCAATTAATATAATTACGTCATTAATGTCACACCCCTGATGTTACTGTGTGTCAGAGTCAGACAATTGCAGTGTTGTGATTTCTTAGTTATGTAAAAGGCGATTAAGGCAATTAAGTGGGTGATTAAAGCTGCTCAGTCAGAGGTGCTGACTGATGCTATTACCAAGCAGCAGCACTGGTGTATAATAACAGTGATGGAAAGTATCTCCAGCAGCAGGGACTTGCTTGTTGGGGGCCTAGGGGATCTTCAGTGAGCCATCCCACAGCCCCTCATCCCCCACCACTCTCAGCCATGGTGATTTACTGAAAGGTGTTGAGAAATGAGCACATACTGCATCAACCACATGGTTAAATAAAAAGCTTCAATGTTCCCTTTGAAATGAGCATTATTGGCTTTATTTAATTAAATATGGATTTACACTATAAATATTGGAGCTCATAGAGCCCATATTTCAATTAATGGATCATTTGTATGTCATGCTCGCTTTGTAATTACTGGAATGTGAAAATAGAATGAATTGAAATGATTTCCCCTCCTCTTCAAATAAATCTGAGCAAGAATCAGATAGAAACTGTTTTCCTACCCAGACATGTGTGGGGATGTGGCTACACCCAGCACAGCCACACGGGTTCCAGGCAGAAGAGGGGATTTTTAACAGGTTACTGCAGAAGAGTGTGTGGGGTGTGTGAGACATCTGTCTTGATACTGTCAGCAGTGCTTCTGTGGGACAGAAAGCTGCCTACATATGAAGTGTTTTACTCCCAGGGTGACTCTGGCTGTTAAGTTGACAAATACAATGTACCATTTGGTGCAAATGATGGAGATTTGCTGGGTTGTTTCTGTTCAGGACCTCAAACAAGCCTGTTCAGAAGCTGTGCTCAGCAGTGCCGTCATAAACTGTTTGATGGGGAGTTGTGGGGTAAGGACTGGGTTTGGGTTTTAGTGCCCAGAGAGCAAAAAACATGGAAAATGCCATTGTTCCTTGTTTTCTGAACACTGCCCACACACATTTTTATAGTCTCCTCCTTCTGTTTGCAAGGATGTGGTATCCATTTTCCGGGGTGTTTTATGTTAAAAAGAAATATAAATAAATATGTCAGGCTTTGCATCAAACAAACGCAGTGGTAATTGAGACTGGCAAGGATCTGCTGTCAGGAAATGGGGTTTTATTATTCTCTGCTCGGCAGAAGCAGCAGCCCTGGCCTGGGCCCTCTCCTGCTCCTCCTGGTCCCCGTCCCAGCAGGCAGATGGCAGCCAGCAGTGCCCGGCCACCACTGCCCAGCCAGCTAAAGGTGGCTCCGAGGGCCTGGCCTGAGCTGCCATGGCATACATAATTCCATCAGAAAATATCCAAGGGTGGAAATCATTGTTCTCCGAACTAGCTGAGCTGGAGCCAGAGCAGAAATACTAAAGTCAGTTGTGCCTTTGAGCTGCCTATAACAGCGCCCTTTGGAGACCCATTTCATACCAAATTTGAAGCCTGTGTTTATTGCCCATTAAAGCAACCTTTATTTTATGGCAAATGTTGCAGTAATTGCCTTTTACGAAGAGCACTTTGTAACACACATGCACTGTTGAAAGAAAACCACTCTGGTATTGTCTATCGGGACTTAATGGCGCAATTAATTTTACTCCATCTGTTCCTGAGACTTTAAAGGAAAATGGATTTTTTTTTTGAGCGCACTTTAATGAAGAAGATAAAGCGGCCCGGCTGGTGTCCCACAGGCTCAGCGCAGTAAGTTCAGATTATTGCTCAGTCTGTCAGAATGGGCTGCTCCCCTCGGCAGCCGCGCAGCCAGCAGCCCGCGCTGGCCCCTCGCCGCGCCATTCCTGATGACAAACTGCCAGCCGGCTCCCACAAAAGCGCGATTAAAATGTCAGCACAGGATGACGAAGGGGCCAAGAGGGTCCTCGGAGACAAACTGTGTTGGGTATGAGTTAATACTTCACCGCAGTGCGAGGCTGGGCTGCTGCTGCTTCAGGGAAGTGCGAGCAGAGCCGTACAAAGGGCTGGTGTGAGCACACGGATACACCTCGTGCCGCAGCTGGAGCGCTGGCACGGCCCCGCCGGCCGCCGCGGATTTATACCGGCTGAGGGGCTGCCAGGCCAGCCGAGCTGCTTGATTTTATGTCCACCAGCCCATATTGCACCGCAAATGGAGCTGCAGGATTCGTTTCCCTTCCCTGGGCCTGCCATGTGCGGAGGCGCTGGAGAGGGGCAGGGATGCTGTGGGATGGCGGCGGGAGCTGGCCGCGCTGCCGCGAGGTGCTTGGCAAAGGGGCGGAGGATGAGGGCATGCAGCGGAACCTGGAGCACAGAGGCCCCGCGGCTCAGAGTCTTGGGTCTGGAGCTGCTGTTGGTTGCAGAGACCCCGTTCTGCCGCGGCCAGGCCAGCCCACGGAGGGCTGGTGGTGTGGGGTTGGTGTTCTGGGCCGGGGGTGACCGAGGCTCCCCGTCCGCCAGCCCCGACCATGGCGGGGCCGCCCCTGAGCAGGGCCTCGGTGCGGCTCCACCGGCACCAGGGGCTGCGGGGGTGCAGAGCCCCGTTAGTGCTGCTGGGGCCGGGGCTTCTCGAAGAACGAGTGACCCGAGCCCGTGTTGGGAGAGCTGATCCTGTCACGCCAAGGCCGGTGTGCCGGGCCCGGCCCGCGTCCCCTCACGGGGAAGGGCGATCCTGGTGCCGGTTCATCGGCGCGGCCTCAGCCCTCGCCAGTGTTTGCTGACTTGCGAGGGGGTAGGACCCACTTTGTCACTGCAGTTTAATTCCCCGAGAGCCCTCCTGAGTAGTTTCTGGGGGTGAGAGAGTGACAAAAGCCTGTAATGAAAAGGAGAGGAGATTGTCAGCGCTGGCATCCCGCTGGGAGCGATCTGCGCTCCTCCTGGGCAGCAGGTGGGAGCCGCGCCATTGTCCCTAATGGTTATTAGCCAGCGATGAGCAGGACAAATGTGAGGTCACCTCTCCCGCTGGCAGGGCAGCAGTTGCAGGATTTAAAGCTCCTAGGAGAGGAAGAAATGACATGGTTAGTACCTACAGCTCAGGATGTGACCTGCTCACTTTTAAATGATCTGTTAGACTTCGGGGGAGGGAGAGCGGAGGACTGCTAGAGCAAGTTGAATTCAAAATATATTGCCTACTTGAATTAAATGCAATCAGAGACATTCACTGATATCATAATGGCTCTTGAATAATCAGTGCAAGACATAGCACTAGGCTATTGACTATTTAAAGCGAGATCCAGCAAGACAGCGATTGCAGCGAGCTGCCTTTGGCGACGGGTGGGTTTTGTTTCCAATGCCATGTGCTGGTTCCCAATGAAGATTTAAAGCCAAGGATATAAAACAGGAAGCCTTTACATTTCCAATAAAACTTGCTTGCTTCTTGCTATTCATGTTCAATTGAAAAAAAAATCTTCCTGGGTTTCCATGCTCCTTACAGATTTACTTCATCCCATCTCTCCAATGCGCTCGTCTGTGTCATCTCACACCCTCCCTGCTCCTCTCAGCCCCTCTTCCTCCCTCCCTCCCTCCCTCCCCTTGGAGATTTCCGTGGTTGGGGATTGATCTTTCTCTTGTGCCCATTTAACTGGAACAGCTCTCCCTCCTCTCCCCTGAGCCACTTCCTTGCCTCAGGTCACCCCTTAAAAAATACTGATTTGCTGTTCTCTGCTGCCCGTGCTAAATGCTGCATTATTACACCTTGCCCTGCTAGTTCCAATTTCCTATTTTTGCCTTGTCATTACGAGCCTGCATGAATTTGTTCCTTATTGCTATTAAGTTTCAGGGTTTTTCAGACTGACCCTTGCCTCCCTGCTTGGTCTGCCCTGTGTGGGAGCTGCTGACCCAGATGTGTGCAGGAGATGGACCGCTGCTGTTAATGGCTGCACAGCGTGCTCACCCCGGGAGCTCCAGGCACTTTACCAGCAGGAGTGGAGGCTCGGGGCATCCCGTGGGGGGAGCCTGTTGGGTTCCAGCTGGATGAGCTGAGCACAGGCTGTGCAACCATCTCAGAGAGATGGGGCAGCCTTGGGAAGCACAGGGCTGACACTGCTATGGCCACGAGCAAGGCTCCTCTCCCTGCTGCTGCAGAGCAGTTTGTGGTGCTTTCTTTGAGGGATTTGTATGAAACTAAATTGTATTGTATCGGATTAGGGCTCCATAAGTTTACTGTTTGCAGTGCAGCATACATCTGTTCCCCCAGTAATCTCCCCTTGGATGGGACCCGCGTTTATTCTGTGAGCTGCTTCAACAGGAAAATAAATGTGCCCGTATCAGTGTGTTATTGAGGGAGTAAAGGGATGCAGCTGGTCCCCAGCTCATTCAGCAAACCTGTGCTGTGACTTAGAGCTCTGTGCTGTGCACACTGTGCCACCAGCTCTCCACAGCACTGCCTGTTAATGGCAGGGCTTATAAGTAGGTTCAGTCAGGGCAAGATTCCTGTCTAGCACTCGGTGCTTTCCAAACCCTGCGGTAAATCCCCTTCTGAATGGAGCACTGTGCTGGCCTTTCAGGCCTGGGGAGAGGGGAGGATTGAAAGATTTGCCTTTGCATTCTGCACGGCTCGCCTGACGCAGACATATAAACCACAGGAGGTTTGTGCTTGTGTTTTCCCAGCTCATTTCCCATAGCCTGGGAAGTGATCCCTGAGTGTCAGGTGGCATGCAGGCCGCTTTCCATGTCAAGGAAAGCAAAAGAAACCAGTGTGCTCCTCTGTGTGGCTAGCTCTTGTTTATCCTTTTAAGTGTTGCCTGCCCAGGAATGGAAATGGCTGTCCCCCAGTTACCCATTTGGTCTGGGATGGCGTCTCTCTGACACTGAGCTGAGCTTCAGGAGCTCTCCATGTTAGGGGTGGGGAACCTTCCAGAGCTGCAGGGTCATTTTTTCACCCTCAGTGGAGTTTTGATCTATTCCCAAAATCTACCTTTCCCCATTCACTGGAGAAAAATTAAATGCCAAGATGGTTCCTCTTGGCAGCACCTGGCTTCAGAGAAACTTTCAGTGCCTGGTGGATGTGCCTGGCCTGGTAGATATGGCCATGGGGCAGTGAGAGGCTGCTCGGTGTCTTCATGGCAAAATTCCATGTTGAGCCCTTAGGGGAGGAGGATAAGACTCCTTAAAATAATGAGTTCTCTTGCAGTACAAAAGTTGGGCTCTCCATTTGCTTCCGATGGGCTTGAGTCACAGGTGATTCCAATGAAAAGCTTGACCACACAAGGAGCAGAATTTCCTTTTTCTGTACTTACATGGAAGTTCAGTGCCCTGCCAGGCCCCGGGAGTCTGAGAGATTCGGAGGCTTTCCCAGAAAGTGCCAGTGTCATAGAAGTTCTCTAGAGAGCTCTACACAAAGGTGGAGTTACTTGAGGCACACTCATGGCAGGAATGCAGATTAAAGATGCACTCACCTGCAAAGGTTTGGCTAATGGAAGACAAAGCACCTCAGGACTCAAGGCATTAGTGATTATTTACTGTTTTACACACGTAACTTGTGGTGTGCAGGACACCCTCACTACACTTGGTTCTTCTCCTATGTGCAGCAGTGTCAGGAGAGGTAAATTGGACTTGACATGAGCAGGAATGAGCCCAAGCCATGGGGATGTTATCAACCATTTGGTTAGATTTGAGATTTAAAATTATTTTCTTCATGTTTAAAAAAAACGAAAGTCAAAAGTCAATTGTCCTCACTGTGACATGCTCAGGTGGTGGCAACAGCTGTACCTGTGTTGCTGAGGAGCCCCAGCAGTCACAGCATGAATATCACAGTGCAAAACAGGCTGGGAAATCAACACCCAGCATTTCAGGAGGTCTGCAAGAAAAAGGACCCAGCTCAGTGAAGAAAATAGAGACAATAGGAGGAAACATCTCTCCATTGCAATACACTTAAAATACCACTCTGACCCAAGGGATGTGTATAATAGCATTTCAAGACAGATCTTTGAGAGCAAACACTGAGTTTGCCCTTGTGGATTAGATCAGCAGTAAACAAATGCTGTTGCTGTGAGATAGGGGTGGCAGGAGCTGGCAGTGGCCCTGTGGAGTGTGCAAAGGGGACAGGAATTCTCCCTGGCTCCTTGAAGCAGCCAGATGGTGCCCTGAAGGCCTTCCTTTGATTTCCTAAACTCCTTTGCTAGCACCTTTGCTGGTGCTAGTGGGTCTAAAATTACCACTCCTCAGATGTACTGCGTGGTTTACAGGTAAGCCAAGCCCCATGCCCAAGCACCCATCTGCTTTCTCCAGCACACAGATCTGGATCTGAATTCACTTTTTTTTTTTTTCTTTCTTTCAGGAGCCCCTTCTTTATGCTTGCTCCAGCTGGAGCCCCCTGCTTTAAATGTTGTTAGAACCTAGCTCTGAGTCCAGGGCTGAATTTTCTGGCCATCTCTGAAGGATGTTGCTGCTGGAGGGCTCTCCCTGCCCTGGGGTTGTGGTGCAGGGTGGTTGAAGGCATCACTGGGACTGGCAGGAGTGGTTGGCTTGGCTGTGTATGGTGCAAAGTGCTGCAGGACACTCTCATACACATCCTTCCTCCCTTCCTCTGCTTTATTCCTCCTGTCTAGAGCAAAGCAGGGCTTAAGAGCTCAGCTTTCACCTGGTGGTTTATCATCCATAGGCTGTGCGGCTCTTTGAGTCTGATCACTGTCACCCATTGGTGCCAGCAGTGACACCCGTGGCTGGATGGGAAGTCAGTGAGAGCCCACACTAAACATAGGATCCTTAATCCTGAGCCTTGTTGGGATCTGATTGTGACAATGTCACAGAACCCCAGGATGGTCTCGTTGGAGAGGAGCCCAGCGGGTCCCTGGTGGCACCTCCCTGCTCAGGCAGGGCCATCCCAGAGCACAGGGCACAGCACTGTGTGCACAGGGCTCTGCAGTATCCCCGCTGAGGGACACTCCAGCCCCTCCCTGGGCAGCCTGCTCAGGGCTGGGCACTGCCCAGGGCAGTTCTGCCTCTCAGCTGCTTCTTCCCTGTGCCCATGGCCCCTCCTGTCCCTCCACGATGGTGTGATTGACCTGGTGGGAGTGGACAGACCCCCTGCAAGGGGGCAGTAGGGCAGAGCAGACACAGAAACTTTGGAAAGGCTCCCTGGCAGCAAAATCCAAGGAAGGAAAGGCAAAACCCCTCTAATAAATTCCACAGTCCATGCTGCCTTAAAAGCTTGTCGTGATTTAGGCTTTTGTTAAAAATTCCACCTCTTGATCTTCAAAACTCTGGCTAATGATGGAAAAGAAAAATCCAAAACCACAGACCTCTACAGAGTTTTATATATTTTATAATAAAATAACTTTCTCATGACTTCCCTCATAATAATATTTTTAAGAAACCAGGAAGGCTGACTGGTGTTGCTGGAGTGCAGCTTTCTGCTTTAATGGGCTGCAGCTGAAACAGTTCAGAAGGCAGTGAGGGTTTGGAGCGGGGGCAGCTGCAGTTACCTTCACACCCCTGCCAAGCCCCTGGACCCGCAACAACTTTGGCTTGTCAGGTTGGGAGAATTTCTGCAAATGAACTTTGCAAAGAATTATGCAGGGCTTGGCATTACAGTATTACACACTCGCCTGTTCTCAATCACTCACTGGAACTTATTTTGTAGTTAACCTCCATAAAGGACTGCACAACCGAGCAAAGGCCTGTCACACACACATTATTTAGAAGCCCTTATTATTATTTTATTGCCAGTCCTTGACAGCTGAGGAAAAGCCAAGCGCTTTAATCTTTCTTTCCCTTTAGTTTACAGTGTAAGAGCTGCATGTAAGATGGATTTGATTAATATGTAACAGAGATGCAATTCTCTGTAAAATGTGCTGTACTTTAGAACCCTGGAAAACAAACTGCATCACAATGGCTTAAATCTCAGTCCATTGTATTATATAGACATCATAAATAATAGAGAGCAGGCAGATATTGCTGCAGGCTTCATCTACATAACACATCTGAGCTCTCTATAATGTGTTCAACTTGTCACTTTTAGTACAGAAGAGAGGCAATAAAGCTAACAGCTGACTAAACCACATCAGCCTTGCTTCCACTTCCAGGGTGGTGAATGCTCATTAAGCAATCTTAGCTGTGACTTTTAAAATCCATAACTCTTACAAATGTAAAAAAGTTGCCACAAAAGATTAAGCGCAAAATACATGTCAAAGCATTAATTTTCTGCGTGTAGATTCCGACCACCGCAAACCTCAAATATTTCTTTCCCTTTTGTTTTATATGTGCTTTTGGTTAAAACAGATCTTCATAAAAAATATTTGTTTCCATCTGGGGCAGCAAATAACCTCTGTGATTGTAGGGAGTGAAGGAGAATTGTTTTTCATGCAGCCAGGACAGGCTGTACTTCTGCACCCCAGTAGGATTTTCACTTGGCAGGGATGTTGGCATGTCAGCTGGGAGATGGGGATGGAATAAGTCCCTGGGCAGAGTTCAAGTGTGGCACGACCCAGAGCAAGGTGGTCCCTCCCAGGGGGGAGGATGAGGGCAGACCCTGTGTTAGAGACAGGGCCAGAAGGACACTGAGGAGCCAGAGAAATGCCAGACCGGCAGGAGCTAAAAGCTGGGCATAAAGCACAGAGCCCAAGCCCAGAGCTTGGGATCCAAGCACTTTATCCTAGGAAGTGGTCTAGGACTGAAGGCAGGGTCAGGAATGTGAGGGATGAAGGATAAATGAACATCCAAGTGCTGTGGAGCTGCTGTTCTGAGCTGATGAGGTTTCATGGGGCACCCATGGGAGAAGCTCCATGGCAGCACTCAGGGTGCAGGTGTTCTCCCCAGAGACTTGCTCTGTGCCCCAGAGGCTTTGGGCCTCTGCCAGCCCCTTTGGTACCAGCTGTCACATTGGCCCCAGTGGCTCCTGTGGATGCACACATTATCCTTGAAATACCCCAGAGGCTGTGTGGAGTGGTTGGGATGCCCAGGGCAGTGTCCCAGCACCCCTATTTGGAGATTGGCCAGGCATCTCCAGCAACGTGCCTCCTTGTTCTCCAGCTACCTCCAAACCACCCTCAACTCCAGCTAGTGAAGGGGAAGAGCATGTAGAAGTATGAATTTACATAATGTATGAGATAAATGTTTAGAAGAATGTTTGTTGTAGGTAAAAAAAAAATTTAAAAATTAAAAAAGGTTATTAGCAAAAGGGTGTGGCCTGAAGGGTCTCTGCTGGTGTCCAGTGGCCAAGAGGTGCTTTCCCAGGCGCCAGCACAGAGAAGGGGTTTTCCAGTGCTGGGGGTAACCAGGAAAGCCCTGGACTTGGTAGCCAGTGGCTCCCAAGGGTTTTGTCACAATCTCGTTGTGAGAAAAGCCCAGCTGGGGCTGAGAGGGCAGCCCTGCCCTTAACCCCAGCCTGGGGAGGGTTTATCAGGCAGTTAATCTCCAGGAAAGCTAAAGGCTTTAAAGAGAGAAGTAAGTAATATATAGGCTTTGCTTTGGCTTTTTGCACAATGGAATTTCATCTTGTGACAAAAAAAATTTGCTTCCAATTATAAGGGAAGCATTTCAAGGGCAAAAAATGCAACTTGGAAAGCGTAATCCCCCCTTGCACGTGGGTGGGTGCCAAGCTGTCCTATACAAAGGCTTTGTTTTTGTAGTGCTGAGACAAGTCTGGATTTAGAATGGAAAAGTTCTGAAAGGAGACACCCCTCCCCCCTTTTACCCCTAATTTCCTAGCAGGTATGAAAAATGCTTTCTGCAATAGAAGCAGTGGTGTTGCATACAGTCTGGGGCAGAGGTCTGCTTGGAACAAACTGGCAGGGCTGTGAGAGGGAGTTGTTCCAGTTTCTCCAAGAAGCTGATCCAGCCTTTTGGCCACCCCCTTCCCACATCCTCACTGTGGTCTCTTGTTAATCAGGGACAGGGGATTGCATGGGCACCTTGCAAAAGGAGGGAGCAGAACTGAACAGGCAGCTTTATGTCTCATTAACACCCCTTCTCTGGCAATCATACCGGTTCAGTGTCTCATCTTTTACATCTTCAAGCAAAACATTAATACCTGAGGCTGATTATTCTTGAATTCTTCAAGTGTGCTGTAGTCCCCTCCTCCTCCCTAATGGCACCTGGGACTCTCAGAGGGTGTGATGCTGTCACACAAAAAATCTTTAAGAATCTTTCACTCCAGGCTGACATCCCCACAGGATGCATTTTAGCAGTTTCAGAAGCTCTTCTTTCCCAGGGGGGTTATTAAATGTCTGTCGTGAGTATGGACTGGTATTCGCAGCATTCATTTCAGATTTAAATCGGTTTGAAAGTTCTGTGTTAGGTGGTAAAGAAAATGCAATATTATTTAGAGGCTGTGGTCATGGGAGCAAAATTGGGAGTGATGTGACAGCTAGGAGCCCTCAAAGAATCAGAGGTGAGGAAAGGGAAAGGATTGTCCCAGCAGTGTCATTCTGCTACTGAGGAAAATGATAAAAATGCCATCCTGTGTGTCATTTCCACCTGGGTAGTGTGCTGGAGAAGTGTTAAGGTATGGATCTGTTCTGGCCATGCAGCAGGGGAAGGAATAGGGCTGGACAGTCAGGTAGGCCACCTCTGTCTTTCATGCTCAACATAAAACCAGAAAATTCTCTGGGTTTTTTGGTAACTAGAAGCTATTTCTTTTATTGGAACATAAATATAACCTTATTTTTTTTTCTTTATTTTCTACTCTATGTATGCTTATCGTGCTCCTGAGAGTGTTGAATGGGGCTTCCTGTACTTGAAGAGGGAGAGCAACTTTTTAGATTGGCTGACAGTGATGGGATAAGGGGGAATGGTTTTAAACTAAAAGAGGAGAGATTTAGACTCGGTGTTAGGGAGAAACTCATGACTCAGAGCAGGGTGAGGTCCTGGCACAGGGTGCCCAGAGAAGCTGTGACTGCCCCATCCCTGGCAGTGTCCAAGGCCAGGTTGGATGGGCTTGGAGCAGCCTGGGATAGTGGAAGGTGACCCTGCCAATAGTGTAGATGAGCTTTAAGTTCCCTTCCAACCCAAGCTATTCTGGAATTCTATGAAGGAGAATTGGTTTATTAGCTAGAAAGAAACTGGAGTACAAAAAAGATTGTAGAAGGAGGAGGTGGACAAAAAGCTGGAAAACACAGAACCAACGTGCTCTGTTGTAGAAGAGGTATTCATTCAAATTCTCCAGTTTCCTCAGGATATGTCTATATTTCAGTGCCTTGCCATATGTTGGAATGACAGCAAAGTTTACCCTTAATATTTTTCCAGGCACTTCAATGTTAAAATGATAGATAGACTTCACACATGCTCTCAACATGCGGCGTTGGTGCGAACGCGGAGGATAGAGAGGCTGAGCGAGTCTGTGAGGCCTTTTTTTCATCGTTGCTCTGTGCTTGAATTCTCATCTTCACCATCAGCGTGCATCAGTGAACACCAGTGCTGTGGAATCACAGAATCACAGAATCATTTAGGCTTAGGTTGGTTTGTGAGTTTGTTTCCTGGTTTCCCATTCTTTGCCACAGGCATTAGATTTGAACTCACACCCACGGGGGTACAGAGAGCGGTGCCTTCTGAAACATGGCCACTTTGCTTTGCTTCCCTTTGGAGGCCATCCAGGAGGAGCCGTTAGGAAGGGTCACCAAGGGAAGAACAAAGCCTGTTAGCTTTCCATGCACAGGGTAATTGATGTGTTAGGGCTGGTACAAAATCAGCCCAGCTGTAACATTTAAATACCCTGTCTGCAGATCGCTCACACTGTAAGGACCTCGGAGGGGAAACATGCCAAGGGGCTTTTCTGCTACAGCTCTGCAGGAAGATCAGAATCAGCCGTCCACAGTGCAGCCTGATACCTGCCTTTCCCTCCTCTTTATTACTATTGATCCAAAAGAGAAAATGTTTTAGCAATTCTGGACAGCTAATCAGTGTCATCTGATTCCCATCTCAGCGTGCCGGTGGAGGACAGCGTGTGGGAGCGTGTCTGTGCTCTGCCTGCTGGGGCAGAAATAGAAACCTTCGGTCTCCCAGGCTGTCAATCCAGCAGCTTTTCCTAAGTGCCAGCTTCCAACCTCACACGCAGCACTGCTGTTGGGAGGCAGAGTGGAACCAGCTCCAGAGCATCCTTTGGATGAGAGTGTTGTCTCTTGGCTCCCTGGAGGCTCTTGGCAGAGCCACTTTTGCACTGGGCAGTGCAACAAACTGCCTGCAAATAAAGTGACTCGCAAAGAGCAGCGATGGGGGAAAAAATGGTGCGCTAACATTTGTGAGTGAATAATGTCGCTGGGGCGAATGGGATCTGACAGGAATCTTAGCTCAGCAGAGCTCCTGAACTCTTTACAGCACAGCCAGATGGCCTGGTGCAACAACAGCCTTTCAGAATTAATAACTGCTGCTCTGGAGGGAGCTTCATGCAGGAACCGTTTCGCATTTCGGCAGGAGTATTTTATTTTTTTCTTGGTGCTTTCTGGCCGCTTTGCTCTGGTTGAGGTGTCAGAAGTGCTCAAAAGGGGGTTTAAAAAAAGGAAAGATTCTCCATCTCCTTTTCCACTTTCTTCTCGTCCTCCACTCCCTCTGTGCTGCCTTCCCTCTGCCTTTGGCTTCGAACATTGCAGCTTTTAATCTAGAAATTATGGTAACTTGTATGTGCATTTTGAGAGTATATCATTGCTGCAGTTAATTAACAGTTATTAGCGTTAGCGTACTGTGCTGTATTATATGTCACAAATCATCGAGTCTCCCTGTGCAGTTACAGCAATTAAGAACTCCATCACACCTTCTGTATAGTCATTTGGTTCTCTTCCAGGTCTTTTCAAAACTGGAAATTGCTAATCAAATCATTTCTGCTCTGTGCCTCGGTATCGTTTATTCCATTCCTAATGATGTGCGACTTTTTTTTCCTTGGCCGTTAACAGAGGCATCCATGCGTCTAACCCATTTCACACCACCGTCATGCTTTGGAGAGGCGATAATGAACTTGCAGGAGGAAGTGGAGGCTTTGCTGCTTCTCCCCCCTGCTTCTGCTGCTGCTTCTTTCCCCCCCCCCCCCGTTTTTTTTTTTTTTTTTTAAGCCAATGTCTTTCCTGCTGTTGGGTGATTGAATTTTGAAACTGTAAAATGCATTGACAGACTGACAAACTCAAGTTGCCAGAGCTGGAGCTATCACAGTTTAGCTTCAATTCAGAGCTCAGTGAGATTCCTGCCTGATCAATTTGTCATCCCTCTAAATGGAAACTAATTACTTCCCAGGGAAAGATTGCAGGCAAATATCACCCTTTGCATCAGCAGCCTTCTGCAGTGAGGTGGAAGCAAAGTCCAAAGGGTTTTAACTAACAGAGGAGAGCATGAACCACTTCATCTCTTGCCCCTTTCCATGGCCTGTCAGGGAGAGTTTATTTTATTCATGCTGTCAGTAAAATTGCCTTCGTGTTTGCCTGGGTCGTATGTCAAGGGCATATTTCACTTTCCAGGTCAGCTGCAAGGGAACGAACGTCATGATCCTGACAAGGATGTTTGATGTCATCTGGACACAAAGTCCTTTCTCTTATCCTGAGATTGATGATTCTGTACATGCTGAAGCCCAGGGCATCCTTCTGTGGCTTTTTGTGTCGGCTCTACTTTGCTTGGAGTCTTCCAGCAGTGTCCAAGGGCACCACAGTGTTGGGTAGGCTTGGGAAAACTTTGTCGTGGAGTCCCACTCCTGGACACAAATAGCTGTGGGTGTTGTGTGTTGGTGAGGAGCCATCCTGTGAGGTGTTAGGAGCTCTGGAAGTCCAAGAGGTCATTACTGAGTCCTTGGGGACCCACTGACCACTCAGCAATCCCACCTCCATTTGCCAAATGACCATACCAAGGAAGCCAGACATCAGCTTCTTGAGCTCATCCATTCACTTTTCTTTGCCTTGATATATTCTTCTGCAAAATATGTAACAGCATAATGAGACTCTCATGGCAAGATTTTCTGAGGATTATATTGTCTTAACAAAGTACACCTGGAAGGAGTGGGTGCAGAGCAATAGCTGGTACCTGCTGCAGGCAGAAGGAGCTCATTCGGAAAGCAAAGACATCTCCTGTGGGGATGTGAGTGCCTCCCCTCTCATCTCCCCTTGCCTTGGCCACCTCCATAAACAGCACTGGCCACCACAGCCTTGGCCCTCTGCTTTTGCCGCTCCAAATATTTTCATGACTTATCAGACAACATGACTGAATTTAAGACCAAATTTCCCAATTTCGTTCTCTTTGTTTTACTTTAGTTGCAGCTAGGCAGCCATAAATATTGTAAAAGTAGAGTTTTGTAAGAAAAGCCTATTATAGAATAAAGTTTAACTGATGTGGTGAGCCTTCCTGTTGGTGAGGGATCAATTTTTTTGGAAGACAGATGTATGGAAAACTTCAAGTGCAAAGCTGACACTTGGTTTAAGCAATCTCAGTAGCAGAAAGCAGGTTCAGAAGATCGTCCCCCATCCCCATGCTCGTTCTTGTGCTATTCTCTAGAAACACACTGCTGACTTTTCTCAGAGGCTTTTGGTCTGTTGCAGTAGGACTGTCCTTGTGTTGGAAGGAACATACCCACGTGTCCATATGATCCAGAGTCACAGGACACACCATGGACTGAGGAGGGCCAGGAGAAGTTCCACAGTGGGAGATGGCAGTGGCTCCCAAGGAGCTCTGTGTTGAGGCGTGGTGGGGGATGTGAGGTTTGGGAGCAGTGGGATGGGGGGGTCCCTGCTCAGTGGCTTCTTCCTGTGCCTGTTGTACTCACACAAGCTCTGGTGCCCGCGTGCTGTAGCGCTGGGAGCTGTTTGGAACCTCCCTGTGTGTCCCCAGAGCCAGCTGGGGAGCTCCTATGGACATGCAAGTACAACAGAGTCATGGTCAGTGCCAAAGGTCTGAGCTGCAGATTCCTACAGATCATTCCAGTTGTGAGACATTAATTTGCCACTCTGCAGAAAGGTGTTAGCTCCTTCTGAGCATTGCTGAAATGGGGGTGGAATTTGAGTCAGCCTTGTCTGACAGTTTCCTCCTCAGGTTAATTCTTCGATATGTGAGATGTGAGAGGTCTGGGACTTGCATCCAGAAAGTGATTTGTGTCATATAAACAGCTGCAAGTGAAGAAAAAGAGGCTCTGCAAAATTACAAACTTCAAATGGATGGAGGTTACAGATGCCAGGAACCCTCTGCTGCTTTGGGGATGGGTTTGCTGGCACTGAGCTCATCTGTTGTCGTTTTTATTTCAGAAATGTAATGATGTGGAGGGCTGAAGCCTTGTCTGGTTTCCATTCTTTGCTTCTAATGATTTATCACAGTTGGACAAAACTTGGTTTTTTTGGCTTTTGTTTTGTTTTCCCCTGGAAAGATCCTGTGTATCCTCAGTGTAAGACTTGGGGTGTTGATCTGTAACTCTCTTCCAGCACACAGTGCCATGCTGATGGGCAGTGACCTCAGCAGCAGCATGCTGCCACTAAAACGAGTACCAGGATCCACTGGTTTCTGTGAAATGCTGGATGTTTGAATTGTTTATGGGCTCTTGAAAAATTTATGCTTTATCATAAGCTCCCAGCAGCTCTTTGCTTGACTGCCTTGCCTGACTCCTGCTGCTCTTCAGGCTGTGCCTCAGGTGGGTTTTCTGTCCCAAAGCAGAGGGCAGTCACACCAGGGGGGAGCCTGGGGGCAGGAGATGCTCACTCAGAGGAACCTGTCCCACGTGGACATGCCTCAAGCTGGCAGCTCCTACCTGAAGTCACACATTCTCATGGCATTTCTCTTGACACCATGAGGGAATGTGTCAGGTGAACAGCCAGGCCAGGTTCCACCTCTCCCTGCACATGTGCCATGCCTGGTGCCAGCTCCAGACAAAAGAGACCAGGGGTAGTTTTCCCAAATCTTCTCCACATTGGCCAAGTCATTTTCCAAAATGTGTATCTCCTTCCCAAAACCCTTCCTGGGTTTTGCTAGCCCAGCACAACCCATGCTGAGATAATTTTGGAAGGCCAAACCTGTAATTATCATAAGCCCAGTCCTCAGGAACAGTTGGGCTGGCATCTGCTTTTCCTCTGAAGCATCTCCATTTATGAGCTGGGGAAGTACCTGAGTACTCTTGCTGCAGATGGACAATCCCTTACAAATCTTTGGTTTAAAAATGAGGTACTGAGAAAATCAACAACAGAAGCCTCTTAAGGCTTAATTTAACATTAAGGTGTAAATTGAAAACAAGTCATTAAGACAATGCTGCCTTTATAAATGTTTGTGTTTCAGTTTGAGTGACTTTGGTCTAGCTCAGGTCAAGTGGGAGCAAACTTCTGCTGAATAGGAATCAGCTGCTCTTTAGAAAAAAAGAACTGTGTCCCCACAGCTTTTCCTGACATTTTAAATCCCTTAAAGTCCCTTTAAATCCCTGCAGAGAGACCTGGATAAATTAGAGAGATGGGCAATCACCAACTGTACGAACCTTAACAATGGCAAGTGCTGAATTCTGCACCTGGGGTGGGGCACCCCTGGCTGTGTGTATGGACTGGGGGAGGAGAAGCTGGAGAGGACCTGCAGGAAGGGACCTGGGGGTCCAGGTTGGTGGCCAGAGGGATCTGACCAGCAGTGCCCTGGGACCAGCAGGGACATCCCTGCCCTGGGGCTCCAGGCCCAGCAGGGCCAGCCAGGCCATGGGGGGATTGTCCTGGTCTGCTCTGGGCTGGGGCAGCCTCAGCTCCAGACCTGGGGCAGGTTGGGCACCACAGGGTACAAAGGACATTAAACCATCAGGGAGCACCCACAGGAGGGCACGAGGATGGGGAAGGGTCTGGAAGGGAAGCTGTGTGAGGAGCAGCTGAGGGCACTGGAATGTTCAGCTGGAGGAGACTGAGGGGAGACTCATCCCGGTTCCATCGTCCTCATGAGGGGCAGAGGAGGGGCAGACCCTGATCTCTGCTCTGTGGGACAGGGACAGCACCCAGGGAACAGCTGGGGCTGGGCCAGGGCAGGTCAGGCTGGATTTCAGGAAAGGTTCTTCCCCCAGAGGGTGCTGGCACTGCCCAGGCTGCCCAGGGAATGGGCACGGCCCCGAGGCTGCCAGAGCTCCAGGAGCTCCAGGGATGCCCAGGCTGGGATTGTTGGGGTGTCTGGGCAGGGCCAGGGCTGGACTGGGCGATCCCTGTGGGTCCCTTCCCACTCAGGATATTCTGTGATTCTGTGAAATACAGCAGTTAACTATAAACTAAGTAATGTCACACAGCCACACCTGCTCCACGAGGCTCAGTTGCAGTGAGCTGCCTTTTGCCATGTCCTGAGCAGGACACTCACTCCAGGCTGGCTGGGCTTGCTTTTTACCAGCCTGAGCCACCTCCAGCAGTTCAGTTGCTGAAACTGAATGGTGCTTCAAAGAGGAGCCTGTTAATGAGCTGAGCAGCTTATGGTGTGTTCCTTGTACTCAGATATTTCTGCAGACACACAGGAATTTGGGACACCCAGTGTGACCTGACTGAAATGTAGGCTTGCGCTGAAAGCCCAGATGTAGCACAGCTGGATTGCTACAGC
Organism: Camarhynchus parvulus; assembly: GCF_901933205.1. Classification (NCBI taxonomy): domain Eukaryota; kingdom Metazoa; phylum Chordata; class Aves; order Passeriformes; family Thraupidae; genus Camarhynchus; species Camarhynchus parvulus. The sequence continues at coordinate 2,757,992 of NC_044589.1, forward strand.
TGTACCTTCAGAGATGTGCACAATGAGCATTATTGCAACTCTGTGTGGGGTTGGGTTTTTTCCTCCTATTTCATGAAATCTTTTATAAAAAAACAAGTACTGTATCCTCACTCCTAAATCTACTTGGATTGGGTTTTAGAATCAGAGAATAGTTTGGGTCAGAAGGGACTGTAAAGATCAGCCATTTCCATCCCCTGCCATGGCAGGGACACCTCCCACTGTCCCAGGCTCTTCCAGCCCCATCCAACCTGGCCTTGGGCACTGCCAGGGTCCAGAGGCAGCCCCAGCTGCTCTGGGCACCCTGTGCCAGGGCCTGCCCACCCTCACAGCCAAGAATTAGTCACATGGTTTGACCTATGAGCTTTAAAGTCCCTTCCAACCCAAGCTATTCTATGATTCTGTGCTTTAAAATCCCCAAAGAGTGGAGAGGTTTCTATTTCAGGTTTTGTATACAGCCCAAAACAGAAGGTAATTGCAGAAAGTTGAGATGTGACCAAGGTTTGATGGCCATTGATAAGAGCACTGCACTGCCATTATTGGTCACTTATGTACAGATATCATTCAGGTATCATTACTAAACACACCAAAAGGATTGATCAGTGTCCAGAAACACTTGCCAAGTTACCAGACAAAAAAAGGCAGCAGGAGGAAGGGAAGGATGAACTGGTTTCTCCATTTCCACATGTGGGGGTTGTGTGTTGGGTGGATTTACCCCCAGCAGAAATCCCTGGCTGTGTGCTGGTGATTTAACCTTAGAAGATCATTCTTCTTGGCTGTGTGCACTGCAGTGAAGGAATGTCCAGCATGGCATTGCTCACACTCCTGGGAGCTCCTGTGCTAAAGGAGGGGAGGGTGGCTGTGGGCTCCGGTGGCCTTTGTAATGCTCCACTTCCAGGCTGCTCCTGCCATGGCACTGGGCTCCAGCCTGTGTTGTCATGCACCTGGCTGCCTTCAAGGAAGGTCTTGAGGTTTTTTTCCTCTCTTTCCCAAAAGACGAAGAAAACATCTGGTAATTTGAGCATTGGTCTTTGTGAGAGAGAGGAGCAGCTCCCCCGCTCACTGCGGTGTCACTGTTCTCTGTTTAGATACCATTAACTCATCCTTTGAAGGCAGTAGATGAAGTTGCCAACAACAATTAAAAAACAATTTTTTGAAAGTCTTGGGTTTCCCGGGCCCTTCTCAGATCAGGAAATGAGATTAAAATCAGTTGCTGAAAAGCCACTGTGTTTATTTGAATACAGCCGAGCATGGCAGCTCGGCCGCCTCATTAAAGGAGGCATTATGAGCAGCCTGGTGTTGTGTTCCCGGTTTGATAAAGAGCATTGTCTGACAGCAAGCTTGGTGCAGCTCCCACTCCATGCTCTGGCACATATTTTCTGCCTCAGTGGTTCCTCTCAGTAGGATAGCCAGCCTCTGCCTTTCTGTTTGACGTTTTTGCTAATAATTACTTGAAAAATCATCCACTTCTATTTAAAAATTGCTACATGAAGTACTAGTCCGTCTTTGCATCATGACAGCAAGAGGCCAGTGAAGTAAGGGGTGTTCAGCCACATGAAGCTAACTTCATAAAGCATTGCCCAGGGTGCACTGCAGGATGACTGGAAATAATTAGCCTCTGGAGGTTGGAAACCTATGCCGTAAATCCCAGAGCTTGGAGTGAGGAGAGTTTTTTATCACTGTCCTTGACAGAAGAATTGTAACATCACGGCTTACTCTGTCTTTGACATAATAAACTCCCGGTGGTGCTTTGCAGAATCCCGTGCTCACAGCCCCATTTGCCTCTCCCCTGTCCCAGCCTTGTCCCATGGGTTACAGCTGGGCTGTAGGAAGTTTCCTTTGGGCCTTAAACCATCACACAGACACGTAATAGCTTCCAGGCGTCTGGCTCCCAGCGAGAATCAGCCCTCTCGGAACGAGACACATTTCCACTGATGCAATCGCTGCGACCTCAGAGAGCAGCAGGATCTGAAGGTGAATGAGCTGTTCTGAGCCTTCCCTGCTGGCGCCACGTGTGCTCAGGGATCCCTGCCCCAGGGCTTTTGCTCTTCAGCATGGACACAGAGCATCCCTGCCCCGGGGCTTTTGTTCTCCAGCACGGACACAGAGCATCCCTGCCCCAGACACAGAGCATCCCTGCCCTGGGTTTGCTCTCCATTACGGGCACAGAGCATCCCTGCCCTGGGTTTGCTCTCCATTACGGGCACAGAGCATCCCTGCTCTGCGGTTTGCTCTCCAGCATGGACACAGAGCATCCCTGCCCCGGGGCTTGCTCTCCAGCACGGACACAGAGCATCCCTGCCCCGGACACAGAGCATCCCTGCCCAGGGTTTGCTCTCCAGCACGGACACAGGGCATTCCCAGCACCACTGTGGGAGCTGGGAGCACCCTGGGCATGGAGGCAGAAATTCAGAGTGGAAACGCCTGCCCGGATCCTCGGGTAAATTGTTGTGTATATCAGGAGTGTCTTGTAAATGATAATGAACAGATGCCTTGTACGTATTACACAATAAGCCACTTGAAGTTGTCACCAGTTGTTTATAGATGTTATTAATATTAATAATTTACCACTCATTTCCATATGAAACCACATTAGGCTTGTCTACACTGCATCCAGTTACCTGCAGAAGCTGCGAAGCCGTGGCAGCGTGCCCGAGCTAACACGTCCTGCTGAGAAAATGCTGCCTTTGTTCAGGGCTGTGGGGAGGGACAGGGATGGGGGGAAGGAGCAGGGATGTGGGGAAGGAGCAGAGATGTGTGGAAGAGACAGGGATGTGTGGAAGAGACAGGGCTGTGGGGAAGGAGCAGAGCTGTGGGGAAGGGACGGGGCTGTGGGGAAGGAGCAGGGATGTGGGGAAGGACAGGGCTGTGGGGAAGGACAGGGCTGTGGGGAAGGACGGAGCTGCTGCTGAGGGTCTCTGTCCCCACACACAGCCCAGGGAGCTGCAGGAATTAGTCAGCCCCTGCTCCAGGGACTGTTTTAAGTGATTTGCAGAGATGAATGCCTGCTCATCAAGGGGAGGTTTTTGGGTAGTGAAGGTGCTCTTTGGGTCTGGAAGAGGAGGGTCAAAGCCCTGGGATCAGTCCTTTGCAGAAGACTTTAGAGGCACCAGGTCTGTCTTCTTAGGGAATGGGAAGAAAAGATGAATCATAACAATTTGCCCAAAGTTTAATCTCCTCTGTTTTAGGCAAAGTTGAAATCTTGGTGTTCTGCATACAAGAAAAGCAAGAGTTAGATGAAAAGTGAGATTTTCTACAGTTTTTAGCACTGACCTGCATCTTCCCCCAAGGAATTTAAGGGGAATGTGCCAGATAATGTCGATAGGAGGCCAAATGTTTGTAAAGTGAAGTTAAATGTTCCTTTTATTGTATGTGCAGAGGGGGATCCCCAGTAAAGAGGTGACCTGCAGGACTGGGAGTCACAGCACTGACCTTTGGTTCCAGGTGTCCTGCCAGGGTGTCTGTGTGGCACAGAAGGATCTGGAATAGCCTCAAGCCTGAAAGGGAGGATCCCAAACCTTCAGGATTAGGGGGTGCTGAAGTCCTATCCTTGACCACTGCCTTTGAATCCAATGTTGTGTAATTTAATGTACAATATGCTCTGTTAAGGCTGTGTACAATTATCAGTATTTATTCCAAGAAGCCTGGGGAGAGTTTTTTTTTGTCAAAAGACAAAGCAACAGAAGTTCCACAGTATGCAAAATACAGACCTTTGTATTGCAAGTGAAATATTTAGATAGGAATCATTACTGAGTCCTTTTACAGCAACCTTGCCAGAGAAAGAGAGAGAGAGAGGGCTGGGAAAGAAAACACAAAGGAGGTAATAATATCTGATTAGCCAAGCAGCTGAAGACCTGATGGGGATTGTGAAGCCTTTCCAGGCATCGCGACTTTCCATGTGAGTGACATTCCGCAGCGGGAAGCAGCCACCAGCGAGGAGCTGCTCCTGAATATTTCCCTTAGGACTTGTGTTTTCTTGGTGACCTTGCAGTACCCTTTGCTGGGGCTGTGAGTCCCAGGAATCCGGGCCCTTGGCTCCGGGGTGGCGCTGACAGCCCCTCTCGGTGGCCGTGCAGTGGGGGCAGATATTTCACAGCTGTCCTCTGTCACTCCCTGTCTTTTCAAGGCTGACCCTGTTGCAGTGACCTGGACAATGCCTGCCACGTATTCTGTGAATTACTGGAGCACAATTTTCTGGATGCAGTGCCCAGTGGAACATTGTGCCTCTCATTTCCACCAGAGCAATGCCGGCGTTTCAGGGGAATCACTTATACTTTAAAGCTCTATGCCAGAGAGAAGACTCTATCCCTTTATTTTATAGGATTTTTGAGATATAACCAAAAGTGCTGATCAGCCTTAGGAACTCTGGTTCTGTCACTGGAAGAGGCTTGTCCATATCTTGTTGACTGTAGCTTTTGTTTTCTTGTTCAATTTCCTTGAGGGTTCTGGTATTCACAGGTACCTTTCTTTTTCTCCTCCTTAAGGTTGCATTCAGGTGTGAGGGTTGTTTTGCCTTCCTTAGAGCATCACCACACCAGCAGCTGGGACACCAAGCTGCAATTTGGTCCTTCCTCAAATCTGTGGGATAGTTCCTTAACTGGAAGAGGGCCAAGGCAACACTGCTTTGTCAAGGCTGGGCCAGCAAAGATGTTCTCCACAGTAATTTGCATATTCACTTTTTTGGTGATGTGCTCCTTCTTCGAAAACAGCTTCTCATGTCACTAATAAAGCCATCTTAGATTTGAGCAAAGAGGATTCCAGCTGCCTCCTGTAGGAAATCAGCTCTTTCAGGAGAGAAAAATCAGAATTGTCCTTGCTGAGTACTTAGACCTGGAAAAGTGAACACGAACTTGATGAAAGTGAGATTACATTCTAGCTGCTCTTTACTTACTTTCATTTCTAGTATCAGTGGATACCATAGATTTAAACTTTTAGATTTCACAGTTGCAGGTAGGATCTAGTTTAGAGCATAGCATCCAATATGTGAGCTGTAAGAAATAGGGCTCCAGCCTCCTGCAGCTGGAGGAATTGGCTATACCAACTTAATCTGAGTCCACCTCCCACAGAGAGGATGTAGGAATGAAATGAAAAGTATATGTAAAGTTTTGTGTATTTATTACTTTTTAAAAACACTTTTCATGGGTAAAATCTGTCTTTAATGATGCATTCAAACTGTGGTGCTGAGAAGTATTGCATAGCTAATGCATTGGTTTGTTTTTGTTTATTCTGCAGAAATGATGGAATTTCATTTTTTAGCAAAATTACCAGGGCTCCTTTATTATTCACAGGGCTTTAAACCCATGACAGGGGAATGCTAAGTCCTCAAGGATTTTAATACCAGCTTCTCTGCGAATCTAAACTGGTTTTCCAGCCCATGACTTGGTGGGCCACAGGGGTTTTTCCTGGAGTGTAATACGCATTTAAAGCTTCTTATGGATGGCTACGTCTGCAAATAAGCTCAGAAAGGAGAAGAGGGAATGCATTGTGTTATCTGGGGCTGAGCAGGGAGGGATTATCATAGGAGAGAGCTGAACAAGAGGTGTGACAGCTGAGCAGGCAGGGTGCTGACTCCAGGTACCACGGCCATGGCAGTTCTGCAGGATCACTCCAGCCTTCACTCATCATTAGGAGTGAGGAAACTTCTGCCTCCCTGGCTGCCTTTTTATGAATTGCAAAGAAGGAAAATGTCAAGTAGTAAAAACTGTGTGTATTTAATTCCTGAGTAACGTTGGGGTTTATTTTGTTTGCCCTTTCATTTCTCCTCTGAATGCTTTTAGGAAATAAATGCAGCGCATTAGCTGGATTCAGCTGGGCAATGAATGTCTCAGTGTGTGTAATGTACAGCTCTGAGACAGAGATGTTGTTTTAGACACCCAGCATCCAAGTTCATAGCAAAGGCTCTTAGGCAATGCGATAATATAAAAAAGCAACACTGGAATTTCTCAATTATACATTTTTAAGGAAACTTACAGACTTCCAGTTTATATGCAAGACTGGCATGAGGGGAGTTTGGGTTTCCACCTCCTTTCCAAGCTCACATGCCACGTAGCTTTCCTGAGCTCACCTGATTTCCACATTTGGTCTAAAATTAAGGAAATCAAAACCTGTCATTACATGATTTGAGTTCCCTCATTAGTCACTAAGACAAGCTGATGGATGACAATTCTCCACCAGTGCCAGCAGGCCCCACATCATGGCCATGCACAGCCCCACGTGCTGGAGTGCCTTGCTGTGCTGCTGTAGTTCTTGTGTACAATATTTACACTTTATTTAAAACTAGGGCAGTAGGAATGATTTAGTGAAATCCACTGCTTTTGGAAGCTGCTGCCTTGCTGGAGTACGTGCTTGAAACTTTCTAAAAATATTTGCACAGGCATATATTTAAATAAGGATGGATTTGTGACCTAGTAGAGCTGCAGTGGTGTGTGCCATTGCCAGGCAGGGCTCCCATGGCTTCTCCAGCCTTTCTGGGGCTCTTCCAGGCCCCTGGACCACAGTGGAGGGAAGGGAATACCTCAGGGGTGTGATAGGATGTGGGACAGCAGCCAGCTTGTCCTGGAGTCCTGGAGCTCCCCTGGCAATTTTTGAAGCCAAATTCCCAACATTTCCATGGTGTCCCTGCTGGGCCATGGCTGTGCAGCGTGCAGGGGTGGATGGCACAGGGTGGGTGGATGTGTGTGTGTGTGTGTGAGACAGGAGCTGCTGTGGCACAGGAAAGCTCTTGGACAAGAGCAGCTGTGCTGTCCACTGTTTCAAACCTGTCTCTAGACCAAGTCACCCTCGTCACTGCATACTGTGGCCAGTTAAACAGTAGGCATTGTGGCACAAACACTTTATATTTCATATTAAGTCTTTTAAATTCACGCCTATTTTTAAATTCTTTGCTATTAAAGGGTCACCATTGTCTAGTGTGCTGTAGGGATGAATGACAGGAACAGTCAACTCAATAGACTTGGATATTTAAGGCACCTGGGAGGTGGGTGTGAGGCAAGGCAATGTGACACTGATGTATTCCCTGAAATGTGGCTTAGGGAGAGGAACCTGGCTTCGAGGACAAATCCCACACTTGGAATGTTTCTTTCCTCTCTGTGGCTGACTCTGGTGAGCTGCAAGGCCTCATCAGCCCTGCCAACAAGCCCAGGAACAGAGGCATTGGGCTGCTGCAGCTTTGGGGGACACAGGGCTGACCTCAGCGTGTCCTGGCCATGTGGGATGGGCATCCTGGCACTACCAAGGCATTTGTAATTGTCTGACACCAGCAGTGTAGAAGAAATGGGGTGAATGATTACTAATGAGAAAGATTTCATTTCACCTGAGCTTCAGACAGGTGAGGAGTTGGGCTCTGTTGTCATTAGTGACCCATTTGAGGAGGCTGATTGTGCCTGCTCTGTCCAAAACCTGAGTTATTGTTCTGTGAGTGACTCTGGCCTGGTCTCACCAGATCCTTGGATGTGCTGAGCTTTCTTCATTTCCATGACTCCAAGAGCACAGTGTGGGACTTGCATGCTCTCCAGGGAGGTCCAAGCAGCGATTTAGGGCTGCTGTATCTGTAGCCTGGTCAAAAGCAAGATGTGTTCAAAAGCCCAGGAGTAATGCCAGTATTGTGGTGCTTTTGCCCTAGGCAGGTGCACAAAGAATGAGAAGTTCCTTGCTGAGTGTTTATTCCCCCAAGCAGGATTTTGCAGATGTGGGTAAACTGAATCCCTTCTTTCATCTGCTTAAAAGACCTATAAAAGAGCTGTCTGGTGTTTTACAGAATTGCAGTGTAATTCCAAATCTGCTGCAGACATGCTGCATCCTCTCAGAAGAGTTTTATCTGGTGGTTTAATGTTGGGTTTTACCCAAGTGTGATTAATTTATAGAATCAGAGTCACAGGATGGTTTGAGTTGGAAGGGACTGTAAGCTCATCCCATCCCACCCCTGCCATGGCAGGGACACCTCCCACTGTCCCAGGCTGCTCCCAGCCCTGTCCAGCCTGGCCTTGGGCACTGCCAGGGATCCAGGGGCAGCCCCAGCTGCTCTGGGCACCCTGTGCCAGGGCCTGCCCACCCTCCCAGGGAACAATTCCTGATTCCCAATATCCCATCCAGCCCTGCCCTCTGGCAGTGGGAGCCATTCCCTGTGTCCTGTCCCTCCATGCCCCAATCCAAAGTCTCTCTCCAGTTGTCCTGGAGCCCCTTCAGACCCTGTAAGGAGCTCTGAGCTCTCCCTGGAGCTTCTCCTCTCCAGGTGAGCACCCCCAGCTCTCCAGCCTGGCTGCAGAGCAGAGGGGCTCCAGCCCTGGAGCATCTCCATGGCCTCCTCTGACACCTATTTGATGCATATCCAACTTTATAATGACATTCACATACACACACAGATGAATATCAACAAGACCTAAAGGCACAGAGCAAATCCAACCCCAGCTCAGCCTGCTGGAAATTGTTGAACTTTTATAGAAAATCAGTCACAGCTCTGCAATTTCATGCTTTATCATTTTTGTTACATGTATGAGGGAAATTATAAACCTTGTAATTTCTCTCTTACTATATAAAAAGCTTTAGATAACATCAAGATATGGAAGTAATACAAAGTAAGATGCCTCGATACATTAATGAACAAGATCTAAAATAGACACTGTTCACCTCAATGACATGGAAAGGAAAAGAGAAGAATTCAGCTTTGAATGGGAGGATTAAAAAACCTGGGTGAGGGGAGAAAAAATAGTATAAGGAAGAGGCTTGGAAATGTAAGGCAAAGCAAAATATGCTTCAAATACAAAAGACTTTGTTCCTGTCTTATTTTAAAAATGGTAACAATTGGTAGGTGGTTTGTGGCAGTGGGGTTCCTGCCTTCAGACAACTGCAGAACTGTGTGCCAGGGCTGAGGTCTGACCCCATCTGTGTGTCCCTGTCCCCACTGCCACCACCACCAGCTCCAGAGTGTCCCACCAGCCAAACCCCAGCCCTGTTCCTGTATCCATCTCATCCGAAAAAAAATGGGTTTATTTTTCCAACCCTCCTGTTGGAGATCTAAGCCTCATACAGGAATGTTTACATGAGTGGAATATGTGCCTGGAGCAGTTCTGTGCTGTTCTGTCCTTCTGGAGCCATGCCCATGGTGATGCTCCAGAGGCTTTGGCTGCTACAGGGTGGGATACATACACATCCTTCCCTGGCTGTGTGTTCTGATCTGTCCCTCCCTTCAAAAAATGGGAGTCCAGTATTTGAAGACCAGGCTTTTCAAACTGGCATCTAATTCAGTTTTATCTGCCTAAATTAAACCACCAGATCAAAGCCATTGAGCAAATAAGGACATATATTTGATTCTTTAAGATATGGATTATCTGTTATCAATCTTTAAAGTACAGTGCTGTTTTGGTCTTTTCCAATATTAATGATCCTGTGATTCTGTGCTTTGCCTGGTTTATGTGCAAGACTTTCTGTGCTTAAATTCAGTGTGTGAGTTTCTAGCACAAGGCCTGTAGATTAATTTCAACTGCAGTTTTTTCAAAAGTAATGCCTAAACTTTACCTGTGGTAATTCATTAGCTCAAACTCTTCCTTTCACTGGCTAAGTTTCCCTTTTCAGTCACGTTTTAAAGATATATTATTTAATCATAAAACAATTGACCCTGTTTGTATTTCTGCTTCTTTCTGACTGCTGTTCCCTCTGATGGGTTAAGCAAAGAGATGCTTCTTCCCAGAACACCAAATTATTGGAGTGGGCAGCATAAACTGTGTGTTAGCACATGTGGGAAACTAGGATGAGGGAGAAGGAGAAATATTTTCAAATACCTGCAGCCTACAGGAAGGAGGGAGAGGGACTTTTTACAGTGATAGCACAAAGTGGAATGGCTTTAAACTGAAGAAGGAGAGGTTTGAATTGGATATTAGGAAGAAATTGTTCCATGTGAGGGCAGGCAGGCCCTGGCACAGGTACCCAGAGCAGCTGGGGCTGCCCCTGGATCCCTGGCAGTGCCCAAGGCCAGGCTGGACAGGGCTGGAGCAGCCTGGGACAGTGGGAGGTGTCCCTGCCATGGCAGGGGTGGCACTGGATGGGTTTGAGGTCCCTTCCAGCCTTCCAAAATCATAGGGATGGTGGAAATGCAGGAGAAGAGAAAAAGCAAAGAGAGTTTTTAATTAATTAGCTTTAGCCCTGTGGGTCTAAGCTGATAGCAAAGCTGAGGGTACATCCCTGGGATGTACCAAATCCTCAGGTGCCCAGTTCTCCTTCTCTGCAGAGCTGGGAGCTGTACACGCAGCAAAGCCTCTTCTGTGAAGGCTCCACTGCCAAAAATAAACCTCATTGGGATTCCTGAGATGGCTGCTGTCAAGGAAAGTCAAATTTGGAGCTTTAAGCATGTGAAGAGTGTCATTTTAAAAAGTCTGTTCAGCAAGGAGATAAACAGGGATTAGCCTCACAAGCTGCTCTAAGTCCCCACATGCAGGGAGGGGCAGAGTGGGGCAGCTGGGGCTGGGCTGTGCCCACTTGGCCAAATCCCAGAGGAGCTCCTGGGGCAGCAGGAGAGGACACAGTCCCAGGCAGGGCCCCCTGGCAGTGTGCAGGGCTCTGGCTGTCCTGGTGGCCCTGAGGATGGACTCCCCAAGAGGCCCCCTGAGCCATTTCCCCAGTCTGGCTGTGCTGAGGTTTCTGGGGGCAGAGTGGGAAGGGGAAGCTGTGTTGGGCTGGGATGAGCATCTTCAGCCCAGGGACTGTGCCATAGCCATGGTGCTGATTGGTGCACCCTGAGAGCTAGGAACTACCTGGGGCCTGTTACACCAGCTGAAAAGGCAAAACCAAACCAGCCAACCCAGAAAACCACCACGTAATTTATCTTTGCCAGAACAACCTTACTCTTTACAGTTCTGTCACCTGAAAAAGTCCCTCTCTTCATAGGTACTTTGTCTTACTGACTATGCACATTCCTCTCTATGGTAATTTCTTCCATCGTGTTTTCCTCCACGTTTGCTTTGTGAATGCAAACAATAAGATTTTGGTGTAGTTCTTGGATAAATTGTTGGAACCTGAAGGAGCTCTCTGAAAATGCTTCAACAGAGGTACTAAATCAGCAGCAGCCTCTTGCCACTGCAAAGAATTGCCAGGTACATCCTGAAAGCAGTTCCTTCCTCTTGTACAGTTCCAACAACATCATTAAGAAAAAATCTTGTCCTTTGTACTTCCTCCCCCCTTCATACATGCACATATCTTGTAGTAAATTCATTTTTCAGCCTTGACTTTGTGCAAACACAATGTTGTGCTGCAAGCATTAAAAGGCAATTTAGTACTCAAAGGATTAAAAGCTCATGTTAAATTGAAGACTACACTTGGCATAAACATTAAAAATTGACAGAACACCCTACACATTAACTGCACCAGGGCTCCATAATTAGCATTTAAAAGTAAAACATCATTTCCTTACTGTTTCCTACTTACTCATTTATAATGCATTTATTATAATTCAGATGTGAATATGAGGCTTTCCACTATTGTCAGTTAGTAAATAAATAAAAAACCCCTACTCCTGTTGGAAACAGGGGCCTGCACACAAGGACTGGGGGATGAATGGTTTGTTAATCCAAATCTCAAACGCCTGATGAATCAGCAGTGACTAACTAACCTCATTCCAGGCCTAATTCTTTTCCTGAGCATCCATGGAGAAAGCTCAGGCTCAGCAGCACCAGCTTCCACTGGCACCAGCACAGGGAACATGGGATCAACTCCACTTCTTGGGATTTGGATGTATTGTGTTGGATCTAGTGCTGTGCAGTGTGGGAAAATAGATATATAGTTCATCCTGTAATGTGGAAAATTCAGTGCAGATTGAAATTTGAATGCAAAAGGAAAAGAATGAGGAAGCCAATCTCATTAGGGAAGCGGAAAAGAGGGACTATCAGACATTAAAGGGATAGCACTTTGTGACTTGTGTTATTTTGGGATGAGATGGTGTTTTGTTCATCCACACTAGTCCAGACCTTTTTTGCTCTTTTGGGTTTTTTGGAAGGTGAGGTGGCCAAGTGCTGGGTTCCACTGTACTTCTGTGCTTGATTTAAATCATGCCCCATCTCTGGCTGACCTGGCACTGCCTGTGGAACACCTGGCCTGAGGCTTTCTTCTTATCCCACATCCCCTGAAACCACTTTCCTGTACTTCCAACAAATCTATCTGGCTTCAGCCAGACCTTCTCTTCCGTAGCTCTAGACTCACTGGAAGAATTTCAATTAGGCTGTTCAAATCAGCCTGGGTACTGTTTGGTCAAGATCCCAATTTGCCAGAGAAAGTCTCCACCTGCTGACCTGGCTCAGTGGGCAGAGGTTCTCCCTCTCCAGCCCAAGGGAGATCTCTGCTCTGCTGTTCACAGCAGCCACCCTCAGCTGTGTTTGGTGCTGCAGATCAGGTCAAGCCCTGCCCCAAATCTTGGGTTTGCAGATGCCCCATGTTCAAAGCCATGAGGAGGGGGCTGGCCACACCACTTCTGTGAAACCCACCCCTGCCAGCTCGCCTCCAGAAACGTGGCAACATGCAAGTAATCCTGCAGAAGCCTCAGCATTGCCTCTGCACGGCCTGCTGACATGATGAATCTCTTTTTGTTCCTGCTCTGAAGCCTCACATCATCTCCACGTCCTCCGGGGTCGCTGCTGTGTGCAAGACAAGACCACGTTTTGTTCAGGCCCTGTGAAATGCAATTAGAAGCCCCTCCAGAGCCAGCAGGAGCTGAAGTTTAAAGGAGAGAGAGGGGAAGAAAGGGACCTCCCCGCTGGCCAGCAGTGTGCTGGCTTTGAAGTCCTGGGCCATCTTTTGTGTCCCCGCTCCGAGGGCCTTTAATCAGGACCTTTGCCTTGTCATTCGGGGGGGACAAACCCCACACAGTTGGTGGGGCTGTCCCTGTGTGTGCCAGGAAGAAAAGTCTTTGTCAGAAATTTCCACTGACCCAAGCACTTTGTTTCTTTGTCTCTCCCAGACGACGTTTGAACTAAAAAGAAGACCAAAACTCTTGTCTGTGCTAACAGTATTTTAATGGGGAGCCCCGGTGACTTCTCGGAGCCTCCCTGCCAGGCCCAAGGCGGAGACCAGGCCTTTGGTCTGGAGGCCTCTTAAAATAAAACCAGCTCAGGCAGCTTTTTATAGCCTTCTTCTCTGTCTCTGTCCTGGGTGATACAAAGAGGCTCACACCATAATATTGCAACTTGCTGCTAAGGAAAAATACTTCATTCTCATATTATGTAATGTTGTATAGACAGAACCCGGAATGGTGAACAATCTTATTTTTTCTTGTTCGCACAGCAGTGAGTCACAGATCAGCTAAAACTCCCCAAATAAATGGCCATAACCCCAAGCATGAGGCACATTCTATCAATCTGACAGAGCTGGAGGCACTAAGGTGGCCAGCCCCGTGTCCCAGCCCCAGTGATGGACGGCACAGCCCCAGGGCAGCTGAGCTGCTGCTGCTGAGATGACACAGGGCTGAGTAGGAATGATCTATTCTCTGTTTGCTGTAGCACTTTACAGATGAACAAAATGGTCCACTGAAATGCTGAGAATGATACTAAAATTCAGGTTGCCAGTGTTTTACTCATGAAGAATCTATTTGAGCTACTTTTTAAAGAGATTTTTATGTATCTGTTGCAGTCTCACTTTTCTATTGAAATATGTACACCCGGACTCATAACTATGACTTTTATTCCTCAGGAAGAGGCATAAAATAGTACTCAGTGCTTTTTAAATGATATAAAATATTTCTAAAATAACTCTTCCTTCCCAGTTAAACATTATCTCCTTACCTATTTTCCCACTTGCTTTTTGATATGCTGCAGCTTTTTTCCTACCTTAAATCAGTTCCACTTTAGAAAAAATAAACTCCTGAAAAAGGAGGGGGAAATGAGAAAGTTTTATAGGAACAAATAGATTAATAACTAATGGTGATGAGATGTGGCAGCCTTTCTTACAGGTGTGTGTGGAGAAGAACGTCGCTGTATTATCAAAGCAGGTTAAAGTTTTATCACAGCTCTTGTGTGTTTTATTAGATTCTCAGAGCACACCTCCTCCAGTAATGCCTGGAATAATCCAGGCTGATCCCATAGATCAGCTGATTAACTGAACCTCAGCAACAATAGCTCAGCTTTGGTATTATTTTTACTCTTTCAGCTTCCTCTTCATGACCTCCCCGTCATTCATTTGGATTTGTTTATTTTCTGTTTGTCCCTTCCTTGTTGTAGGGTTGAATAGTGATTTTGAAGCAAAGGCCAAGACTTCATCCCTGCAGATCCTGCAGGTGTTTTATCCCATGGATGGAACGTTACCTTAGAGCAGGAATAACCCTGCCTGCTCCTGCTAACACAGGAACAACAACACTGAGATATGTGCAACTGTAATTACACTGCTGAGACGTTAATTACTGATAGAGAGACTCCCCAGTTCGCCTGTGACTCAGCTGTGCTGCCTTTCACCAGCTTACCTGTGTGTTTCTGGCTGGTTTTGCTCCCTCAGTAACTGAGCCTTGCAAAGGCTCTGTCCCAAATTTATACAACGGTGCTGAAGTCTGAATGCCAGAGCAGCCCCATTAGCTTCAAAAGAACTTATTTTTGTTAAAAGTTAAGCAGATATTTAAGTGCTTTGCTAGCTTAGGGTCAAAGTGTTCAGCACCTTGTTGGACTGTGTGTTACCTACCTCCTCATTAAAGATACATCAGACCAGTTGGCTTGTCTTTATCAAGCAGAGAGGTGCAGCCAATTGACTTTATGTGACAGCTAAAAGTGAAGGAGATCAAGGAAGCTTGAGAGACAAAGAAGTTAGGTTTTGTTAGAATCTTAAATGAAAGAAAAATAGCATTTGGCCAGCTACTGAAAATTGTTTCTTACTGAAAATTGTGTCAGAAGGATTTTATTTTCCAAGGACTTTTGACGAGGATTTTTGGAGAGATTTGGATTTGTGGAGGTTGGATTGGGCAGAATCGACCTGCTTATTTTGTTGCTGCCTTTTTTGTTGTGAGTGTGGTGGCCTTGCTCAGAGCTTTGAGTGCAGACTCATGCAATCCAAGGTGAGGATGCACACAAGAATTGGAGCCTCGGTGTAAGTGTTAGTGAGGCTCTTGCATCATTCTTACAAGGGATTAGAAACAGCAAAGTGCCTGGTGGGCTTAATACTGACAGCTAGGCAGGCAATTTACAGGAGATCAGCTCTATGGCCTGAGTCATCTCCAGTGATGACCACAGAGGGATTTTCTCCTTTAGCCACAGCATTAGCTTGATAGTTCTCACGATACAATTATAAGGTCATTTGCATTTATATTTCTGCTAATGATTATGTGAAGAAATAATTTGTTTTCAGCACAACGCTGTGTCTGTGCTTTCCTTCATGCTGTAAGGTCAGCACCTGTGTGTGATGGACCCGTGGGTTCCACAGCAGGAAGCTGTGAGGTCCTGGATGGGGTTCTGCTCCCGCCAGAGGGTCAAACAGTGGAGGAAACTGGGCAGCCTTCAGTTTTTGGCACTACCTGCACTGGCCTTGATTGATGTTCCTCCTCTGGGGAGTGGGAAGCAGCCGTATCCTCTGTCTCCTGTTGCCTGTCCTGCCTCTTGGGCTGCAGGGACCCTCTTCTCCCCTCTGCCTGTGCTGTTCCTCATACCATGAGACCCCTATCAAAAGCTTTCTCACTCAAGGAGTGAGTTGGTGCAGGGAGATGTGCCAACACCAGGAGCCCGTGGATTCCCAGGATGATGGCCAAGGTGTGTTTCCTGAGAGGGGGAGCAGAGATATCCCTCAGGTGATAATAGCCAAGGTGTGTTTCCTGAGAGGGGGAGCAGAGATATCCCTCAGGTGATAATGGCCCCTGCTGCAGGAGCAGAGCTGGGGTTCCCCAAGGACAGCTGCATTTTGGGCTGATTTTAGGCAGTTTTCTCTTACTTGATCCCCATATCAGCAGCCCTTATGAAATGAGAAGTCCCTCCTTCCCTGAGCCAGAGGTTTGCACAGGGAACTGCCCAGGTTCCTCCCATCACTTTTCCCCAGAGGAGGTGACTTGTCCTTCCTACCCCTTCTTTTCTACATCCCAAAGCTGAGATACGACCAGAAATTTCTTTTTTTAAATAAAAACCCAGCAGAAATCTAAACTGTGCAGGGTCAGGTTTACATTTTCCCTTCTAAGGCCCATCAGCAGTAGATGGGTGTTTCTAGCAGCCCCAGCCATCAAAGTGTTCTGCAAGGAAATATCCCTGGTGTTAATTTCAGGCTCAATGAACTCCAGCATATATTTGTGATTTTCCCCGTTCTGATGACATCAGGGTGGAAACACGAGGCTGGGACTTGGTGACAGCAGGCAGCTTTCCTGCCACTGCTCATTTACTGCCTTTTTGAGAGCCAGATCCTAAACACTCGAGTATTAACATGATTTCAGCTCTTAAGTAAAACTAAAGGAGTCTTTTCATCTTCCCATTGAGTGACGAGCTCCTTAAGTAGATCACAAGCTTTCTGCTGCTTTGTCTGAGTGAGGAGAAAAACTTTAATTGTTCCCATCTTCTAGTGCAGGTATTGATTAATTAAATGTATTAGCAAAGATCTTGGCCTACTTTTTTGCACCATCAAACAAGTACTTAATGACTATATTACTATGAAAATGGCATTGCTTTAAAGCATTGCATTGGAGCCCCTTTGTACTTTGCTTTCATTTCTTTTTTCTTTTTTTTTTTCTTATCCCATTATGAACAATAAAGTTTCTCCTGTTAATATAACACAGAGGAAGGGAAGGGAGGTGGAGAGGAGCTCTCAGCTGAGGGATCCCATCTGGACCAGGCTGGAGCTGTGGCACTGGGATGTCCCCAGGCAGGAGGATGTGCTGCCAGCTGGGGAGGCTCTCTGCAAGTGCAGGCAGGTCAGGGAGCAAATGTTAGATGGTAAATCTGTATAATTTACTCTAATTTAGCATTTGGTGGGTAGAAATATGAATATGACTCACATGCTAAGAGGGAGAAGGCAGGTTTATGAGGAGCAGAACTAATAGGTCTGTGTGAGATAAAGAACACTGCCTCCCACCTCACTTAATCTCTTTCTTCCTTTGGGTCCCATTTGTAGAATCTCATTTATTTGCACTTTTATACCTACCTGTAGGTCTGCCTCCTTCCATCTCACAGCCCTGTGCTCACCAATGTGTATCAGAGAATCCCAGAAGGGTTTGGGTTGGAAAGGACCTCAAAGCCCATCCAGTGCCACCCCTGCCCTGGCAGGGACACCTCCCACTGTCCCAGGTGCTCCCAGCCCTGCCCAGCCTGGCCTTGGGCACTGCCAGGGATCCAGGGGCAGCCCCAGCTGCTCTGGGCATCCATTCACCCCCTCACCACCTTCACAGGGAAGAATTTCTTCCTAATTTCCTGTCTAAATCTACCCTCTTCCAGTAAAGCCATCCCCTTAGCACATCCTGCACAAAGGTTCTGTATTTTGCACACTTGCTGAATGGCAAATCCCCATCAATCTGCCCCAATTCACACTCACTGTCAGGGCCCCATAATGCCATCAGGTCTGAAATGCATCTTCTCCTATTCTATCCAGGAGTTCTTGGAAATCCTACCTTTTCCTGGCCTCCAGGTGCACCTGGAGTTGGTGTTGCTCAGCCTCTCCAGTTTGCACCTTGCCAGGCTGTGAGGTTGAACAAAATGCTTTCATTTTACAGCACTCTGAGCATTTCTACAAAGTTGTTAAGCTCTGACACCAATTTGATGCTTTCAATCTTGATGCTTTTATCCCACCTGTCTTTGCCTGTACCTGCCAACATGTGCCAGCCAGGCCAGCAACCAAAGCCAGGCAGGGCTTCACTGCCTGCAATGACAAAGCATTTCTTGCTGCAAAAAAAAGTGTTATTGCAGAACACTTCATAAACTGTAAATGTGGAATTAAGGCTTACCATTTTATAGTACCAGCACTGGGAAGTCCCATGTCTATAACTAAAATATGTGCCATGGTGACAATAACACTTGGGTTTTATGCAATGCTGAAAGTTGAGGCGCAGGGAAATGAAATGAGAGCCCAACTGCCTTCAACACCAGGGGAAACCTGAAAATACACCCACAGCTGGCTGCTAGTCCACAGCTGCTGGGCCACACTCATACCTGGAATAAAATAAAATATTAGCAACCTCTGCAGACAGGGAGGCTGAGGGCTGTGCTGCACAGGAGTGACTCGGGTCCCATGTTTGGGTGGGAGGAGTGGAGAAACACAGCTGAGTTGCTTAAAATAGCCAGAAAAGGACCCTTAGTCCTTTCTTGCCTTGTTCCCTTCACATTCACAAATGTTCATCTCTGTCTCTCCTTTTTTTCCATCCTTCCTAGGGGCGATGACTGACAGATTAATATATGTCTAGCTACGTGTCTTAGAAATCAAAAGGAAGGTGCTGTCAGAATCGCTTGTCAGAAAATGAGATTAGGCACACTTGTCATTTGCTGAGGATTGCAGTCTTTCAGAGATAAGGTTGCATTTAATGAGTGTAAAAAGCCTCCTTGTGAAAAAGGGGGTGGTGCAGGAGAGAGAGAATGATTATTTTTCTGGTGTCAGCTGAGTGCTTTATCATATAACTTGATAGCGTGGCACCCTGGCAGGCACTGATAATGGCTGCTGGGGCTATTGCACCTCTTCAGCTGCTCTGCAGCTTCAAAAGTGATGACTTGTTACCTGCTTTTAAACTCCTCTTGGATGTCGAAACCCACTATCCTGGGGGAAAGAAGCAAAAGCATGTACAGTGTGTTTTAAAGAAAGACCTGTGAAAACACACAGCATAAAGGGAACGTGCTAAATGTATAGCCACTTTCCCCAGCAAACTAGAAAGAATACTCAGCGGGTTTCGGTGAAATATGGAACTTGTCTGACAAGTGAAGGATAACTAATGAGAAACAGAGCTGTATCCCACTGAAACCAATTGTGTTTTGTTATGGAAAATATTTATCAAGCCTTTTTTTTTCATTTGTTGGTTCTCCTAACAGTGCCATAATAACTCCTCTTATGTATGTGATTCGGTTTCTCTCATATGCATCTCAGTTATTTAAATCTGCAGTGGGGTGGGTGTTTTTTGGTTATCAATTGGATATTATCATCCTGTACATGAATATTTTAGGTGAATGTTTCATTCATCAAAGTAATGGTCATTCTTTTGCCAAGTTAATGTCTTTGCATGGTTTAGAAGCTGACTAAAGGTACAGATTTATTGTTCATAGTCTGCTTTCTAAATATGAGCTGACATTCAAAAATGGAATTTATCTGTTCAGCAGAAGAGCCCCTACATTAGCTATGTTTTTGCAACAGTATTTCTTGCCTTGGCACACCTCTTTGAAAATTATCCTTGGAAGAGGAGATTTCTGTCATATATTCTTCTCATCAAATGAGATGTGATTTTCATTATTTTGCTTGAATGTTAGAAAATGAAAGAAATTACTTGATTGGTTTGTGGTGCTGATTCAGCATTTTCTGGACTAAAAATGACCTGGACGACAGAATGGGATTACAGCACGCAATAATGGATGCTTTATTTGGTGATAAGAAAGACTTTCCTTCTGACTGAGAAAAAGAGAATGAAAAATATTTCTCTTATTAGGTGATTCAGTACCCAGATATTGACAGACAAATTAATTTTAAATACTTCAGTTGCAGAACGTGCTAGCAGGCAGAAATTAGGGGATGATAATGGCCACAGCTTGAAAGTGGTGCATTTATGAAGTGCACAACAGAAGTGCTGGTGGATGGGGAAGAATTTATATTTTATCCTCTTACCCAGAGATAGGATCTCATGTTCCTGGTTAGGCTGCAGGGTGGATAGCAGCTCAGAGCCCAGCGAGGTCTCCAGGAGCTACATCCAGCCAACCCGTGCTCCCTGGTCTCTTTAGTAACTCGGAATTCAAACCCCAGGAAGGATTTTAGAGGAAGAGATAAAATGCAGGCATTTTCTGATGGAAAAGTTACAGCCAGGATTCTCACTCTTCATGGTGGTTGAAGGGAAGGAAAGATGGCTGTGGTGCTCATCTGAAGGATTTCACATTGTTTGGAGAAGCCTGGGGGAGAAATGGCTTCACACACGTAGGGCAGTTAGGATTTGTCTTTGGTACAGTGCCTGGGTTCAGAAAATTATCCACCCTCCCCAGGTGTGCAAATCTGGGCTAAAGTCTGTCCTCGGAAGCAGTGGAGACCACTTAGTATTTTATAGGGCCAAGCTGTAAGGATAGAGAAGAGAGAGCAGCCCTATTGTTCCCCGAGCCCCAGTTTTTATCTTTGTTTCCATTTGAAACCCTAATCATAAAACTGCCTGCAGAGCGGTTGCCTTGCTGTTCCTCTAAATGAGAATTCCAGCTTTTATGCTAATTCAGTTTCAGGTTTCTTTGAACCTGCAGTTTATGGGCCTCTGCTTAAAACTGCAATCTGTTCTGCATAAAAGAAGGGATTACAAAGGGGTTTAGTTTTGCAAATGCTGCAGAAAAATAAAAATAATAAAAAAGTTGCACTGTCATTAATATGTTCCTGCAGAAGTTTTCTGCTTTGTCAAATGAAAAGCATTACTTTCACGGGGATTTACCCAGGATGGGTAAAAATCAGGATGTTCTACATCCAGAGCTCTGTCCCCTTGGAAAGGGACACTTGCTGATTGTGTTTCCCTCTCCCCAGTGCCCTGTCCCTGCTGGAGGGGACACTGAGGGAGCATCACTGCCATGTGATGTGTTGGTGCTCGCCCTGGCTGCTCCCAGACATCCCCCCAGATCCAGCAGAACCTGCTCTCACCACCAGTTCCTTTTCCTGGCTTCTCTCATGACCTTTTTATGGCCACAGCAGCGGTGATTTTGCTGTTGTTGGGGAGAACAGGCCTTCTGCATCTCTCACAGTGCAGGAGTTCAAGCACCTTCTGCGTGGGACACCATGCCGTGGCTTGCTGTTCACAGCCATAAAACTCTGCTGAAAGCTCCATAAATTCTTTTCTTGGGGAAAGGATCCTGCATCTCTTATCCAGTAATAGGCAAAATCTTGTATGTTTTCAAAGCATTATGGAGGGCTTTATAAGGCACCGTAATCACGCTCCAAAGTCAGATACCATGGTGTCTTCTGGGAAGGTTAGCAACTTAATGGAAACATAAATGTTTCCAGGCTTTGACAGAATACCAAAGAATTGGAATATCCACTTTTCATGTTGCCAGGAAAAAAGCTGCAGAACCTTCCAGGTGAGGTGAGGTTTGCCATAAATAATTTAATCCAATATAATCTGCTGTAATTTCAATATTCATTTGCTTGTTGTGCCAGAGATGGATAATTCTTCTTTGGAATTACTCTATGACTTGGAAACGAATGTCTGCTTCCCTGCCTGCTGTCTGGGCAGCTTTAGGTCATTTTAATAAAATACTTGGATCTGAAAACCTCTTCCAGAGAGTGAAAGATCTTGAAATTACTTTTGATCCAAGTTCAATGCACTTCATTTGGCTGTTGTTGTGGCAGAAACAAATGTCGACGCTGACAGAGACCACAGACAGATGAAAAAAATTCTGGCAAGGTCCCACATAGATAAGAGACAGAAGGTTTCAAAAACCTATCCAGGCATAACCTAAAGCACAGGAAAGTATTGTCAGGAGGGGGGGAAGCTTGATCCAAAGGCATTCAAATCACTGCGGGGAGGAAGGGTCCCTTTGATTTAATTTGGCTTTGAGTGAATTTCTGAACTTCAAATTTCTCATTTAGAATTGAGGAGGGGTCACTTTGATTTAATTTGGCTTTGAGTGAATTTCTGAACTCCAAATTTCTCATTCAGAATTGCACAATGCATTTTGTCCATGTGTAATTTTGCAGCAGGAGAACAGAGGTTCTCAATTTATCTCTAAGGCGCGAATAATGAACATAATGAGGCCCAGAGCCCTGCCAATAAACCCTCACAGCCCCGGGGAGATGAGCAGGTAAATGCATTTCTGATTCTATGTGTGCTGAGATTTCAGGTGTGGCATGTGGTTAACATCGGAAAAATCCAGTACAGACAAGCCTGTTGTTTAATCCAGGCTAAATGTATCAAATTAAAGTCTTGTGAGGAACCTGGGCTTTAATTAGATCCGTTCTTACCATGTCAGGATGTGGAAAGTCTTGACCAAGGTGCTCATAGAATACATGAGCTGCCACAGCTTGGTACTGTGCATTTCACTGCTCGTTCAGGTACAGCCTCACCTCGGTCCATGGAGTCCCCAAGTGCTGATTGTACAGAGAACACTCTGCCAGCTTAATGCCTTTTTCAGTTTAACTTTGGTGGGGACTGGAATCTGCACTCAGGCAACATCCATGGCTGCAATGGCTTTTGGCCACTGCCCACTCTTGATTCCAGAGACCAGACCTGAAGCCATTTCTGTTTTGTTTCTAAGAGGAGATGAAAACCACCTCTCTGATAGCACAGGATTATCTTTGCACTATATATTTATTAGATGCAAATACATATTTATTAGATGTAAAAACCTGTGAAAGTTTAACAGCCAAAACCCATGCTCAGTTTTGGTGTGGAAATGTGGGGATAACCTACTCAGCTGGACAGTGCTGGAGAACTCATTTCCATTGCCATACCAGGATCTGAGGCTGGCCACAATTCTTCAATTTTCCGCTAGAGACCATTTGTCCCAGTTTCACCAAAGCATTCCCACCCTGGATCAGCTGTGGCACAAGAGCACTGTGGTGTCTGTGGCCATGCTCTGACTCTGGAGCTGTGCTGGCTGTGCTCATCTCCTGTGAGGCATTATTGCTATTTGTACATCTTCCCACCGCACTGTCCCAGCAGAAACCACCACAGTCAGTAGGACTGCACTTCAGATAAGAATTTGGAGAAGCCACTGAGGAGGAAAACTTAAATGGATTCTTAAATGGATCATATGGAATGAGGAACGAAGGGGAAATATTTCCATAAAATCGTGTCGTTCTACATGGGTAACTGGTAGGTGTTTTTGAATCATGGCACTGGTGCTTGTGTGGACAGTCAGATCCTGATTCCCCCTTCCCCTCACATGCTGTGGGATTTGCTCAGGGCCACCAGAGCCACCGCAGCCCCCTGCACCCTGTCACTGCTGGGGAGAGCTCAGAGCCACCTGGGTGCCCTGGGGCCAGGAGAAGGGCAGTTCCTCATCACCCCGCGTCCTGAGGTGAGCTTGGAGCTGAGCCAGGACATACGTGAATCTTTCCAAGCTGCCGTTGGATTTTGGGCACATAACTATAATCCTGACTCAGGTAAGGCTGAGCAGGCACACACAGCTCTTGCTCTGCACTCATTTTCTGGCTGGTATAGGTAGTTCCCATCTTTTCCTTAGGAGAATCACCTCCTCCAGGCTGAGCTCTGCCACAGGAGTTGGAGTGAATAGGACTTGTCAACCTTGTTTCTGAGGATTTAGCTCAAATTCAAGTGGAACCCATGGGAGTTTAATTCCATTAGCACTCCTAGCCCGGTATGGGATTGAAACCCATTTCCAGGTTTGAAATCTTGAAAACACTCCCTGGGCATGGTGTTGCAAGCCCGTAAATCCCCTCTTAGCACCTATCTCTTTCCCAGGAAACATCTCACCGTATGCAGCTACTGTGCCAATGTGCATAACTGCCTCTCATCTTCCCAGGAAACATCATTTGGCTCCGAGTGCTGTGCTTCAGTGAATAATCATTTATATCATCACGTATCTGTTCGTTTATTTTCGCGGTGGCCATTACTAATGGTGTGCTGCACTTAAGGAAAACCTGCAGCGAGCGGGAAATCCACTGCCCGTTGACAATAATGTTCAGTGCTGGAAGTAGTCAGGCGAGTCTCTGCACGGGGGGCTCAGAGAGAAGGCAAAGTTCAGCGAGCAGCCGGGGTCCCCAGCAGGCCACCCTGCCTGCAGCTGGGGACGCTGGCTTTTCCCGCTTTAAAGAAAAAAAAATAAATAAAAAGAAAATTAAATTTCCGTTAAAACCAAAAAATTGCTAAATGCAATACGATGCTTTCGATCGTGTTTTCATCCCGCGGAGCTCTCGAGAGTGATGTTCGTGTAGCTATCGGAAGCGATGCTCGTGTGCGTGTGCCGCCATCCCGGGGCAGGGGGGACTGTCCGGCTCCGGGGGTTCCTCGCTCCGCGCCGAGGAGCCGCTGCCGGAGGCTCCGCGCAGCTCCGCGGGCTGCTCGGGCCGGCCGCTGGCGGAGGGAGCGCGGCTCCCGCGGAGCCTCCCCCGCCCGGCCGGGCCGCCCCCGCCGCGGGGTCCCCGGCGGAGCGCGGGGCGGGGCCGGCGGAGGGCGGAGCCGGCGGGCGGCGGCGGCGGCTCCGGGAGCGCCGAGCAGTGCGGAGCGGAGCCGGGCGGGAGAGGGGTCCGGCCGGCGCCTGCAGCCGGGCCGGGCGGAGCGGAGCGGAGCGGAGCGGAGCGGCCGCCCCGCGGGGATTACAGGCTTGCGAGGCTGTTTCGCCGGGGCCGGAGGAGCCGGGGCCGGGCCGCTGCCTCTCCCCCATGGAATTCACCTGAGCGCGGCCGCGACGGGAGGGACGGCGCCCGGCGGGAGCCCGCTTTGGCTCGGGAGAGGACGGGCATGACTTTTTAACCAAAACAAAAACAATTAGTCCCCCAAACGCCCCGGCAAACAGCGGAAGAGAACCCAAAAAGCCGCCCGAAGGAAGGGACGCGCAGCCGCCGGCGCTGGAGCCGCGGAGGGAGGGAGGAGGCGCCGCGGCCGCACCGCCCCGCACCGCCCCGCACCCGGAGGTGCCGCCGCTGTCCCCGGCCGCCGCCGCCGCACATGGTTTTCTTTGTCCTGCTGCCGCTTCTGTAGCGCCCGCCCCGCGCCCGCCGCGCTCCCCGCACGCCGTGCTCCGCTCGCTCCTGCCGGGAACCATCTTGCGGGAGCGGGGAAGGGGTCGGCGGCCCGGGAAGGATGCCCTCCCGGCGGCCCGCGCGGCCGGCCCGCGGAGTCGATTCCCCGCGGAGGATTAGTTGGGGTTTGGCCGCGGGACGCTGAGAGCCGCGCTGGATCGGAGTTGCCGCACACGCCCGTCCCTGCCGCACCGCCATGAGCCGCGGGCCGGCCGCCCCGCGGAGCCCCCGGACAGCAGGTAACCACGGGCCGGGGGTCGCTGCGGCTCCTGCGGGCCCCGCGGCCGGAGGGAGCGGCCGCCGGGCCCCGGCAGCCCGGGACGGGCCGGGGCGGAGGGGGCGGCGGGGCCGCGCTGGCTCCGCGGGCAGGTGCGGGGCCGGTGCAAGTGCCGCGGCGGGGCCGGGCCGTGCCAGCAGTGAGTCAGACTGCGCTGTCTGGACAGGAAATATTTTAGTCATTCATCCCCTCGAACGGCAGCACATTCCTTGGTGAGGGAAAAATACTCTTTGGGTCATTTTTTTCTGTGTGGTTTGTTGGGGGTTTTTTCTTTAAGCCCAGAGATTGCTGACTTGTTTCATTTCGCGGTGAAAAGGATTAAGCTGCGCTTGGTAACAAGGGGATTTGTAAGGGAAAACGGCCCAAGTGCGAGGAAGGGAACTGTGTGTCAGCAGCTCCGGCTCTGTGCAGGAGGAACCGAGGGAGCTCCTCGGGCACAGCACCTCGGATAACCCGGTGCTGTCCCCAGATGTCACGGTGCCAGCAGACTGTGCTCATCAGCTGCTCAAGTGAGACCGGGGAAGATCGGGATAAAGGGGAGCGAAGGAAGAAGAGTTGTTGGTGGAAGGGAAGGGAGAGCCGAGCTCCTCTCCGCCGCTGGAGCATCCAGGTTCGGCCACATCGCACCCAGCGTGCACATAAAGGCACTTTGTTGTCTGCGCCGATTCCTGTCAGTGCGGAGCGGGGTTTAGTCAGCACTGCACAGGCACCGAATTTCATCCTTCTGGGGCAGTGCTGAGTTGTTGCGGGTTTTTGAATCAGTTGGGTTTTTTGTTCCTTTAGTGTTGTTGCCTGATGTGACTGCCTAGCTGTGGAAAAATAATAGTTGTATGGAAATTGATACGCTGCGTGTCTGCTGGCAGAGATTGTGTTCGCCTCTGTATCACCGGTACATCACCCTAATTGCTATTTTGTATTTCAAACCCAATTTTTGTGTAAGGAAACAGGAAGGCCAAGTTCATCTCACCGCTCCAGCCAGCGTTTAGGTTATTTTCACGGTAACGCAGGCAGTGTAGTTATTTCAAGTTGCTCTTCCATTCAGTTGTGTGTGGTCAGTAATGCAAAATGAGCTTCACTCTTGTACGAGCTTTGTCATTGTAAAATAATTCCTTTTTTAGATGTATGTTACGTGGATTATCATCTGCCAGGCTTCTCCGGAGCAGTCCCCGGGCAGGCTGCGTTTTGTTCGAGGTGTGTCACTTCCAGGTGGCACAGCCCTGCTTGTGGCTGTGGTGTGCGACAGCACAGGAAAAGATTGCACCTGGACAACCATGGCTTCAAAAGCAATCTCGTGGTTTATGCTTGGCATTAAAACAAACTTCCTAAAAAAGATGTTTTCCTCTTTGTAGTGCTTGGGAAAATCAAGCGAATAGGAACTGTGGAGCTTCCCCGTGCTGTTCGGTTTTGAAACAGTAAAATAAAGTAATAGCTGAAACTGTAAGAAGTTTGTTCGGTTTTAAAATTGGATTTTCTTTCTAAAAAGAAGGACTGGTTCAGAGAGTTTTGACTTCAGAGAAAAGCTGCATTTGAGAAGACAACAACAGCTGAAATTCACTGAGAAAGATTATTTTTAAGCAGGCTGATTGGCAAGGGTGGGAAAGCATTGAGCCTCTTGTTGGAGTAACATTGGGCTGCCCTTTAAAGCACATGGCCCCTTGATCTCTTCAATTTGTGCATTATTCACATATTTTCATTAATTTAGAGAAAGTCGTCACTGCTTAATAAATCCATCATTGGGTAATAAATCCAGTGTTTACAAGGTATTTAGTTGAGGCGAAATTGCACCAGCTCGGCTTTCAAATAAGCCAGCAGTAATCTTGTAAAATTTGTCTAAAGTCTGAAAAAGAATACAGCTATTTTTGATAATTAATCATGGAAATCTTGTCTGTCACTAACTTGATGGCAAACAAATTTTTTCAGTGTGTTCCTACACTGTGATGCATGGTCTGAGCCATGTCTCACTCATTTATCGGGAGTTTCACATCCAAGTTTTTAGTGCAGTCGAGATAGCGAACATATTTGTTGATTGTCTGGTGATTTTTATCTGGTTTTGAATTGAGAAATTCCTTCCCTTTAACAAAAAACCCCCACAGCCCCGCTTTCCAGTGTTTTCAATTATTGTTACTGAATCCAGCAAGAAAACAGTTTCTAGGGAAAAATTACAATCTTTCTCAAGTGTTACATTTTAACCCTGTTTGCAGTGTTCTGCTCCTGAGCACGTTTTCCCTGTATTTTCCAAGAGCAGCCTGGCTCTCAGCGGGGCTGGCTTCAGAATTGAACAGCTCTGTGCTTTTTTGGGTGCTTTTTGTGGGAGAAGTTTGAGCTGTAGCTGCCTGTGTGTGTTTTGTGTGTGTGTGCGCCCAAACACAGCAGCAGAAACTGAGTGTTTGGTGCTTTTGGGCTCAGGGTGTTTGCAAAATGAACATTTTCAGTGTTCCTTCCCTGCCTGGTTTTGTGCCGTTGGAATTTCTGAAAGGGGGAGATCAATGGTTTTGTGTGCAACTGAAATAAAGCTTTCTAAATGGGTAGGGAGCTGAGTTGGCACCCTGGCATGGAAACAGCAGGAATAGGCAAGATACTAACACAATATTAAGGGGAAAAACCTCCCTGGATAAAGGTGACTTGATGAAAAAGAAAAGGTTTATTAGTTTACACAGCGAGGTGTCAAGAAGCAGTTATTCTGAGGGAGGCAAAGCTGACGTGGAAATATTCACTGATCCTGACACTCTCTTTATTTTTCAAAGAGTTTGCAACAGCAATTCATGAAATTACTAACCTAAGTTATCAACGCTGCTTTGAAGGTGGTAAAAATCAAATGTTCACGCAGCAGGGATCCCAAAAATACTTTAAAAATTAATTAAGAAATCTGCAGTTCTGGAAATTCCTGAGACTGGGCTGTCTGGTTCGAAATCGTGACTCTTCTGCATCGCAGAATCAATGTCGGAATGTATTGGATAATGGCAGTACAAAGATACACTGTCTGTGCAGCTAATGTTGAAGAAAAACCCCATTTCTTTATGAAACAGAATCTTTCCAAAGAAATATCTGCACTGCAGGGCGTCGAAGCACAGCCAAACAGCACCACCTCATGGACACGGCCTCGGGAGCTGCCGCTTCCAGCGCCCCTGGTTTTGTCTCCTGATTTGTTTCCCTAAAATATACACACCTCTGCCTGTGCATAAATACCCTGTGCCTTGGAAATCTATCACTGCTAGAAAATGTAACTTCTTTTTTTTCTTCTTTTTTATTGGTCTTTCAGGCATCTGATGCCAGCTCTGAGAAACTGTTCAACGCTGTCACAAATAAAGGTGAGGCTGCAATTCACATCCCAAACAGATTTATTTTCCTTTTTTCCCCACACGTTTCTTTTCATGGCAATTTCAATGGGAGATGAAATGTAACTTGTCTTGCAGAAATGTCGCAATCAGCTTGTTAGTGCTTTTTATGTTTCTCTGGGTTTCAGACGTGCTCTGTATGCTTGGTAATTGCTTTGCTTAATATAAAATATAGGCTTTAAATAATGCATTGCCTGCCAGGTCAGAATTAATTTAAATAACAATATTAGGGAATAGTTTATTTTACAAATGGCTTTAATTTAAGCTCATTTAAATAACTGTAAGAGTTTTCAAAATGTTTTAACTTGATTGTTACTCATCAGCTCCATGATAGACGTGGAATTATGAATAGCCAATTTGCACTGCTGACAGTAATAACCAGCCAACGTTTAGTATTCACAGGATAATAGTCATAAACCATGGCTTACTGTGCTGTGTGCTTTCTGCAGAGTTAATAAATGATAGAGAGGGCCACATTTAAATATTCAGTATCCCATTAATTTCTTCCAAACAGCAATCCAAAGACAGAGCTGCTAATGATATAACAGCACATTAAGGGAAAGCTTACCCTAAATCAGCGCCCGTGGCTGCTGCGTGGAGCCCTTGTTAGAAAGCTTTGGGGATCCTTTCCATTAATTCCGCTTTTTGGTCTGGTTGCTGTTTTTGCAAGGAGGGTGGAGGGAGCAGTTCCAGGCATGAGTTGCACAAACAAGTGTAATTCAAAGCCTTGAAAACGTGGCTGGTTTTTACCCCAGTGTCCTGCTTTTCTCCAGCAGCACATGGGAAGTGCCTGGAGCAGGGTGAGCTTCTGGCTGTAAACCTGGTTTATCTGATGGGGTTTGGAACACTCTTGGCCTTACAAGAGGCAGATTTGACTCGTTTGAAATTCAGGTGTGTTCTGTTGGCCGGGTGTGGGTTTGCTCAGTGTTTGCCCTGTGTGCTTCTCCCCGTGTTTGGTTTGTCACTCCAGTGAGTCATTCCAGTGTTCCTCTGTGCTTTTCAATTCCACAAAGCTGGGATGGTTTAACTGGGGACAGAATGTGACCCCGTTACCTTTGGGATTCCCATGCTGATCCGCTGCTGCTTCTGAAGGCTTCTGCTGCATATTGAATTATACCTGGATTTAATTGCATTACGGATCCATGGTCCTGTTTTTCATGTATTAGCATCCTCTGGAAGTACAGTCTGGATTATTTCTGTGGTCTAACCAGGTTATCTCAGTTGGCAAGCTGATTTATCCTTTGTGATTAATGGCATTTACAGGTTCCCCAGGCCCCTCCGGAGGCTGAGAATAGGTGGCACAGCCATTAGAAGGGAAGAGCTTCGTGTCTGGAGTGACCCCAGGCCCCCAAACTACATGTGACTGCATCTTTATTTTGCTAATTTGCTGTAAAAAGCTTTGGCATTTGAGCAGCCCTTTCTTGGGGCTGGGCCAGGCCAGGAGGAGCCGGGTGAATCCACATTCCTGGTGCAGGCCTGTAACCAGGGCGAGGGGCTCCTCTCCTCCCCGGGAGGTGACTGATGAAGAGTAGGCCCCTCTTCCTCTTCCTTTGGTTTTCTTTTTTGACTCAAACACATTTCCCACATTCTTATTGCTGTTTACTTACGGAGCTTGATTCGTGGCATCCCTTTGGATGTGAATACCCATGCTTGACAGGGAGCCTTTTCTTCAGAGGTACTTTTCTTTGGTGATTTAGTTCCCTTGAAAGGATTAGGGTTTCTTTGTGTAGCCTAAAATCAACATGGGCTTTTCGAAGCTTTGCTTGGGAAACCGTACACAAATAAGCTTTTTAGTTGATGGTAGATTATTCCTTTGCCCCTTATTTCCATCAAAATGGCATCTTTCTTTTCTCCTCCTGAGTTTCCCCTTAAAGCCATATGCTAATTCCTGTTGGTAACATGAATGACAAGGGAGGAATCAATGCAAATCCAGGTGCGGCCAAACTAGGCTGGCTGGTATTTTCTTTTTTTTTTTTTTTTTTCCTTACTCTCTTTTTTTTTCTTTTTTCCACTGGGAGAAAGAGATTAAGGGGAAAGAGAACGGAAAAAGCATAGGGGACAGTTTTGTCAAAGGGATTAGCATTCAGACTACAAAATATCAGGAAAAGAAGCTCAGAAAAGCCTCCCCTGTTTGGAGATAATGTCAGTAATTGCTGGCAGGCAGGTGCTGGGCTCTCTGCCGGGGCTGGGGGGGCTGTTCCTGCTCTGAGTGCAGCCCTGGGGAGCTCTGAGTGCCCGGGGGCTGTCAGTTTGATAAATTCCGAGTTCAAGTTCCCTCTCCACAGCTCAGGCTGTTCGCTTCCAAGCCAGCTCTTCCCCACTGTGTTGTCCACGGCTGCTTTTGCCAAAAGCAATAAAAGTCACTCGTAAGAAAGGTCAGATTTGCATTGGGTAAATCATGATGAAACCTGCCAGGCTGGGCGGGCTGGCAGCCTCCAGCCCTCTGTGTCCATGGCTTCTCCTCTTGGGTGTCCCTCAGCCACCAATATCTCACACACTGCTTGGGTTTTTCTTGCCTTTTAAAAAATTTTTTTTAGTATTATTCCTAACTGAAGTATCAGAAATTACAGAAGTAATGTATTTACAGAGCAGGTACAAATCCTGAAGCATTTTACATCTCATATATACATTTTGTCCCCTTTCTGTCATTTCGTTGTGGACTTCAAGGCTTAAGATTTGCTCAGGCTCAAGGAGTGATGGATTAGTGTGGATGTGTAATGTGGACCAGTCCCTTCCTCAGAAACACTAAGAATTTAAAAAATCCAGAGCCAAGTGAAATCCCCCTCAGCCCTCTCTAGAAGAGCTGATAAAACCCCTTGAGGAGAAATCTCTCAGCTCCCATTTAGGACTTGGCTGCCTTTGGAGCTGAATGGAAAGGTGCATCACTGAATCTAGAAGGGTCCTGTGAGCTGTGGAGGGCAGCCAGTGGATATTGGGGTCCCTCAGGGCTGTGGGGTCACCCCTGTCACCTCCGTGCTGCCACCACTCCCAGAGGTGTGCAGCAGGGCTGGGAATTTGGGAGGGATGGAGCTGGGTCCCCAGAGCAGGAGTTCCTGAAGGAGAGGTCCCTGTTTGTGGATCAGAGCCCTGCATTCCCTTGGGTCTGGCAGGAACAGCCTGTAATGCCTAAATTACCCAGGGAGATGGTTCCCTGTGCAGGGAGGTGAGCACCCAGGGGTCTGGGCCTTGGTGGTGCTGGACAAAGGAGCTGTCAGTGCCTGAATGAATGAGCTGGGGCAGAGCTGGCAGAGGAGAGCATCCCCCACCTGCAGCTCCCCTCTCCCTCCCTCACTCCCTGTGGGATGGCCCTTCCCGTCGGGATTGCTGCTTGTAGTCTGTGTGTTATTGAAGGAGCAGAGCTGCCCCACACCCTCTGAGAGTTTCACCTCAGCACCATTAATCCCAGCCAAAGTACAGGGTTTGTTCATGAATTTCTGTAACATGACTTCTCAGCATAATTAAATTCCATTATCTCTCAATAATTTAAATACACACATCTGAAGCTGCAGAGCAGGCAGCTCTTACTACGACTGTGTGGTTCATTTATGTTAACTCCCTCCTACATACCCTTGGAAAACAGCTTTTCCTGAAGGGAAAAATGAGTCCCAGAGTGGTGAAGTTTTCATTTGTGCTGTATATTGAAGTTTGCCTTTGATCAGAAGCACAATTGGGCTGTTAGAGCTTTTTATGTTCAAATTGTTTACAGGATGTTCATGTAAACTTTATGAATCCTTCTGCTGCGTGGCACCACCAGCTGTCAGGGAAATATTTATACTCTCAGCTGGAGGTAGATCAAGGCATCTGGGTTAGGAGGCTGCACTGGTGGCTGAAATACCAGTCAGATCAAGCCCTGGCTCTTTAGGTGCTTCTACAGCAATATCCTGCCCTAAAATAAACCAGGCATGTTGTTGTTTCTCCCCTTGGCTTCTGTGGTGAAGCATTTCTTGAGGATCCTCTAGAACATCTGTTTCTGTAAACAAGCAGGGAGCTGAAGCTGGCAATTCCTTCCCTGCTGATCCCTTCACAGGAGATGCTTGGCTGTGGAGAGGTGCTCTCACTCGTGAATAAACCATCCCCACGTGAATAAACCATCCCCACGGCTTCTCAGGGTGATGGAAGTGGATCCAGCACTCTGCAGGCAGCACATGTGCAGTGTTAATGCAGTCAGTGTGCCAGAGGGGCTGCCTCCCTCCTCTCCAGGGTCTGGAGGAATCCACAGAACATCCTCACTCACTTTTGGAGTGTATTCTCAGCCTCACTTGCAGTTTTTGGGATGGCTGCTCACTGAAATGCCTCTTCTCACTGAAATGCCTCTTCCTCCCCTGCTCTGGAGCAGCCCCAGCACTGCAGGGAACTGGCCCCAGGCCAGCAAACCTCAGGGACTGCTCAATCACCCCTGGTTTTGTGGCAGTTGTGATGTGACCCCAGCAGTGGCATCTCCTCCCCTTTCCGGTGGAGGCTTCCCTGGTGGCTTTGAGTCACTGGTTTGCTGGTGTTCTGTGGGTTTCAAATGCCTTTTCAGTATTTTCCATGAGGAAGTTCAGTGTCTCCTTAGGGAGAGGCTGAGCCCTGGAAAAAGCTGTGGGTTTGGAGAGGCTGGGTTTGGGGTACCCCTGAGTTAGGTTAGAAGACCTGCTGGGTCACTTCACTCTTCACCTGTGAGTGAAGCAGAGAAAAAGATCAATAAATGCCTTGCAATGGTGCTTTGTTCTACTGCACAGTGAGCAAGGCACCTGTTCTGTGCCAGGGAGGCTTCATCTGAGCAAGGAATGGGTTCATAACATCCTTTAGGGCTGCACCTCCTCAGCACAAACCACCCCTCTCCAGTCCTGTGCCTTCCATGCCCTCTGCTTCTCCATGTGCTGCTGGTTTTTTGGCTGGACTCTGGCTGCCAGCTGAGCTCTGGGGTGCCAGGGCTGGGAGGTGCCAGGGCTGTGGGGTGCCAGAGCTGTTCTGTAGCTGCAGGAAAAGGTCACTGGATAATGGGATGTGCCCAGAGGGGCAGGTGAAAATCTGAGGTAGCCTCTTCCAAAAATTTCAGATTCTGAAGTTAAACTTACAAAGCAGGAGCCTGTCAAGGCTTCACAAGTAACATGTAGGTCAGTAATTCAAAACAGAAGCAGAAAGCAGCCAGCATGGGACAAGCACCTGGAGGCATTGGCTTTTCCTGACCAAAGCAGCAGAGGGAGAAGTTGCAGGTGTTGTTCTGGGCATCCCTGCCCCCTTGGGCTGGTATCAGGTACCCGTTGTGGTCAGTTAGTGATCACATGCACCAAGAGTTCATTTGAGGCTGTGGATTTTTGCAAAGTCAAACTATTCCAGGCTAGGGAGCAAAATGGCAATATTTGCCAACACAATTGTATCTAATATGGAGGGAGTATTTGTTTTGTAGATTAGCCTGTATTTGATTTTCTCAAAAAAGACATCAGTGTTGGGCTGTAAATTTGTGCTAATTGGCTGAAAAGAAGATGGGAAAATTCTGGTGATAGGAATGTTCTGGGGACAGAAATCCTGCCTTGCCATACCTGTGGTTGGGGGGTCCAGGCTGGAGGCTGCTGTGGGATTTGGTGAATGCAGCATCCTGCAGACCTCCCCTCTCTGGCCTGCTGTTAGTCTCTCCCTTGTAATAAAATGTTATTTTCTCTGAAAATGTATGTTTATTTAACTAGGTCTCTTTTTGCTTCACAATATGGATTCCATTCAGTCAGTTACCACTCCAATTAACTAACAATTATTTAACATTAACAGTAATTACAGACGCCAGTTAAGCGCCTACAGATGTCAACTGTTAGCTTTGTACCTAATCACTCAATGAAATGGAGAAAGTTCAACAAACATCAATTAGCCAAGCAATTAGTATGAGGTAGGAAAGAGCATGTTATCGTGTGTGAGCTGATTCAATTTATTTTATTTTGTCAGTAAAACACACACAGGCAGACAAGCAGCAATAAGTTGCTGAGATTAGATAAAGCTATATTGTTTTGCTGCTTATACAAGGTTTTTTTCCCCCCTCCTGTTCTCTCCCTTACATAGCTTCACTGTGCTTTGCCAGGCATTTGTTATCTTATCAAATGCATTTCGTTTTCATTGGAAAAGCACAGCAATGGCACAGCAGAGGGGTTTCCATCAGGTGTCACCTGAGCAGAGCCACTCCTGCTCAGCCTGGCAGTGGGTTTAACTCAGGAGTTAGGCCAAGGACACCACACAATGGATCTGTGGTTGTAGGTGAGCTCCTTCCCTGGATTTTTCATTTAATGTTGGTTCTGGATGGACTCTGGTTCCACAGCCCCTTGCTTGGGTTGTGAGGGGACCACAGGGTGTTCCCAAAATGTGCCACTGTCACCCCCAGCCCTCCAGGGGAGCAGTGCTGCCTCCAGCAGCCCCGTGGAACATTCTGGGGGATTGTGTGCCCTGCCTGGGTCGAACATAAAATGGAAAAAAAAAAAAATAAAAGAGAAGGAATGGGCCATAAATTAAGTGAAGTGGTTCATTCCCAGCCACCAACTAAGTTGCACCACCAGCCTCTCTTCTAAGATGGTTTGAAGTCAGGAGAGCTGTGCAGAACCTGCTCAGGCTGTGGGGTGCTCAGGGTGTGTCTGTGGGGTGCTCAGGCTCTGGGGTGCTGTGGCTGTGGGCTGCTCAGGTTCTGGGGTGCTCAGGGTGTGTCTGTGGGGTGCTCAGGCTCTGGGGTGCTCAGGGTGTGTCTGTGGGGTGCTCAGGCTCTGGGGTGCCCAGGCTGTGGCTCTGGGGTGCCCAGGCTGTGGCTATGGGTACAGAGACTGCCCAGGCTTCCCAAACACCCAGCTGTGCCACCAAGCCCCCAGGTCACCTACCAAGCCCTTCTCCCGTAGGATCTGCTGCCTCCTCACCTGGCACAATGACACAGCCTGAGCAAGGGCTGTTAGACAGCCACTGTAGCTTAAAAAAGAACAAGCTCCCCAGAATATCCCACATCCTACAGTCCTCACACTCTGGATGTCAGTAGGAGTTTTGCAGGGACATCTACAGGAATTGTGGGTGGGGTTTTTTTCCTTTTTGTTTTTTGTTGTTTTTTTAATAAAGTCTTAAAAGGTGCTTAAAACCAAAGCAAAAAGGCTTTTTTTTTCCTTCCAGTTCTCAACTGTCCCCCAAACAAGAATGTCTTTTGCCTTCAAAAAGGTAGGACAGGGTTTGGAGCAGCCAGGTCTGGTGGGAGTGTCCCTGTCCACAGCAGGGCTGGAGTGAGATGAGCACTTTAGGGTCCCTTCCAGCCCAAACCATTCCATGATTAATCACCACCCTGACATATTTTAAATGTTTCCCCACACAAAACAGTCCCACAGAGTCAGATGTTATTTTATCATGCAGACTGCCCACAAAAGCCCATGGAGTTCTATGAATTAGTCCTTGTTTTCCAAAGTGTGGGAACAGGAGTGGAGAACCACAGGCAGATCTCACTATTGCTTTCCAAAATCTCAGCTCTTTTTCCTAGAAAAACACAGAGACTGAACATGGGAAGGAACTCTTCAGTGTATGACCTGAGTGCAATAATATTTGTCTGAGTAGGCAGAAAAACTGAAATCAAGCTTCCCAGTGAGAGCTGCCACGTTCCTTATGGTGGCAAAGAAGACTTTGTGAAGGATGACACTTCAGTCTGGTGAATTTTGAGCTTTCTCAGGGCTCAGCACAGATTATCCAAAGGAAAAGACAGGGCCTGGCTATGAAGGGATGCTGTGAGTGTCAAGAGATGGAGAGGGTTGTGACAGAGCATTTCTGGGCTCAGGGGGCAGGGTAAAAAGGCTCTGATTTGTCCTTGTTTGGGCTTCAGCTCAGTCTGGTGCTTCCTTGCTCCACTGGCTTCAAGCACTTGTTAACAGCCAGCATTTACCTGAGTGCTCTTCTGGATGAGAGTCACAGGAATAAATCCTGGGACACCCTGGGGACTCTCAGCCCCCCAGGATCTCTGAGATTTCCTTTTTTTCTTATCCCTACTGGATGTTGGTGAGTGAGGGGGACTCAAGCCCCTTTTGCTGTCCCTGTCCCCAGCAGCTCCCATTCTATTCCCCCAGCTGGCTGCTGAGTTGGGCAGTGTGAGCTGAGTGATTGCTCACCAGCAACCCAAACACAGAAAGGAACAAAAAAATAAAATACAAGTAGGGTGATTTTGCAGCTGAGTTGCTCAAATGAAAGAGCAGCTGGGAGGAGGCAGAGCCTGGGCAAGGGCACAGGGGCTGCCCCCACCAGGGTGCTGAAGGATCAGGACAGGGCTTCAGCTGCCATCAGCACTGGGCCTGGTGGTGTCCAAGGCATTCAGTTATCCAGTGTAACAGGAGCTGTTTCCAAGCTGGATGTGACTGACTGAGAGAAGCCTCAAGTGTGTCTTGCACAGTGTTCAAGTGGTTTAAAAAAGCCAATGTCAATGTATACTTAGAAAGTGGCAAACAGAGGAGCAGAGAAGCTGAGTGAAGTGCTCTGTAGAGCAGTTAATGGCCTTGGCTTGCACAGGCTGGGAGAGTGAGGTGGGAGCTGGGAGGGGGCTCCTTCTGTAATTATCATAGAATTGTACAGTCTCAGAATGGGTGGGGTTGGAAGGGACCTCAAAGCCCATCCAGTGCCACCCCTGCCATGGCAGGGACACCTCCCACTGTCCCAGGTGCTCCAAGCCCCAATGCCCAGCCTGGCCTTGGGTACTGCCAGGGATCCAGGGGCAGCCCCAGCTGCTCTGGGCACCCTGTGCCAGGGCCTGCCCACCCTCACAGTCAAGAATTTCTAAGCCAAAATTGTTGTTCCCAAGAAACCTTTTTCTTTCTCTTTTTCTTTTTCTTTTTCTTTTTCTTTTTCTTTTTCTTTTTCTTTTTCTTTTTCTTTTTCTTTTTCTTTTTCTTTTTCTTTTTCTTTTTCTTTTTCTTTTTCTTTTTCTTTTTTT
Organism: Camarhynchus parvulus; assembly: GCF_901933205.1. Classification (NCBI taxonomy): domain Eukaryota; kingdom Metazoa; phylum Chordata; class Aves; order Passeriformes; family Thraupidae; genus Camarhynchus; species Camarhynchus parvulus. The sequence goes on from NC_044589.1 coordinate 2,795,292, forward strand.
TTCTTCTTCTTTTTCTTCTTCTTTTTCTTTTTCAGACCTCAGCTTTTGCTAAGGCTGCTCAGAGTGCAGCCAGGAGGGAGCTCACAAGTGCAGGAGCACAAGCCCCAAACTCCACCAGAGCTGGAGTCTTTGCTAATGCAGCAGGATTCCCCTGGCACTTGAAATCCTGGCTCAAGGCACACTCACAGCTTGGCCTGAGCCCTCCAGAGCCACCTGATTATTCCCATCTCCTGTTCACAGTCAGAGGAGCTCCCCAAACCTCCTGCTCCCCCCTCACCTGTACTGATTCAAAAGTCATGCATGGCATGGGCCAAACCACCTTCTCCTCCAGCCCCCTTGGGAACCTTCCTGGGTCACTTTGCACTCTGAGGTCCTTCATGGGGTTTCACAAACATTGGGGGTCTGGAGAGCTGGGCCCACCTGGGCCAGCTCAGGCCTTGGTGAGGGAGATGGGGAAGAACCTGGGAAGAGGGATGAGGTGAAGGTGCTGCTGAGCTCCCCCAGCCATTTGCTGTACTTTCCAAATACTTTGAGTTAGTGGGCACTTTTGGAAATTAGAGGCAAAGGAATTTGAGTGGCTGGTAAGAGAAAACAGCTGCTGCAGAGCAAGCTGGGTCCTAAGGAAAAATGACTCCATGGAAATGGGTCTGCCAAGTAATAAAGCCACAAATAAATACTTAGTTCATTTACTAGGTTGTTGGTCCCATAAGCACTGAAACTTCATTTGTTAAGAGAAGCAGCATTTAAAAATCAAAAGCAGATGAGGAAGGTCCTGGTTTGCTGCTGCTGGCTGGGTTTATTGCTGGGGTTGTGTGCCTGGGGCCTGTGCAGCTTTCAGCAGGTGTGGAGCTGCCTGGGGACCTCAGCACCAGTTTGTTCTGTCCTGTGATAATAACTGTTGGCTTTTTTCTCCCCCCTTGCCCATGTTGCTGAGATAAATGGTTATTAAAATCTGACTTTGGCAGTTTTTCAGCACCAGGCAGGACCTGCTGCCCCTGGGGAGGAGTGGGAAGCTGTGCCAGGAGTGCAGAGCCTGCTGTGGATCTCAGCCTCAGGGCTGGGTCAGCCTTGGAACTGCAAACCCCAGCTCCCCTGGCACCCTGGGGTAGCACACAGAGACTGTTCTTTGAGGGAATTGCTCTCCCAAGGCAGGTGATCCTCAGATGTTTTGGTTAGGGAGGCAGGGAGACACTTCAGGCTGTGATAGATGGAAAGTCTGATGCTGGGTTTGTGACATTGCCTGAGAGAGAGCAGCTGGGATCTTTGCTCTTCTATCTGATTGCATCTAGGGGAGCTTCTTCAGGTTCTCCTGATGATCTTCTGAGGTCTAAACAGGTTTTACATTGTTTTCAAGTGGAGGAGATGGGGTGAGCTCCTGGGCCCTCACCTCCTCCCCAGGAAAGTCAGAGGAATGATCCTGGTCTTTGTTCTGTTCTTCATTCATTGCCAGAAGTTCAGCCTTGTGTTCCTAACTCACAGTCAGGTGGGTGTTGATTTGGAGCTGAGGATTGTTGCTGTGTGAGTGCACAGCCTGCAGAGCCTTTGGGATCTGGGGAAGATTGACCATGTGGGTGGAAGGATGGAAGGCAGTCAGGGTTTGGAAGGAGCAGTGTGGAAGGGTTATGCCAGGTTCTCTGAACACATTCAGGGATGAGAGCATGCTCAGGAGCAACCCCGGAGCACCAGGTTCCACCTCTTTCACCACACCAAGGGAAATCCCATGGCTGCATCAGGCACATCTAAAGCCATTCCAGCCAGAGTCATTTTGAAGACATTCTTGAGCAAGCAGCTCATTATAACTCAGTTCATACTTGAACAGTCGTGTCTGGCTGCAGACAGGGTGAGCAACCCTCAGAATACACCAGCAGCTGCCTACCTCAGGTTTCTGTGATTGAAATGGCTCCCAAGGTATCAGAAAGTCTTTTTTTTTCAGCCCCATGACAGAAGAAGTCGAGATTCCTTGGCTCTGGTTTCCAAGGTTGTTTATTTTCTCTGATCTGTTCCATTCTCTCTCTGCCCTGCTGAGATCTGTCCAGCAGGTCGGGTTGTGGCACAGTCCCTGCCCTTGGGGTGGTGTTGGCTTTTTACACTAAGAACTGTGTGTACTTTATTGACAATAATTTTCCATTACCTATCACCTGTGTTAGACAGTCTGTCTCTACTCTAAACCAATCCAGAAATGTCACTATCACAGCAGAAGATGGAGGACAAGAAGAAGAAGGAGAAAAAGGACAGGACATGCTCAGATTCCTCCATCTTGCCTCTTGAACCCCCATTCTAAATCCCCAAAATTCTACTTTTTCACCCTGTGACAAATTCACTGTCATTCTACTCAAACTCTTGTGGCTTGTAACTCCTCACACAAAGTTGGGTAATTGTTTCCATGGGCTAAAATCAAAGGCACAGGTGTTTGTGACTCTGTGCCAAGGTCTCTGAGCCCCTGCCAGGGTCTGGAGTCCCCCAGGGCAGCCAGAGCAATGTCCTGGGTTCTGACACCTCTAGTGCTCAGAGGGATGAGCTCACCCTGCACTGGGGATGTCCCTGTGCCTGTGGAGCTGCTCCCTGTGCAGCTGGAGAGGAGTCCTGGCATCTGCAGCCAGCCCTCAGCCATGAGCACACAGCTCCCTGTGACTGCCCAGTCCAGGCTCCTGCAGGAATCATCACCTCAGGGTGCAGAACCCCCCCCTTGACCACTTGGAAAGGTAAAGCAAAACCAACTGGCTCTGTGGGTTGAATTAGAAAACTCTTGTTTCTCTGTTGCAAAGGTAATTTTTCTTGTCTAACAGCTTTTTCCCATGCTGGGGGTCGGTATTCCTTCCTAAAATTTGGCTGTTGTACCTGCTCTTGTGTGTTCCCAGTGGTTTCTTTGATATGCCCAAATTAGTGACCTATGAATCTGTACTTGGAAAGGGCTTATCTCTGGAGGTACATGTATCTGCATAAATATTTTACAAAAATCAATATCTTCTAAAAGTGACCCTCTGGAAGTGCCCAAGGCCAGGTTGGATGGGGCTTGGAGCAAGCTGGGATAGTGGAAGGTGTCCCGTGGAAGGGGGTTGGAATGAGATGAGCTTTGAGGTCTTTTCCAACCCAACCCATCCTGTGACTCTTTAAAAGATCATGGCACAGTGCTGCCCTCAGGTGCTGTGTGCACTCCTGTGATGCAGTTTGGGCAGATCAAGCCCAGTGTGTGATCAGACAGGTCAGAACCCCTTCCCACAGAGTGACCTCAGCTGGTGCTGAGGGTGTCCCCTGCAGTGCCAGGTGTGTGTGGGGGGCTCCCTGGGTGTGACACCATCACTGCCCAGTGCCATGGACACCAGGGGACACCCTCAGAGCAGGGGGAGGACTTGTCCCCCCCCTTGTGCTCCTCATGTCCCTCCATGCCTCTGAGGTGCCTCGGGGTGTGACGGGCCTGCCCTGAGCTGTTTGTCCATCTGCTTCTGGCTCTGCTCTCTGTGTCTGATGCTGACTGCTGGTCTGCAGCTCTCACTCCACAGACCACCTCTGGCCCTGTTTGCACAGCCCCTCACTCTGTGCACACCAGGCTCACAGCCAGCCCTCGTGGGAATCACTGTAATACAATTAAATGGTGATAACAATCATCTGGCAAGCTGTTCCACTTGTCTGGAAAGGGCTGGGCAATGTGTGCATGTGGGACAAGTCTGTGCATCTTTTGAATTAATAAAAAAATTAAGTTTGTCGACAGTCCAGCCTGCAGTAAATTAACACCTTGCTAAAATAGCTGACAGCTTGAAGGAGGGGGCTGGTGTTTTAATACTTAAGCTTGTTTTCTCTGTCTTCACATGCCCTGTCCAGCATCTCCTCTTGCTCAAATAACCTAATTGCTCTCCAGCCTTTCAGCAGCACATCAGCTTAGCGCTTGCTGCCAGGCTGGTTGTTCACCTCAAGGCCTCATTATGTTTTGCCACTATATCAGGGCCAAAAATAACTTAACAATACCTGCTCGATGCAGAGGTGTCTCAAGTGACAAACAAATAATTGGGTGAAGCAAACCCTGAGCACAGTGAGCTGCCACAGCCTGCTGTGTGCACAGCCCCTGGTGACAGCAGCCACCACGCTCCAGACACAGGGGACAGCTGGGGAATGGGGTGTGGGATCTCCTCAGGGCAAGTCATGGTCATCTTCCTGCAGGTACAGGGCTGGCAACTTGGAACAAAGGCTTAACAGAGGCATTTGATGAAATAATAATTGAAAAACAGTGGCACTAACACACTTGTCATTTTAGGGAGTCTGTGGGTGTGACAGGATGTGACCCATCTGTGCCTTTTAGTCTGATATTTTAATTAATTTAAAGCTGATTGCTGTGCATACTTAAAAATTATGTTAGCTGTAACTTGTGTCTAATGATGGTTTTGATTGCTCTGGCAGTTTACACAACAGCAATGAAACATCCTGTCCTTGGAGAAGGCAGTGATGGCTGCACCAGGGTCCCAGAACCATGTGTCCCCAGTAGGGACAGTCCCTTTGGGGCAGTCACTGTCCTGCAGCCCTTTGGGTCAGCTGGGCTGTGCAGCACAGGGGCACAGTCCCACATCCTCAGGGGGTGCTGGGTGCTGCCCTTCCCACAGCAGCACAGCCCCAGCTCTGCTTTTGCCCTCCTGGCACCCCCCAAATCCCCCAAATCCCCCGGGCCTCTGGGGTATCCAGGGAGCTGCAGGAAAACAGCCTGGAGTTCACAGCTGGGCCTGGGGACACAGGGAATGGCTTTAAACTGCAGGAGGGCAGGGATGGATGGGATATTGGGAATTAGGAATTGTTCCCTGGCAGGGTGGGCAGGCCCTGGCACAGGGTGCCCAGAGCAGCTGGGGCTGCCCCTGGATCCCTGGCAGTGCCCAAGGCCAGGCTGGACAGGGCTGAGAGCACCTGGGACAGTGGGAGGTGTCCCTGCCATGGCAGGGGTGGCACTGGATGGGCTCTGAGATTCTTTCCAACCCAAACCTTTTGGGGCTCTCTGAGTAGCTGATATTGCCAATCCTGTGTGACTTAGTGGATAAAATAAAACAGGAATATTCACAAGTGTGTGAGAGACTCTGTAACCTGAATTGCTCCTGTTTTAGTAGTTTTTAACTCCTTTTTTGTGCTTGTGAGTGAGCAGCAAGTTGGGATTTTCTGCCAGCTCAGTCCCAGTGTGTGCCCAGCAGCCGAGCAGGGGATGAGGATGTTCCAGTTCCAGTTCCTGTTCTGTTCCTGCTGTTTGCTGAGCTCAGGCAGTGCTGGTAGGCAGAGCAAGGGGAGGAGAGGGAGAAGCAGCATTGTGATGTTGTGATTCAGAAAGATGCTACAGGGGAATGTGAGTTGTTTTGGCAAAGAATCTGTAGCATTTTTCTGCAGTGTTTTATGATTCTTCTGCTGCTAGCAGTCAGAATGAGGAGTGGCCAAAATAACCAGGCCAGCTATGGAAACTTCAAAGCTCAGGGCTCAGCCTAGTTTGTGGATAAAAGTCTGCTTTCAGAATTTATGTGTTCATGTTGCTTATTTTAGTAAACATATTATGGATAAAGTAATTTCCAAATGCAAACAGGAGGTAGGGAATAGGATTGTGTCTTTGAGCTGGTTCTTCAGGAAACGATAAACAGACTTTAGCAGTCTCCATTTGAATATTTAGGTTTTATTTGCTTTCCTTTGGCTAACCATGGAACTTAAGCACTGCTTAAAACCCAGAGTTTATCTCTGGGCTTTCATTTTCTTTCTGCAACTTAAACTTTGCCCTTTGTGGATGGAGTGAATCCATTCTGTTGGGCTGTGGTTTTAATATGGAAAAAGCAGGCAGAGAACTTGCTCTGACAGGAAAAGGTAAATGATTCCCCTACGTCTCAGCCGGGTTAGATTTTTTTTTCTTTTAAAGAAAATTGCTTATAGTCTATTTACCTTTTCCCCTGAGGAGTAAAGGGAGGTGCAGGCAGCACATACTTTCTGACACGGTGTGTTTGAGATTTCTCTTCTTTCAACAACAACACGTCAGCCAGGAGTGAATTTCCTGAGGCTGCTTTGCTGATGGACGTGCTGAACCTTGCCTTGTCAGCAGCACATTCCTGGCATGAAATCCCATTCCTGGCATGAAATCCCACTCCTGGTATTTCATGCACCAGCAGCCCTGGTGTGAAGTGGGAGCTGCATGGAGCAATAATTCACATTTATTGGGTAAATTAGGAACAAACAGCAGCAGGATCAGAGATGTTGTGGTTGAGTACAGGACTAGAAAGGTTGGGATGAGCCCAGAGGAAGCCATGAAGATGCTCCAGGGGTTGGAGATGCTTTGCTGTGAGGTTCTGGAATGACCTTTTTGTGGTATTCCAGTGTCTGAAGGGGCTCCAGGAGAGCTGGAGAGGGACTGGGGACAAGGGATGGAGGGACAGCACACAGGGAGTGGCTCCCACAGCCAGAGGGCAGGGCTGGATGGGATGTTGGGAATTAGGAATTGTTCCCTGTGAGGGTGGGCAGGCCCTGGCACAGGGTGCCCAGAGCAGCTGGGGCTGCCCCTGGATCCCTGGCAGTGCCCAAGGCCAGGCTGGACAGGGCTGGGAGCACCTGGGACAGTGGGAGGTGTCCCTGCCATGGCAGGGGTGGCACTGGATGGGCTCTGAGGTCCCTTCCAACCCCAACCACTCCACAATTCCATGGTAAACCTTCAAATCCCATTTTCTCAAATATAAAAATAATTGTAGATTCAGGCATCCCTTGGAGAGCTGCAATTAGTTCTGAGAACAAAAGGCTTTAGAGTTACACACCGTTACAATCATGTTCTTTAAAAGTAAACCAAAATTACACAGCCTCCTTCTCTCCCTGAGCATCTGCAGGAATGCACTTTCAGGTACATAAATATATGTATGTTTTTAATAATGCTCCCTCATTTGACATGGTGTCTTGCCAGAAATGAAATCATTAATGAACTCCAGAGGGGATTTATGCAGATCCAAAGCTGCTCATTACATCTATTTTTAAGTCCGTTGCTGCACTGAGGGCAAGGGGAATCTGTTGGAACCTGTAGAGTTAAAACTTGTAATTTTGTTTGCTAACACTTGCAGAAGATTACAGCTGTGATCCCAGGCCCTTTGAAGTCAGGGGGAGCAGGGGGATCATTAGCACAGGATTATCCCTGTTTTCCTAATGCAGTGCAGCCAGAGAAAAGCTCCCTGTGTCCATGTCCTGCCCCCTGGGGAAGGTACACACAGGGATGGAGTCTGGGGCCCTCCCAGGCTGTGGCTGCTCCAGGGCAGGGGAGTGTGGGCTGTCTGTGCACTCTCAGTGCCCGTGGAATCCACAAAGTCTGGCACTGGATAATTTGAAAAGAAATAATCTAAAATCTTATCCTTGGAGCCAGGGTTCTGGATGACTGCTGCTGATTTGAGAAGTCTCCATGTCAGACCCTGAGTGTTCCCCAAAGAAGGTGTTCTCAGAGGGCAGTGGTGTTAGGGTTTTGTCTGGGAGCCCCTCTGCTCTGGGATGATGGATACACAAACATCTGCAAGCAGCTGGGACAAAGGTGCATAGGGCCAAATGCAGCTTTTAGGAGGAAAGAGCCTCTTGTGGCAGCAGGGTAGAGACATGGAGAAATAACAGAAGTGTCTGCAGAAGGCAAGGGGAGTGTGAGGCTGCTGCTGGTGTTGGGTTCCCTGCAGGTATTTAATGGGGTTTGCTGTGACATGTCCCAATTGGAGAGTGGTTCTGGAGCTGACAGACTGTGCTCAAGGCAAATTCTTTTCATTAAGAAAGGATTTAATTAATTAGAGCCGACTGCCGGCTGACAGGTTAATTGACAAGGGAAGTGGGCCCCAGAACCTGGAGGTGAGGTTATAGTGTGACTTTAAATCTCTGCAGCCTCTGGTAAAACTTGGCCTTCCACTGGAATGTCAGGGAAATCTCACTGGCTGTTCTGCAGGGCACGGTGCCTGAAAGGATTTGCAAGAAAAGCTGCAGTTTCCTAAAATTCAGTTTTCATGTAAAGATCTGATCTGGCAAATTTATTCTAGGCTAAGGCTCATTGAAGTGTTTCAGTGGCAGCTTTGCTCACGTGGAATGGGTTGGGGCTGACAGGGAGCTCACGTGGAACTTCTTTAATTGGCTAAAATAAAATTTACTGCATCTTCTTTTTAACTGCTAAAATAAGTACTCGCTCCAAGAAATGGGAGCTCTGGAACCACTCTTTTCTAATAATTTGCTTTTTGAAATGGAAATGAGCTTGGGAGTGGGTTTAGTGATTGATAGGAAGGTAACTGAGAGTAGAGTGAGATTGAAAATCCCTGGGAGGGTGGAGGGACCCTGGCACAGGGAGCCCAGAGCAGCTGGGGCTGCCCCTGGATCCCTGGCAGTGCCCAAGGCCAGGCTGGACAGGGCTGGGAGCACCTGGGACAGTGGGAGATGTCCCTGCCATGGCAGGGGTGGGATGGGATGTGTTTTAAGGTCCCTTCCAACCCAACCCATTCTGGGATGCTGTGAAAGGGCAGCACAGATCCCACCCTGGGACCTGCTGACAGATCTGGGCTCAGTCATTCTTTTCCAAATCCATCTGGTGAGCACAAATGAGAAAAGGGAGGGCTTCTGGTAGTTACTCTTTGAGCCACGTAGAAACCATTTTTACAGGGTAAAGAGATAATAGTGAAAATAGTGAAAAAATCCAGCTGGAAAACTGTCTTGACCTCCAGCAGGGTCCACCAAAGCTGTACAAGGAGGCTGTGGTGGGGAAAAGCCACTCATCCAGATTTAATCCTTTCTGTTTTGCCCAGGTTATTCCTTAGATCTGGATGTTAATCCTTTAATTTGTGGTGTCCAGAGAACACCTTGGCACTGGCAAGGCTGGATGATGGTGTGAACATCAGGGTGTGTTTGGCAGGAGAGCTCAGAGCAGGGTCAGCTCTGGGCAGGAAGGTCCCTGTCCCTTGTGCTGCTCTAAAAACCTGAATATATTTTAAATGTAGTTTTTGGCTGTGTTTCTAAGGAAAATCACTGGTTTAAGAAAGGTGTTTCCTGGTAAGCTGAGAGCAGCACATCACTCATCGGATTCAAAGGAAGAAATCTCATCTGTTACAAATGAGGTGATTTAGACTGGCTAATAATAGCTGTGCCTGTTCTGTGGGGGTGAGTGCTGAGGATTTGCCATAATGGTTGTTTTCATTGGCACAGGAATACCTGGCTGTAAGAGCTGAGACACTCTGTTACAGCCCTTTCCTCTCGGGTAGAATCAGATGCATGGATTGCATATATCAGTATAATCAACCCTGCTAAGATGTCAAAACATCAAGTGTCAAGCCTATCATAAAATCTAAACCCATCTTGTTTTCCTTTCCCTTTTTTCCCCCCTGTGCTCCATCTAAAATAAATAACTGAGAAATAACTGAATGAATATAACCCATTTCTCCACAGAAAGAAAAATAATTGCCTCCAGACTTCTAACTTACCTGCCAAATTGCATCCTGATGTGAATTGCAATGGACAAATTATAATCTTTTGAGACAAGGGAGGAGATGATGGAGTCTGTGAGTGACCCTTCCCTGGTAGGCACAGTCAAAATGAAGCTAAACTTGGCGAGTGATTTGCACTCACATCAGGGAAGAGTTGGTGCCCAGGTCACCCTGCAGAGGCTGGAACTGCAGAGGGTGAGGAGGAGAGCTCCAGGAACTGCAGAGGGTGAGGAGGAGAGCTCCAGGGAACTGCAGAGGATGAGGAGGAGAGCTCCAGGGAACTGCAGAGGGTGAGGAGGAGAGCTCCAGGGAACTGCAGAGGGTGAGGAGGAGAGCTCCAGGGAACTGCAGAGGATGAGGAGGAGAGCTCCAGGGACTGCAGAGGGTGAGGAGGAGAGCTCCAGGAACTGCAGAGGGTGAGGAGGAGAGCTCCAGGGCTGGGCTGGGGCAGGAGCAGCTCCAGGGCTGTCAGGGTCACACACTCCACCAGCTCTGTGTTCCACCACTGCAGGGAAAAACCCAAACCAAGCAGCCAGAATAAAACAAGGACAGTGAAGAGCACAGGGGAGGAGGAAGGTCCAGCAGGGAGTCTCCTGTCAGTGGGATTTGTCTTGCAAAGGCCTTTTACAGGCAGTGGAGGGGCACAGACCATCAGAGAGATTGGGGCATCTCTCCTCAAGAGCTCTGGTATTTGGTGGAGGGGTTGGAGCTAGATGAAGTTCAGTATGTGGCAGAGGAGTGGAATGAGATGATCTTTAGGGCCCCTCCAGCCCAAACCATTCTAGGATTCCATGATTCTGTGGTTCTGTGGCCCCTGGGTTCAGCCCTGCTCAGACATTGGCACTGCTGGGGGCTCCTCATGGTTCTTGAATGCCTTCTGCTGCCCCAGCCAGTCCTGGGCAGTGGCTTGGTTTAAATCCAGCACCATGTGGAGCAATCCAGGACATGCCTGGTGGCTGCCTGTGTTCAGGAATGGCCATGAGAGTGCAGAGGATTCTTGGGCCTTTAAAGATAAAGAGATTTCTGTGATGTGCTCGAGACCTGGCTGCAGCTTTTGTCCCATTTCCAGTGTTGGAGTGGCTTCTGGGGGCACAGCTGAGGGTTTAACTGCCAGGAGGTCATTACAGAGGGGTGAGGACAGTAATGCAGAATGGTGCAGGATGTAAAGGTTTATTTTGAACTCCAGAAAATACCAGTGAAAAAACAAAACTTCATTTTCAGATGGAAGAGTGTTTTGTGAAAAATCTTTCCACACACCCCACTCAAATCCCCACTTTGTCTGCACACACAGAACCTGAACTTGCCTAAAAAAACCTTTTGTGTAAAATCTAAGAACAGATCAAACTCAGTAAGAAACTGCAGTACACAGTGTAGCATCAACTGTGTAAAAACCCCAACAGCTGAGAAGGATTCTCAGTGAAATCAGCATGAGCAGTGGGCACAGGAGCTTCAGTGAGCTTAGTGACTTCAGTGAGTGCAGGAACTTCAGCAGCTGCAGTGCCTGCTCTGGCTGAGTCCTTCAAGACAAGTGTAAAAACTAAAATGAAAAATTCCTTTATTTGAACCATCTAGACTGTTACTTCACCTATTTAGATGCATCTGGATCTGGTTTTCTGGCCCTTTCAATGCTGTGATTAGCTCTGTTTTTTTTTTTTTTAGTGGAGAAGTCAAACTATCCTACAGCCTTTGGTGAAACTCAAAAACCCTCTGGTATTTTACCACTCACTCAGTACTGTTACTGCTGTGCACATTGGGCTCCATTTAGGTGCATCCTCAGAAGGTGCAGCCAGAATATTCAAAATATTTGCTGTGCAAGGGCTTTAGCTGGGTTTGGATGGGGTCAGTGGGTTGACAGATCCCCCACTGGCTGAAGCTGGGAGTCAGAAGCCAAGTGGAGAGTTTTGTACCCAGCTCAAGTCACCTGAAAGCTGATCTTGACCTCTGGAATGTCTTTGGCTCTGTGAATGGTGCTGCTGCTGGAGCTGCAAACAGGTATTAGGACTGGAAAAATAAAGGAGGGAGTAAATCCTTCCAGCCGTGGCTGTGGGGAGCAGGAGCCACTACAAAAGGAGGTCATGTCCCCCTGCAGAATGGCTGGAGGAAAACAGCACCACCCGTGATTGTGGCAGCTTCTGGGACAGTTGTGATTGGTTTTTTTAGCCTCAGGAATGGTAAATGTCATTTGGTAGCTTGCTCTGGAAGGTGATGGCAGGACCATAAGCATTTTCTGAGGGAAGCATGCGCTGTAGAGGTTTATTAATAGGATGTAAAACAATTATTTGTTTGTGTGCTTTCTCCCCTCAGGAATTTTTTCTTTTCTGTTTTCTAAATAACACAAGACATCCTTGGCAGCAGAATCCCCACAGTTGTTAATGTCAGATTGTTATCAGATCTGGCAGTGATTGTTTTCTAATAAGAAGTATGTTTTTCCCTTGCTGTCCATGTCAGAGTGACAGTTTGCGGCAACTCAAGGCAAGATGAAAAAGAAATTCAGCATTTGCCACTTACATCCCTGAAAACAAATTATCTACTTAGTGCAGATCCTTTTCTATTATTTATCTGCCTTTTAGTTATCTAAGAAATGACTTTCCAAGAAGCAGATGAGAGGCAGGGTTGGGATTCCTCTGCTTTTTAGCTCTTGCTTAGGTCCTGTTCATGTTTGGGCTTGACTGATAACTCCCCTCCACTCCCAAGAGAAGAGCTGCTGAAACTCATTTCAGTTCTGGTAATATCAGTATGGTTTGTTGAGATGTTTTAATTTAATGAGCTTGACAAGAGCCTGGGTCAGTGATCCGATTTCCCACTGTGGAAATCTCCTGGTGAGCCAGGTGTTGCTGTGCTTTTGTCCTGGCTGGGATTCATCCCTGGGGCTGCCCAGCAGACCCACAGGAGCTAAATCCTCCTCCAGGAAGGCACTGCAGAGGCTCAGAACAGATCCACGTTCCTGATCTTTCTCATTTCCCTCTGCTGCTGCACTGGGGGTGTGTCCTTGGCTTGGTCACTCAGGCTGAGCTGTCCAAGGAGCTGGAGAAGGGATCTCCTGGAGCCTGCAGAGCTGTGGGATCCCAAACCAGCCCATGGCCCTTTCCCTGCCCCAGCCCATTCCCCAGGCAGGGCTTTGTCATGGCTGTGCAGGGCCTGTGTCCCCTGGGAGCCCCAGCCCTGGGGTGGGGATGGGATGATGGGATGGGATGGGATGGGATGGGATGGGATGGGATGGGATAATGGGGGTGGGATGGGATAATGGGATGGGGATGGGATAATGGGATGGGATAATGGGGGTGGGATGGGATAATGGGATGGGATGAGGATGGAGCCAGCCTGATCCCAGAGCAGCAGTGACAGCCTGGGGTGTCCAGCCAGAAGGGATTGGGCAGCACTCAGAGCTCCACTCCTCTGTTTTGGCAACAACCCAGCAGAGGCAGGGGCTGGTGCCCAGATACGAGGCCACCTCTTTCAGAAAGGGGTTTAGTAGCTGAAAGGACTTTTTTAGCCTGACAGTGATGCTGTGTTAATATAACCCTTCCTGGGGATGATTTTGGAAAAATGCTGTGGCCCTGTGTCAGGGAGCACCCCTTGGTGCTGGGGGTGTTAACCACCAACCAGAGCATTAATGGAGCACAAGCTGCTGTGAGGGCTTTTTTTGCCTTACCAGTCTTCATTTTAAGATTACTGACAAGATCCTCTTGTCTTCTTTATGTGATATTCTTAGCTGGAAGATCAACTGATGTTCAGTTTCTTGAGTGATTTTAGTCTTATTAGTGAGAACATTTGGTAGTGTGTACTTTGTTTTAATTTAGTTGGCCGTATTGGAATTTAAAGTCTAGAAGACAGCATGTTCTTCTGTTTTTAAAAAAAGTGAAATCCATTTAGTAGGAGTAATTTTATTCTTTTAGTGTGGGACAGGAATTGTTTAGTAAAGAGGAGGCTGTACATGGTAGCCCAGCCCCAACTCCCAGACTTAATGATGCCTGACTGCAAACTGTGTGGGAAAAGGCTGGCACAAAAATCTCTTGAAAATTAAATTTCAAGAAAACAGCACAAGTGAAGAAAGTATGTTTTCCTTACTCTCTTTTTCTTTGCTGTGTTTCTTGTGTGTCAGATATTGCAACCAATGATCATTGCACTTATTTGGGTGAAATATTCCTCCCTGAATAACTTTTGCTTCAATGAGCTGCTCTGTTGTCATTCCTGATATCCAAAATTGGGGTTCTGGAATGGATACCCAGGATTACTTTGGGAATAGGAAGATTAAAAACTTTCTTCACACTTTCCCCCGAGCCCTTTGACTGTGAGAGTGCTGAGATCTCACAGCACTGCTGTGTTGCTGCTGCAGACAGTGGTGCTTTTCCTTCCAAGTCAGTATTCAATCCACACTCACTCCCACCTGGTGTTGGGGATCCTTTGAAGCTGCACTTTGGGTGGGTACTTGAACATTTGGAATGGTGAAGGGTCAGGATGGGAAGTGGACCCTGTCCTCACACTGTGCTGTGTGAGAGGGGATGTTTTAAAGTCATTTCTAATGGACTCAATGATCTTAGAGGTGTTTTCCACCCTTAGTGATTCTGTGATTCTGTGACTCAAAAGTGGTGTGCCAGGAGCTTGGATAAACACAGAGCTGAGCATTTGTTATCCTTAAGTACCTCCTGGTATTTTTAAAGCTGATGTCTCCTAGCTGCAGCAGCTGGTTCAAATCCAGGTGTGGGTATGGTGCCTCTGCAGTTTCAAACAGGTGAATGAAAAAACCCTGCAGAGATTCAGCTCCTGATGGTGGCACTGACACACATTTACACCATCCATCCACCAGGGCACAGCTACTTCATCTCTTCCTTTTGTGAGCTGATGGTTACTTAAGCAGATTAAAGTTCATTCACAATATTATTGCATATGGTTTGGAAGAGTGATTTTTTGCTGTGAAAACCTGTAAAATGCAGAGATAATGTTACCTTGCCAAGTGTGTGGCCCTGGAAGGAGCTGCTGCCTCACGGTTCCATCTCCTGCATCATTAGCAGAGCTCAACAGCAGCTCTTGTCTGCTCTTAGAGAGGCCCTTACCACTACTAAGAGAAGCTGAATTACCATGGAGTGGTAATAAGATGCAGCATTACTGCCTTTCATGATTTTATCTGAAGTCTCATCATCTTTTTTTTTGTTGTTATCTTAGATCTTTAAGTAATACCATTATGTGAAAGGCATTCCCTTTCATGAGGCTAAAAACTGCAATGCAAATAAAGAAAGCCCTGAATGTACATCCTCTGGTTTTTGAAGCAGGTTCCTAAGAGGGGGCATTGACTTGTGGTAGGTTTTACACTTGAGACTGAAAACACTACAGAGTTCTGTCACGCTGTAAGAGCAGTGAAGGATCTCATTGTGACCTTCTGGTGTCTGAAGGGAGCCAACAAGAAAGATGGAGAGAGTTTATTTACAAGGACAAAGGGAAATGGCTTCAAATGGACAGAGAATGGGTTTAGGTTGGATATAGGAATAAATTGTTCCCTGTGAGGGTGGGCAGGCCCTGGCACAGGGTGCCCAGAGCAGCTGTGGCAGCTCCTGGAGCCCTGGCAGTGCCCAAGGCCAGGCTGGACAGGGCTTGGAGCAGCCTGGGACAGTGGGAGGTGTCCCTGCCATGGCAGGTTGGGATAAGATGGTCTTTGAGGTCCCTTCCAACCCAAACCATCTGGGATGCTGTGATCTCACCTAGGCAGAGATTTACACCTTGTGCACATTTGCCATTAGTTAAGTGAAGTCCTTGTGTCATCCTCTGTGTCCTGTCCCTGTGTCCCTGTCTGGGACCGTGCCTGTGTTGCTGCTGTGGCCACAACTGGTCTGTTCCTTCGCCCAAGCCCTGGTGACTCCTGGGATCTCTCAGCAGTGTCACCCAGGGGGTGACAGAAGCAGACACTCCATGTCTCTGGTATGAAAACATTTCCAGCCCTGATGGGAATCTCTGGGTGCTGCACATGCTCTGACAGGCTTTGGGAGTGTTTTCCTGGGCTGTGTGTCAGTGCTTGGTCCTGGAGAGGGAGGGAGGTGCATCTCCCCTGATCCCAGCCGGGCAGCAGGATTGCAGTGCTCCCTGCCAGGGCTCAGCAGCCCTCCCTCCCTGCTCCCAGCCTGCAGAGCCCCCTCAAAGTGCAGCCAGGGGCAGGGACTGCTCATCCCTCCCCTGTGTCCCCCATGGTGAATGGGGGATTATCCATTGCAGCAGCTGCTTGGGGAAGAAAGAATATTGGGATGAAGTAATCAAATCCTGTCAGGGATTGCACCACGTTGGGAGTAAGTCTACTGAATAAACATAGAGGAAGATTTTCATAGGAGTGTTGTGCAGAACCCCCTGCACCTTGCCCCTCCACACCCACAGTGATGCTGCCAGGAACAACTGCAGCTGCTCCCACTGATGTTCAGTGTGAGCTCTATCTCCTGGTAAATCTGGAGTAACTACACAAATCATTCCCTTGAAGGTTTTGGATGCTTTGGCAGCTGAGTTGGCAGGGTTGAGATAAAAGGGCTGCCTGGAGCACCCTGTGTTATCAGAGCATCCCTGTGAAATGCTTCCACTTGTTTCAGGGAATCTTAGCAGCTCCTTGCCTTTAAACAACAGCAATTCTTTTTTCCTTTGTGGTTTCTTTAGGTAATTTTGGGCTCCAGCATAACTGCTCCCATCCAATGTCTTCTGGGCAAAGGTGGTTATAAAATTGTGCTGGAGCACATTGGCTTGTAGCTGTTAGAAAGATTTGGCTGTATGGATCTGACCTGGGATGCAGCAAGGTCCCAGAGAATGCTGCTGTTCCTCATCAGGAGTCTGTGGGCAGGGAGATGACAAACTCAATTACAAAAGCACAATTATCTGGGTTATTCAAGATGAGAAAAACCAGCCCTGAGCATCAGGTGAGATGTCCAGGCCACTGACAGCCCCAGCAGCAGCAGAGGAGGTTCTGTGTTAGCACCAGGGAGAGTGAACTGTCCATGCACAGCCCCAGCTCTAAATGCACTGGGATGGTTCAGGGCAGTGACCTGTGGACAGCTCTATAGATATTTTAGTTCACTGCATCAAAACTGTCCAAATAGATGTAAATAATTAAAGGCTGAATAAAAGCTCAGAGCCTGGGATTCCAGAGCTGTTCAGAGCAGCTGCTCAAGCTCTTAGGAGCAGCCTGTGCTCCTTGGGCTCCATCCCCTAAAAGCAGCTGAAATCAGGGTTTGGGGGTGCCCAGGGGATGCTCACACCTGGGCAGGGCACGGTGTGAGAACAGGGCTGGGATTGCCTTGGAGAAAATGGTGAGGACATCAGAGGGACCAAGATTAATGCCAGAAATACCTGCTGGAGTAATCACAGAGTGGGTGCCCAGAGCAGCTGGGGCTGCCCCTGGATCCCTGGCAGTGCCCAAGGCCAGGCTGGACAGCGCTTGGAGCAGCCTGGGACAGTGGGAGGTGTCCCTGCCATGGCAGGGGTGGCACTGGATGGGCTTTGAGATCCCTTCCAACCCAACCCACTCTATGGTTCTCTGATCTTCTCCCCATGCACAGCTCTGTGGCCCAGTCTTGATTTTGCTGCGCTCTGTCTCTGTGGAACACCATAATAACCCTATTTCCAAGCACTTTATTTTTTTCTTCTGAGGTTTTTTTTGTGCAACAAAGCTAGGCTTTTGGTCTGTACTTTGCAGAACCATTTAATGTTGTTTGTTTTTAATCTGTTGTGTGATTAAAATAGATTAATGTTGTAGTAACATAAAAACCCTCAGGGGGTTTTGTTCTCTTTGTAAATATTCTCTAGGATCTCTTCTGTCTTCTAAACTGTGTGTAGGGAGAGTGTTTAATGGGACCTGGGGAGAAAAGAGACACATCTTAAACTTAATATAAGAATTTAATTTTTAATAAGTTTCATTTGGGGTTAGAGTATTCATATTGGAGTGGAAATTAAAGTGTCTAAATGCTTTGTGTGTAAGCTGTTGGAAAATCTTTAAAGAGACATTCAGGGGAAAATCTTCCTTTCCTTTTTTATCTGATCTTAAAAATACAAAATTAGAGAAGCCAGTGCTTGATGTCATGCACTGATATTTAGCCTGGTTTTGCTTTGAGCTGTCTTTGGGTGATACAGAGAGGGTTTGTGTGCAGGGGGTGACGTGTCCTCCCTCCTGCAGCAGATCCTGCTGCTCCCTGTGACCCAGGGATGGGTCTGTGCAGGGCTGGGCTGGCCACAGGGACTTGGACAGGAGTCAAGAGCCTTGCAGTGTTCCTGGCTGTGTGGAGCAGAGGAGAGGTGAACCAGGCTGGATGTGCCACTGGGGGTTTTACCAGGGTCCAGCAAAGGGCCTGTGATCTCTCCAGGCTTGTGGGTGAAAAGAGGATCAGCTGCATCATAAATGTGCTCTGGTCTTTGGCTGGGAGCAGCACTTTGCTGTTTTATTCAAGCTGAGGGAGATTTTTACTTTGTGTTTGGTGAGAGAAACTCTAATCCTGGCAGCCTGGAGAGGAGGGGGAGCTGGGCTGCAGGCAGCTCCTGGTGTGCCAGACCAGAGTCACACCTGAGAGGAGCCATCACCTCTCCAGCCAGCACACTGGGCAACACCTGCACGCTTGGCTGCCACTTGCAGAGGCCATGGCTTGGGATGAGAGGTGTTTGCTCCATCTCTCCCCTCTGTGGAGCTGTCTCTGGTGGCCTCAGGCTGCTGCAGAGGCCCCAGCACGGTCAGTGTGGGTGGATTCATTACCCTGGGCTCCTGTGGCTAAATCACAAGCTGAGCTGATTTCTCTGCAGCTGGTAACTTGCACAAGTGTGTCACAAGTCCTTCTAGAGTAGGGGATGTCACTCAGCAAATCCCAGCTGCAGCCACTGGCCCTGCTGCAGCACACCCCCAGGCTGGGCATTATTTTAACACCCCAGATTTATCTTGGCATTGTAGGCCCTTTCTGTCTTCATGGGGAGGCATCAGGATGTCCTCAGGCTCTTTGTAGGATTAAGACCTTACCATGGCATCGTGACAAGGAAGAAATTTAAGGAACAAGAGTGTTTAATTTAGAACTAATCTGGTCCTTGTGAAGGAGGGGGATTAGGTGGTAAATTCTCCTGCTGAGCAGGTTTGTGCCATGGTGGCACCAGGGAAAAAACCTCTGTGGAAAAGGAGCTCCAGCCTGATGGTGTGTGGAGCTGGGAGGAGATAAGAGAGGGATTGTGAGTCCAAGAATGAGATGTGAAATGGCCATAGGGCTGTTCTGTCCTTAAGCAAGAAGGGAGGGAATGGATGGAGTCCTGTGGGAGAGGAGGGGGCACACACTGGGCTTTGCTGGGGTCACTTGTGAGTCCCCAAAGCTGAGCAATGCCAGGAGAGTCCTTCCTGACAGGGAGCCAGGCTGGATGTCAGAGTCCTTTCTCACAGGAGAGCTGGAGAGGGACTGGGGACAAGGGATGGAGGGACAGGACACAGGGAATGGCTCCCGGTGCCAGAGGGCAGGGCTGGATGGGATATTGGGAATTGTTCCCTGGTGAGGGTGGGCAGGCCCTGGCACAGGGTGCCCAGAGCAGTTGGGCTGCCCCTGGATCCCTGGCAGCGCCCAAGGCCAGGCTGGACAGGGCTGGGAGCACCTGGGACAGTGGGAGGTGTCCCTGCCATGGCAGGGGTGGCACTGGATGGGCTTTAGGGTCCCTTCCAACCCAAACCATTCTGGGATTCTGTGATCTCCTCCTGTACTTATTTCCTGGGCCACAGAGTTTTGTGTCTCCTAAACCCTTCTGTGTATCTCTAAACTCACTTTGTGTCTAGAGTTCATTCTTCAGCCTTGCTTGAAGAAGAGCAACTTGAAGAAAACACTTCATGTGTTCATGGTGGCACCAGCACACCCCTCCCAAGGATGAGCTGTTAAACGTTTTCAGCAGTTTCCAGTAAAACTGGTGGTAGCTGATGAACGTTAAACAGGAATTTTCTTTCCCCCTTCTACTCAGAAACAAACTTTAGGAAGCTGGAAGTGAGTGCTGGAGAGCTTCCAACACAAATGTCAGGCTTGGCATCTCCCGGGAGCAGGAGGGGTTGGATCCCTCCAGACATGGAGGGTGAGGAGCAAGTGTGGGTCCTGACCTGCAACCTGAACCATTTGCTTGTGCTGCCCTCCCTCCTTCCCCCAGAATCAATTTGACAGCCTTGTCTTGATGATAATTAAAATGAATCCTCCCCACAGGGGCAGTGGCCACAGGTGTGTATGTGTGTACCTGTGCACAAGTGTGCAAGTATGTGCACACACCTGTGGGATAAATGTGTCTCACACTGGGTTGATCTGTTGAATGGAGCCACAATAGTTTCTTATGGGCCCACATGATTTTCTGTGTATTTTCTGTGTATTTATATTGATTTTTGTGTATTTGTATTGATTTTCTGTGTATTTATATTGATTTTTGTGTATTTACATTGATTTTCTGTGTATTTGTGTTGATTTTCTGTGTATTTGCTTTGTTGCACTGGAGATCAGTACAGTTTCAGCCTCCTGCACCTTGTGGAAGGATTATACATGATTTGATGTATCAGTGGTTGTCAGGGCCCCATGGCAAACCAGGTACATGAGCTCAGGACATGATTATTGAATGCTCATGGCTGTCAGCTTCATAGGAAAGGGAAAAATCCCAGCGAGGTGCTTCTCAAACATCTCAAACACAACAGGGAGTAGTGCAAGGAAATAAATTATTTTATCTTAC
The DNA here is from genome assembly GCF_901933205.1 of Camarhynchus parvulus. NCBI lineage: Eukaryota > Metazoa > Chordata > Aves > Passeriformes > Thraupidae > Camarhynchus > Camarhynchus parvulus. Next base: position 2,815,397 of record NC_044589.1, read on the forward strand.
ATTTACTTACTCAAATGCTTTCTTTGAACCACAGTGAGGCATTCTGCCAAGCTTGAATTTGACCTTTTTTAAAAATCCTTATTGTTATTCTCATGAAACGAATACAGAGAGGCCTTAAGCAAGAGTTGATTCTTGTTTTACACCAGCCCCTGCCCTGGAAAGCTCATAATCTAAATCCTGGAAAAGGAAACAGGGCCAAGCACTGACCTAACTGCATCCTGAGGGAGCTGGAGCAGAACTTTAATCTTCTAGTCTAGTGCACTGTCCCTGAATCATGGTGATTTTCCATAGTTCACATCATTTTCTCTCTATATGTGAAGATGTTGCAAGATGAGTTTGCCCAACACATCCTCGAGGGTTATTGCTAAAAGCTCCTTGTAGCCGTGCAAGAAGGATGTGCTTGGGCATATCTATTGCCTATTAAACCTGGTGAAATAGTGCAGCTTTCCCATGTCATAACAAATCACACCCGTGCCAAAATAGCTGCAAACATTCTCTGGGACTTAATGAGCTCCTGCTGGTTCACAGTGGTCCAAACAAGTTGTTTTTGTGGCTGTTAGAGAGTGCAGAATTATATTATTGAAGCAGTCTCGTAAAAAGACAAGATGGGTGTCAGGGAAGCCAGTCCCACACTGCAGGGAGGTGTGGGGGGCACACAAAGGCACTTCTTCCCCATGGTAATGCAGGTTATAGATGTGTAATCTGTAATTCTGGCATGATTAAACAGAAGGTGTCTTTCTTCGAAGTTCCCTCAAGCTGTAAGAGAGGACAAAATAGAGAGAGGGAAATATTTCATATTTCCATTATGCATAAAGCAGCTCTGGATCCCAAAATGAAGCAAAAGAGGGAATTTGAGGAGCTGAAGTCCACTCTGGCTTTCAAGAGCTTCTCTCAAAGAAGCTTCCACACACTGTCATAAAAATGTCAGTGTGAAATATCTGAGCAAGAGCAAATTGAACAATCTGGTGATTCTAGTGCCTTCATCTGGAGTTTCATGCCTGCAAGGGTGTGCAAAAGTCAATAAGTGGAATTGGAGGTTATTGATTATTTCACTGGGCTGCTGTTGAAACATCATATGTGCTTGATTTGGTCTTCAAGCACCCAGTAAACGCTTGGGTTTAGTTTTACCTCCCTTTGTGAAAAGAATTGAAAATACTATAAAACTGAAAGTGTCTGCAGTTTTTTTCCCAATTCTGAAGTATTTTTCTTAAACTTAAATAAATGTTATTTGTCAAGGCTCCCCTCACTCCAAGATGGTGATTTCATGCCACAGGTGGGGGTTATGCATAATTTATAAGGGATTGAACTTTGTGTTGGACACTGCCACCTGCAGCCCCATGGATTTTAGGATGTCTGGATTAGATGTCTCCTCCTGCCTCTGCTTCTTAGAAACCATTACAGAAATGCCTTTTTACATTTAAGCTGAAAGAGAGTAGGTTTAGGTGGGATATTGGGCAGGAATTGTTCCCTGGGAGGGTGGGCAGGCCCTGGCACAGGGTGCCCAGAGCAGCTGGGGCTGCCCCTGGATCCCTGGCAGTGCCCAAGGCCAGGCTGGACAGGGCTGGGAGCACCTGGGACAGTGGGAGGTGTCCCTGCCATGGCAGGGGATGGAATGGAATGACTTTAATGTCCCTTCCAACCCAAACCATTCCATGGTTCTGTGAGCCAGTGTGCTGTATCCCTGGAAAAGGAGTCAGGCTGTCCCTGGCAGTGTGGGGGGACAGAAGCAGCTCCCTTTGCTCTAGCTCTGCAATCCCCCCTCTGTGCCCTGCTGGGCCTGGGAGCTCAGCACACGCTGCAGTGCTCCAATGGAGGGATGTGTGCCCTGAGGAAAGGTCTAGGAGAGGACCAACAGAGAGGGGAAAAATAAAATGAAATGTGAGTTGTTCAGCTGTTGAGGTGAAAATGAAAGTTGAGCAATAAAATCTCTCTTGACAGGTTACCTGTGCTGGGTGGGAGAGGTTGGGATATTGCATTCCAGGCCAACTCTGCAAAACACAGAACCAGAGGAGGGGCTGTGGAATGGCTGGGAGATTTTCTCTTTCCCTCTCCACACCAGTCACCCAGACACAGTGGGAATTCCTGGTGGGCAGTTTTGCAGCCTTCAGGCTGCTCATTCCTTGCTGGAAAGGCTGAGGGAGCTGGGGCTGCTCAGGCTGGAGAGGAGCCCCAGCTGAGAGGGGCCCTCAGGCCTGGGTGTCCCTGTGTGCAGGGAGGGGCAGAGCAGGGCCCAGGCTCTGCTCCAGGCCCAGCAGTGGCACCAGAGCCACGGGCAGGGCCTGAGCCCAGCACTGCCCCTGCCCAGGAGGCACAACTTCTGCCCTGGGCAGTGCCCAGCCCTGAGCAGGCTGCCCAGGGAGGGGCTGGAGTGTCCCTCAGCGGGGATACTGCAGAGCCCTGTGCACACAGTGCTGTGCCCTGTGCTCTGGGATGGCCCTGCCTGAGCAGGGAGGTGCCACCAGGGACCCCCTGGGCCTGGCCCTGCCTGGGGTTCTGGCACACAGCTGGCACAATGTGCCGTCCTGGACTGGGGAGAGTGTTCACCACCACCCCCAGCTGCAGGACACTCAGTGCCCCAGTCTGGCTGCCAGGGGCTGCAGCAGCAGCCAGCAGGGAGGTTTGGGGGCACCTTTGATGCCCTGACTGGAAGATCCCGAGCAGGCCCATCCCCAAGGCCTGGCAGTGCCACTGCCTCTGAGCCCAGGTGTCAGTGTCACATTAATCCCCAGATCAAACAATCAGCTGCTGCCGAATCAGGAGGTGACTCTCTTCACATCCAGTTAAATATGTGCATAACTTGAGGGAGGTCTGACCCTGAGCCGTGGTGCTTTAGGACCTGCAGTGGGTGCTGCTGTGTAGGATGAGGACAGCAGCTCTCCAGGCATTCCTTCCAGCAGCAGCTCTGTTGGAAGTAAGCTTTGCCAGGTCAGGCAAAGGGTGCTTTTAGAAAAAGGGGAATGAAGAGGGAGGAGGTTACTTTAAATTCCAGCTGTTTGCCCAGAATAGCTTATAAAACAGCCTCACATCAGGGCAGGGCAGGGCCAAGGGTTGGGGCCTTAAGCACTGATCCACAGCACCACTGTTCAACAGGTTTTTTTAAATTTTTCATGTAAAAGAAATTTTATTAAGTTAAATTGAAATATTCTGGCAAATTTGTAGTGTGGGAATAAGGAGATGGGTTCTCATTTCCCTGCCTCACACATTCCAAAGAAGGTTCAGTTTGGATGTTAGGAAAAAATTTATTCACTGGAAGAGTGGTTAAACACTGGCAGAGGCTGCCCAGGGCAGTGGTGGAGGCCCCATCCCTGGAAGGGCTCAAAAGACAAGAGGATGCAGCACTTTGTGGTGTGCTTTAGTGTGCATGGGGGTCAGAGTTTGGACTTGATGATCTCTGGAGGCCTTTTCCAACTTTAATGGTTCAGTGATTCTATAAAAGGAAGAAAAGGAAATTGTAAGTTGAGTTGTAGAGCTCCCTGGTGGAAGGTGATGTTAAGGTAGAGAGCTTAGGAGGGTTCAGAGGATTATTAGATGTTTACAGAAATAATAAAAAAGTTATCACAGTTCTGCCAGATGGGATATCAGTTTGCCAGAGGAAGAAGCCCTCAAGGTTCCTCATGTGAACCAGCCTCGTGGTGGGAGGGCTTGGAGAGGTTTCCTTGTGTGTGGGCTGGCGCTGAGTGAGAGGTTCCTGTTGTCCCACTGCATCTGCAGCTGGCAGGAGTGAGGAGCAAATCCGAGATGGAATGGACCACTGGTGCTCTGCACCTCTTGTGAGCTCTGATTCCTCATTTCTGCTAAAATGTGGTGGGTTTGCTGTACTGACACCCATGGGTGCCTTCTGCAGAGAGAACAGGAAGGTGAAGCAGGGCTGGTGAATGGTACAAATTGTTTATAAAGAGCCTTTGCTCTCAGTGCTGGGAAGCAGCTGCTGCCAGCGTGGGGTTGGCAGGGTGAGCACCCCAGTTCCTTCCCAGTGCTGAGGGTGCAGTGGGGCCCCATGGCTGGGCAGGGGTGAGCCACACACCCCAGATGTCCCAGCTGACAGCTGAGCAAACTCCAGAGCTCCCAGCTGAGGGTGGTGCTATTGGCTCTGAGGATTAGCACAGCAGGTAGCTGTGCTGGCACAGGGCAGGGTTTGGGCTGAGGGATAAGTACACATTCTTTTATTATTGCAGCTAATGGGAATCTGCCAGCCTTTGAGGCACAGAAAGGCTCACTGGCCACCTGTGAGCTAATCACAAAGATTTGCCTCATTCTGTATTTCAGCTCACTTGGAGCCTGTAATCTAATTTCCAAACAGAGATGAGAAGAGTGAACAATTCATTTTCTGCTTTACATGGCTGTGCTGGTAAACTTTTAATCCTTTTAGAATTAGAGTTCCCTGTCACATGGAGGCAACACCACACAGTCCTGCTCGTGAGGCTGGAGGCTTTGGATTCACCATTGCTGGATAATAATTAGCCTCAGCAGCAAGGCACAACATGAATCAAAATTAAAGTGAGGAGCACAGGACATTTTTCAAATGCTATTATGAATCATACGCAGGCTAATGATTCCAGTTTGCATTGAAAATCCCCACGTTTGGGGCCATCCTCAGCCTCAGACATCACACCCTGATGTTGGTGTCCTCTTGCATGTGGGACACTGCTGTGCCAGTCCTGTGTCCTGCCAGCTCATTAACCACATCCCAGGGACAGTGTGGGGCACATCTGACTTTAATCTTCATTGCTTGCCATTTATTGTGGATATTCAGGTTATGAGTGAGGCTCTGGGCTGAACTGAGCTGGAGGTGCTGTGTTGGCTGTGAGGACAGTGCTCGTTCCTGCTGCTGTGTTTAGGATGTCCTCAGCCTCCCAGACAGCTCCTCCTTCATAGCAAAACCACCCTGCCCTGCTGCACTGCTGTGTTCACTCTGGACAGGTCAGCTGGTGTGTCCTGAAGGTGAGCCCTGCTCGTGGTGATGTGCAAGGGCACTTTGACAGGGTGTTTTTAGTGATCTGTGTGGGCAGGGCACAGAGGATCCACAACTCTGGAGTCAAACACCTCAGGTGGAGCTTCCCTGAAGATGCCTGCCTCAGGAGTGAAGAGTGGCTCTCAAGGACCATCACACTGACTTTGTACCTTTGCTTGAATTTTGCTTTCAGACAATTTGCAAAGAGCTGGGTGTTACTGGACACATATAATTAACACATTTAATGTGACAATTAGTTGACCAGAAACAATAAAATCTCATTTCTGCACTTGTTGGTACAACCCAGACCAGAAGAATCCTGTCTGGGCAGTTGGAGCAGAGGGTTGGGTGAGCCCTGGCACAGCTGCCCAGGGCAGCAGTGGAGTCACCAGCCCTGGAGGGAGTTCAAAGGTATCCAGATCTGGCATGTGGGGACATGGGTTAGTGGTGGCCTCGGCAGGGTTGGACTCAATGATCTTAAGAGAGCTTTTCCAACCTTAACAACTCTGTAATTCTCTAACATCAACCCTAATTCTCTAACATGAATCTTTTTCTCTGCAGCATTGGAAATTCAAGGAAAGTAGTGCCAAGCATGAGAACAGTGTAAAGTGACCCTGATGGGGGAGCTGGGATGTGGAAGCTCAGCAAAGTTTCCTTGAGCTGAAATAGTTGTAATTGAAAATGGGGATTCTCATGGTCGTGCTGAGCTCCATCTTAGTGTTAGCAAGTGTTTTTAAGCTCTCTGTTTATATTGGCATCATGCCTTTAAAATCAGGAATTCTTTGGCTGGAAAGAACAAATTCACAGAGGAGCCAGGGCTGTGTGGCTGGTGAGCTGGGGGTGTGACACCTCTCAGGGGGAATAGATGTGTTATTTTGCTGTATAAACATATCACACACATCCTTGTGGTCCTTGGTGTATTCAGCTGAGCTGTCAGGTTACATTTGATCAGTGTTCACAGGGTTATACCTTTCAGGCTGCTTTTGAAAGCTGGTTTTGTTCAAGCTCATTCAAGTAATCCTGTCACACACAAGTGGGATGAGCAGATGTCATGGGCATTTCAGGGAATATTGTGGACCTGTAGCCAAGGCAAATCAATAAGTAGGAGAGGCTATTGATAAACTCAAGATATTTTCCTCTCCTTGTCCTCTGATGAGGTTAACCCTGTGCTGAGGTGACGTTCCTATTGATAATTGGAGAAAATGATCCAGCCTTGCAGTGTTTTCTGGTTTTAATTGATTATTGTCTTGTATTGTCACCTCATTTACTCTGGGCAGGTTTGAAGTGCACTCCCACCCTGCTGCTCTGCCCATGAGGGGTCACAGGGTGTTCTTGTGACAGCCAGAAGAGGAGAGAGGAAGGCAGAGAGGGGCTTTAGAGAAAGAGATGGAGAGTTAGGACACAGGGAGTGGCTTCCCACTGCCAGGGGGCAGGGATGGATGGGATACTGGGGAGAAATTCCACCCTGTGAGGGTGGGCAGGCCCTGGCACAGGGTGCCCAGAGCAGCTGGGGCTGCCCCTGGATCCCTGGCACTGTCCAAGGCCAGGCTGGGCAGGGCTGGGAGCAGCCTGGGACAGTGGGAGGTGTCCCTGCCATGGCAGGGGGGCTCTGGATGGGCTTTAAGGTCCCTTCCAACTCAACCCATTCTGGGATTCTATAACTCTTGAGATTTAGGTGCATAAAAAGCCCCTGGTTTTTTGCCACAGTTCCAGAGAATCCTGGCAGAAACTCCCAGGTGTTTGGGTGTAAGGCAGCTTTGAGCAGAGATCAGGAGCAGAGCTCATGGTTGGGCAGGTGGGATTTGTATCCTGGCTCCAAGGTTTGTGCAGCAGTTTGGGAAAAGCCCTGTGCTAGTGCTGGAGAGGTGGAAAGCACAGCCTGGCCTCACAAGGGCCTTCTGTGTCTGGGTGTGTTTTAGAAGGATTGCCATGACAAAACCTGAGTGTCTTTGATTAAAATGAAGAATTGAAACAGGAAGGTGAAACTCTTTGATCACAAACCCATTATGAGTAAAGAATACTCCCCAGTGACTTTGTCAGCATCACTTCCCACCTGGGAAGTTTTCCAGTCCCTTTGGACTTCAGTCATCCCTCAGGACCTGGCTGTGGAATACTTTGGGGCTGTGTAGTTAATAATGTCATTTATTGATTCCCAGCTGGATGGGTTAGGAAGTCAAGAGATTTTATTGGAAATAAACCTTTGGCTGTGTGCGTTGAAGCAGGACTGAGTTCTTGCAGGGTCTGTGAGCGTGTTACACCTGTCTGCAACTCCTTCCTATTTACTAAAGTACCAGGATTCCTGACAGACAGGTGTTTGGATATTCCCTTTCCTTCCCTCTAGAAAGCTTTACCCCATTCCTTTGTACTAAATCAAGAGGTCCTTTTAAAAAAATGAAATAAGTGCTGTGATATGATCCCAGTGTACAGTTATAGGAGTTACATTTATGGAGAGTGTTCTCTTTAACAGCTGGATGAAATAAATGGTTTAATGTGCAGCACTGGAGAACTCTGCACTCTCAAATCAAGGCCAGAAGCAGCTCAATGACTGAAGAATTGTCAGCATCTTGTGCAATCCCACTAAGTGCTTCTTTTCATTGATCTGCAACTTCACTGTTGACAATTAAATCCCTTTCAGTGCAGAGGATAAACATTTTTAACAGGAGGCAGCAAAATCTTTTGTCCTGAATGATTTTCTTCTCTGTTTTATAATTAAGTACAAAGTGTGTCACCAGCCTTGCTGTTCACTTGTGCTAAATACCTGCTCACTGTGGAGTAATTGCTATCAGCAGATGACAGAGCTGCAAGGAGCTGTGCTTTCGAAGGCATGTTCTTCATTTGCATAATCAAATGTTTTGTTAGTGTCCTTGGAAATTAGGATGAAAGATGACTGTGTGCTAAAAATGAGAAATTGTTTTTAGCAAATTATGTGTATCCAGTACAACAGCTGAGCTGCTCTGGGGCCTGTTTGATGTGTGTTGGCTGCTGCAGCCACAGCCTCCTCCCTCTGGCAGGAACAGCTCCTGGCACCTGCCTTCCCCATGCAGATACTGCACTGACCAACGTCTCATCAATATGAAATGGACAATCAGGGCTGCAATCTCATTAATTATTTCAAGCTTTGTAAAGTGCTTGTAAAGAGCTGGTGGGCTGTGGGGTAGATACATTCCAGGACTCCAGAGATGTCCTAGGGGTTTGTATGGGTTGTGACAGTTTGTACCAACTCCTCACTTATCCATGGTAAAGCTGGAGAAAATGGGTTTGAAAGATCTGGGTTTTTATCTTGCATTAAGAAGTTTGGAGAAAAATTGAGTTAGGCAGATACAGTGTGTCAAGAGTTCAACTTACCAAAGCAGTGAAAGAAAATTAATACTAATGGTGGGATAAAATATTTCTTTGGTAGGCTGAATGCTCAGTCCCAAATATAATGCTGCAGAACACTGAAAACTCTTATAATTTTCCCACTTGTGCAGTAAGAACTTTGAACTTAATCCTAAACTTTCCTCTGAAGAAAGTGGAAAATTTAGTGCTGGTTCTGAGTTGATCTCTGAAGTTGCCCGAGGCCAGGTGTGGAGGCTGAATCTGGATGCAGGCAGGAGGAGGAGTGACAGGATGAGGTACAGCCTCATTTCTGGATGGCATCCAGACCTGGCTGGCTCACACCTGGACACAGAAAAGTTGGATGATTTTATGTTTGGGATAAAAGTTTGGCCACTGTGAGTTTGACATGGTCCTGCAGCAGTGTCCCTGAGGGGGTTTCATTCCCCAGGCCCGGGATGATGCCCAGGACACTTGGGACTGGCCAGGCTGGGGGTGGCCATGGCACACCCTGTGCTGGCTCTTGGCGCCTCCTGTGCTCTTTGGTGCTCCTGGACCCATCTGCAAACACCCTGGCCAGGCACAATGAGGGGGTTCTGCATTGATGATCCTCTGGGAATGTCACATCTGCCAGTTCCAACAGGGCCTTTTTATCAGTGGAGAGCAGCTGGGCTGTTCCTGTGGCTGTGATGTTCCCAATGGCCACCCCTGGCCGACCTTGGCCTCTTTGGGACCACCACAGGAGCCAGAACACAGAGTTTGGGTCAGATTTTAGCGCTTTGCACGTTAGGAAGAGAGACAGTGATGGATGGAAAGCTGCATATTGCCTGTATTTATTACACAAATCCATGTCTCCAGAGGGAAATGTTTGCTGCACCTCCCAGGTGCAGAGTCCCTCTGGGTCACCTGGGTTACCTACAGGTGTCCCCAGGGTGGCCTTGGCCGCTCCCTGGTGTGATGATAGTCACATACAGAGTAGGGTCATGTGGAGGGCGCTGGAGTTCTGTGTGTTTGAGTGAAAAACAGAGGAATTTGAGATTTAAGGTACATCAAAGGGCACAGGAATGGAAGACAGTGAAAGCTGCATTTCCTGTCTGGGAAATGCCAATGTTTCTCAGTCCTCAGCATCAAATTCTGGCTTTATTCCTTTTTTAGGGGAAGACTGGCTTTTGGTGGATGCAGTATCAACCCATTGGAAAAAGGGGAGCCTGTGTCAGCATGGAAGTTACATCACAGTCACTGCTCTCCTGAATCCCAGTGCAGTAATTCTAGTTTATCCAAAGCAGAGTGTAGAGACAGCCAGCAAATGGAGTTAGCTTGGTGCTTGCTTAGCTGTTGGGTGGAGATGAATTCCTCTGATGATAAACAACCTCAGAAAGTTGGGTTGTCAGTGTCATAGTGACATTAAGGGTTTTTTCCCCCAGAGTTTTTGCACTGAGCCAGTCAGGGTAGGAAAAGAGCAATCTTGTCTGTGTGACCTTGAAGTGCTGTTGATGAGGACTGGAGCCCTCCCCATGAAACCTGTGATTGGTGGTGTTTATCACCAAGGGGGGATTTCAACTCCCCAAATAGATGCAGTGGGCTGGAGAATTGGTTCTGATTTATCCCTCGTGGTTATCAGCAGACAGGGCTGTGTGTTATGGGACTCCTGCACAGCTGGGCTGGGGCACAGGGTGGGTGCACTGGTGTCACACAGGAGAGGCAGAACCCATGGGCACGGCTGCTGGGAGACTGGGAATAACATTTATATTACTGCAGGCAGCATCTCCCCAGGGCAGACTCACAGGGATGGCGCTCAGGGCTGTGCAGTGGGGGTGTGAGCAGCAGCAGGGAACACCCAGGAGACAGGGGCATCCCCAGCCCTTTCTCCTGGGGAGGAGGAGCAGTTCCCAGCACTGAGCTGTGCTGAATAAATGTGACACATGAGAGAGGCTAAAGGAAAGGATTTAATGAATGCACTTAAGAGCAAGGTGTTCCCTCTAGGTTTGGAAGTATCACCTCTGCAGGGTGTCCAGACCACCTGCTAGAATCATGTAGTAGGGCATTGCTGCTGACAAGCCTGAGTCCTCAAAGCCATTGTGTAAAAAACCAAATGAACTCAAAAACTTGTAACTCCTACAGCCATAAGGACTGGGAACAGCCATTGTGTAAAAAAACCCAACAAACCCAGAAACATGTAACTCCTACAGCCATAAGGACTGGGAACATGGATCCACCTATTCCTGAACAAAACTGTTGCTCATTCTCTCCTCCTGGAGGACCTGCATTGACATATGTGTGGATCACAGTCTAACTTGTAATAATGTTTGATCAAAGAGGATTGATCCAAAGAGTTAATGCAAGCAAAGTTTCCTTTACCTAGAACCTGCAATTTATTGCAGTGAGATAGACCTTGGGCATATGGCAGAGTAATTGTTTTTATCCCTCTGGAGTCCCACTCTTCCCCTCATAATCATCCCATCCAAGTTGAAGGAGGAGTCCCTCTGCCTGTTACAGGTATTCCAGGAGTGAATAAAGAAGGTCCTCATAAAATAAGCTCTCTTTCTTGCTTCCTTCTTCTCCTCTTTACCTCCCCTTTGCCTCCATTTGTCCCTTTTTCCCCACCTCTTGTCTACAATCTGTGAAAATCCTCTGCTTTACCAGGCTTTTCACCCTTGCACTGGGCCTGTAAAACACTTAGTGAGCAAGTCCTGGTGTGGTTTATTTTTAATCTGTTAATGAAATTAAACAAATGATGCCATGTTTGTGACACATGGCTGCCAGGCTGCCTCCAGGGATGTCATGGTTGGCAAAATGTGCCCAGGCCATGGGCAGAGTTCACTCCCCATCCTTTGAATTTCACTCCTTTAATTCAGGGTTTGCACAAAGGAGCTGTCAACAATTTTCTCTGAATGGATGTTCTTTCATTGTGCATTTAGTCATTTTACCCGTTAAAACTGGCAGAACGAGGACTAAAATTGTCTTATCTTAGGGTTTTCTAGAACACTGGACACTTTTGAAATTCTAAGCTTGTCCCCTTCAAACCTTGCATCTTTCCTTGGGTGGTGTTTCTGTAGTTGCTGAAGGTTTGAGTCAGCTGTTCCACTGTTGTGCAGTATGGCCCTAAATGGGTTCCTGAGCCCCCACCTGCAAGGCAGCACCTTTCCCAATCTTGGGTCAGCAGCATTCCCCTGGATTTGTTCCAGGGGGTGCCATGGATCACATCCACACTGGGAGAAGGTTTGGAGAGCAGTTCCAATGGGAAATTGCTGTGGAGCACTCGTCAGCAAAACTCCAATGTACAGATGTTAAAATTATAACTATATTCATTATTATTAAAGAGTTGGGAAATAGAAGTAAGTCACTCCATGATCAGCCAAACCAAAAAAGTCTGGGCTGCTGCTAGTGTGTGTTCTAAAGTTCAGATCTTCTGTCATGGGGAAGGGTCTGGAGCCCCAGGAGCAGCTGAGGGAGCCGGGAAGGGGCTCAGCCTGGAGCAAAGGAGGCTCAGGGGCCCTTGTGGCTCTGCACAGCTCCTGCCAGGAGGGGACAGCCGGGGGGGTCGGGCTGTGCTCCAGGGAACAGGGACAGGAGCAGCCTCAGGGGGGACATCAGCAGGAATTTCCCCATGGAGAGGGGGCTCAGCACTGGCACAGCTGCCCAGGGCAGTGGTTCAGTCAACAAACCTGGAAGTGTTCGAAAAACATGTGGATGTGGTACTCGAGGACATGATTTAGTGGTGAACATGGTGAGGGATTGAACTTGGTGCTCTCAAAGTTCTTTTCCAACGTTAACCATTCAGTGAGAAGCACGGAGCTCCTGTGGTGGTGGCTCCCTCAGAGGGTCAGTTCCCTCAGCTTCTTCCCTCAGTGAGGGATTATGATGAGTAACAACGATGGAGAACAGCAGCACTAAACAGGGTCTGCCACGTCTTTTATTTTGAGGACAGTTACTGGGGCAGGTGGATTTGATTCAGTTTCACGTTCGCCTGGATTGTTCTTGATGGAGACAAAATGGAGCTGCCCGCTCGGAGTGTGAGTGGCCCGGCAGTGGCTTTGGGTTGCCCTGTCTGTGTCACGTTTAACCATTTTCTCTCTGTTCTTGTTGTTGCAGATAAAGAGGTGGGAGTTGGTGCACTTGCTGACAATGACGACTCTGGTGCTAGGGGCCCAGCTGTCCCCAAAATATCAGGACTAGAAAGGAGCCAAGAGAAGAGCCAGGACAGCAGCAAAGACCCAATACTTGAGCCTGTGGTGCCTAAAGACCCCCGTCCTCAGGTGACGCCGCCGCCGCTGGAGCCGCCTCCCGAGGGCCGCTGCCCCAGCCCCGCGCTCGCCTCACGCCCCGAGGCTCCGGCCCCAGCGCCCGCCCCGGCCGTGCCGGTGCCCCCGGCCCCCGAGGAGCCCGGCCGCCCTCCTGCCGGCCAGCCCTGCGCTCAGCCCTGTGGCCAGCACTCCGGCCAGCCCTCCGGCCCGCCCCGGCCGGCCCCCACGCCCGCGGACGCGTCGCCCGCTGCCCCCGGCGCACCCCGCCCTGCCCGCCGTGCAGCCCCATCCCCAGAGCCTCTCGCAGCCGCTCTCTGCCTACAACAGCAGCAGCTTGAGCCTCAACAGCTTAAGGTAGGTGCACAGAGAGGGGTCTGGGATGCTGGGCTGAGCCTGGAGGGGAATTGGATAAAGAAGGGACAGCACAGCCCATCCCATCCCTGGGAAATACAGGGCACTTGGTGCATTTAACCTTGATTCCTCTTCTGAGATGAGCCAGGATCACTCTCTGTGACCTGGTGATCCCATAAACTGGTATTTTAAGTTTATTTCCCTTGGATATTTTTCCCTGCCGTACTTGGGTTTTTGGAGGGAATTCTGCACAGTGTAGATCAGGGGAAGAAAAGCCCAGTTCCTGCACTGGCTGCTCACTGAAGGCTGACAGTTTTTCCTTCCCATCCCTGTAAATATCTGATTTCTCCAAGCACTGCCATGCCCCAGGGCAGGGAGCCCAGGAGCCCCTCGGTCGAGATGCAGCCCAGCACCAGCAGTCACACACCAGGCACTTCCCAGCTCCGTGTTTCCCTGCACTGCCGACACCTTGCAGGCTTCAGTGTTTTTCTCTCACCTGTCCATGGTGAGATCAGCCTCACCTTGTGTCTGTGGATAACAGAGATGAGCAGTGAGATTAAACACCATGTTCACAGGAACCCGTGATGTCCCTCTGAGTCAGGGATCTGAGGTTTCCCCTCCTCTAAGCTGGGTTGCCATTCTCCAAATCGAGCTCCCAGCAGGCAGGTGTGACCTTCAAGACCTGGGGAAGTAGCGCTGTGGTTGTTTCATGCTTTGACTAAAGACTGGGAGGTGTTTAAGACCTGGATTTATTTTTAACCAAGCTGGTATTGCTTGTCTTTAAAAGTCACTGCAATAGAAGCATGTTGTTACTTGAAATAAAGACAAGGAGAATTAAGCCTTCCATGAATGTATTTTAAATACTCATTAGTAGGAAATGAAACCTGAAAATTTGCAGCCAGTGTAATCACAAATACTTCTTTTGTTGACTCGTCTTATCTCATTTTATTGTGAGGTAGAGAGGGACATTACCTGTACAATAAGCACAAATCTGTTGCCTTCTCAACTTCATTTCACATTTTCTGCAGTTTTTCATCTTAGTAATTCACTTTTTTTAAAAAAATTAAATTTTTATTAATGCAGTAATTTTGAGCTTCATTTGCCTGAAAACATGAACCAGGAGCAGTCATGTAGAAAGCACCTGATAATTAAGTTATGAACGCACAGGGCTGATGACTCCTTTGTGCTGTTGTGAGACAATACCAACCTCTTGCAGCAAAGGAGAGCACGGCTCAGGTGTGTGGGGACCACAGGAAGTAAAAGATACCCGAGCAGGTGTTGGAGAAGGAGTAGGACTGGAAATGGTAACTGGGATTTGTGACACTGTGTTTGACGTGAGGGGCTGCTGAGGTTGTGTTGTGTGTGTGTGTGTGTGTGCCGGGGCTGTTCTCTGCCCTGACAGCTCCGCCTCTCGTTACAGCAGCAGCAGGAGCAGCACCCCCGCCAAGAGCCAGGCGCCTCCCCCGCACATCTCGCACCACCCGTCGGCGTCGCCGTTCCCGCTGTCCCTGGCCAGCCCCAGCCCCCTGCACAGCTTCCCGCCCGCCCTGCAGCCCCCCGCACACCCACACCACCCCAATATGTTTGCCCCTCCCACGGCTCTGCCCCCGCCACCCCCGCTGACCTCAGGGACGCTGCAGGTTCCAGGACACCCAGCTGGGAGCACTTACTCAGGTGAGAGCGACAAGGGACACTCAGCTCTGGGTTTGGTCAGAAAAACTGGGGTTTGGGCCTTGTGGTGGGGGGAGGCTGTACTGACTGCTGAACACAGTGATGGCAAAGCCAAGCAGACCCCTAGGCACAGCCAGGGACTCTCCCTCTGCCCTGGGAGGAACTGCTTTGGGAAGGCTGTGGTTCTCCCAGGTTTGTTTTGTTCCACCCACAGTGAAACACCGAGTTCACGAGGTGCCCACATGGAACCTGTGCCCCCCATTGCAAAGGTCTTCATGCAGTTGTGGTCTGTGCCCAGCAGAGTTTCCCTGGCTGCAGGGAGGGTCTGTGCTGGCTGAGCTCACAGCAGTGCTAGGCTCAAGTGTATTCAGAAGGTTTGTGGTGGAGAGACCTTAAAGCCCATCCAGTGCCACCCCTGCCATGGCAGGGACACCTTCCACTGTCCCAGGCTGCTCCAAGCCCTGTCCAGCCTGGCCTTGGGCACTGCCAGGGATCCAGGGGCAGCCCCAGCTGCTCTGGGCACCCTGTGCCAGGACCAGGTCACTGAGGGGAAGAAAATGGAGCATTTGTGTAACATCATTTCGTGTCCATGCACCAGGGTCCTCCTGTGAGCAGCGGCCACTTGTTTGCTCACTCCAGCTTGCTTGTCTACGCTCACCTGTTCAGGACTGTGTCCATAAATGCTCAGAGAAATGTGAAAACAGTCTTGGTGAGAGGGGAAATGGAGACTTTGTAATATCTCAGGCCTTAGGGATCTGGTGGAAGACCTGAGGGGTCTTTCTTACCCTGTACTGTGTCATGATTATCCACAGACGACAAAGGAAGTGGCAGAAGGCCTGGTAAAGCCCCAGAGCTTGGGGGAGTTGTTTTATTGTTTGTTTTCCCCTGCACTTAGCACTGGTGAGGCCACAGCTAAAGTGCTGTGTCCAGTTTGGGCCCCCCAATTTTGGAAGGACATGGAGGGCCTGGAACGTGTCCAGAGAAGGGCAGCAAGGCTGGGGAGGGGTCTGGAGCACAAATCCTGTGAGGAGTGGCTGAGGGAGCTGGGGATGTTTATCCTGGAGAGGGGGAGGCTCAGGGCAGGCCTCATCATCTCTACAACTCCCTGACAGGACGGTGCAGCCAGGGAGGGTCAAGCTCTGCTCCCAGGGAACAGCCACAGGATGAGAGCACCCAGCCTTAAGCTGCACTAGGGGAAGTGTAAGCTGGACATTAAAAAAAAAATCTTCACAGAAAGGGTGATTGGGTATTGGAAGGGGCTGCCCAGGGAGGTGGTGGAGTCACTGGCCCTGGAGATATTTAGGAAAAGACTGGATGTGGTGCTCAGTGCCATGGTCTGGGTGCCAGGGTGGTGTTGGGTCGCAGGTTGGACTCGATGATCTCCAAGGTCATTTCCAAGCCCATGAACTCTGTCCTTCTGTGCTTCTGTGTTTCAGAGCAAGACCTCCTGCGGCAGGAGCTGAACACGCGGTTCCTGGCCTCGCAGAGCGCCGACCGCGGCGCCTCGCTGGGCCCGCCGCCCTACCTGAGGACAGAGTTCCACCAGCACCAGCACCAGCACCAGCACACACACCAACACACCCACCAGCACACCTTCACGCCCTTCCCCCACGCCATCCCTCCCACTGCCATCATGCCGACGCCAGCACCACCCATGGTGCGTACCCCAGGCAGAAATGTGAGGATAAGTAGAGCACAACTCTATTCTTTATTACAAAAGTATTGTGGAGAATTTGCCAGGTTGTGGGGAAGGGCTCCTGTGCTGCCCAGGGGTGTCTGGGCAGGAGAGGCAGGGCTGTCCCTCTGTCACAGTGTGAGCTTCAGGTGGCAGCACAGGGCTGAGGGATGAGGCTCTGGCCAGTCCTGCTTGGAGTGTTTGCTCTGGGGCCTCCTCCTTTATCCTGTCCCAAAAAAATCTTGATTTACTTTGAAGAAAGAAAAAATCCCAAACAGTTTCATTGGAAACTAATTTTCTGCCTATTTTTTCCTCTCTGTTGGTTGCCAAATAATAGAGAAGTTGTCTTCTATTTTGCCAACAGAATTAAAGCAAGGAAATATAAAGTAACTAGTTTGTGCTTTGATCCCTTTGCAGTTTGACAAATATCCTACAAAAGTTGACCCCTTCTACCGTCACAGTGTGAGTTTTATTGCTCTGTTTCCAACTGACTTCACTGCTTTTCTGTGGTGGGTTGGGATCACCACTCAATCAATGGCACAGTGTCAAATCTCTCCCTAATCATCACTCCAGGATTTACCATTACCGTCCTTGGTTGCTTTGGCTTTTGAAGGCTTGTATTTGTGGTGCTTGTTTCTGATAAAGATGCAGTATCAGCTTTTCCAATCAAAAGATCTCTTGCTCACACACCATTTGGATCCAGGTTTGATGTGAAAAGATGAGACAGAAGGGCTGACTGTTCCATGAAGCAGGAGAGAGTAGTGATTCCATCACGGTGTTTCAGTTGTGCCACAAACCCTTGGGCTGATATTTTTGCTAAGGAACTTAAAATGAACTGACAAACTATCAGACAAATCCTTCAGGGATAGATAATCTAATAGTTTTCCCAATCTATCATATTTTGTTTGATAAAATCTGAAAACCTGTCTTATTATTCAGATTTCAAAGGCTCATCTGATCCACTGGGCTTGTTATGTTTTGAAAGCTCTGTGTGATGACAGCAACATGAATCCAGCTATGCACTAGATGTGTTTACCTAAGCTACCAAAAATGTTACTTATTGAGATGAACTGATTTTTAAAATTCCAGTTATATGTAAAGCTTCTGCTGCTAAGGGTTTGAATCCACTGATTGGTTTGCTTCTGAACTCTGGGTTGTATTTTCTTCATCCTATTGGCAGAGGCAGGTGTCTGGCAAGAGTTTCTTAATCCAAGAGCAATATTTTGATGAGAGAAGGAGTACTGCATCAGCACTCAGAAATCTGCAGAGCATTTGGCTTTATGTGTTGGTTTTGCTTAGAAGTGGAACTGGGCAAAAGAAACTGGTTAAGACAATGTCTGGATTAAACACACCCTTGCTCACAGCCTGTCCTGCCCCTGAACAGTCCTGTCCATGTCTGGCACTTGATTTGAGGAGCTGGGACTCAGTGTTTGCAGGCTCACAGCTCCAGGAACACTGGGCAGACTTTTCCACTTGCACTCCAAAGGGCACTGCTGCTCACCTGCACCGGTGTTCAATTGCACTCAGATTTGCTGAGCTTCACAGGGCTCCAGGAGATTGTCATCAGTGTGGCCTGTGGATCCCAGCAGGAACACAGAACTGGAAGATAGTACATGGATTTTAGACAAATCAAGCACAGAAGTTGGCAGTGTAGGATAGGAAGCCTTGCAGAAGTCTCCAGCTGTGTCTGCTGTTCAAATTCAGTCAAATAATCTCAGAAATCTGGGAGCTAGCTGGATTGCAAAGGTTATGGCCTCACCCCTCTGAGGTGAGGAGAGCTCCATGCTGTGCTCCCTTAGCCAGGGAGCTGAGCTGGGACCACGGCAGGGACCTGGTCTCTCCTGCCTTCCCTGGGGAAAGGTTTGTCCTTGGGAAGGGGCTGCCCTGTGGCCACCGTGGGACAGCTGCTCCCAGGGGATGCCATGGTGTCTGCACTGGGGTAACGGCCTGTCTGTGACCCCAGCAAGGCCAGCTGGGTGTCCCCTGGTCCCTGCCCAGTGAGCCAGGCCAGCCCAGCTGGGTGTCCCCTGGTCCCTGCCCAGTGAGCCAGGCCAGGCCAGCCCAGCTGGGTGTCCCCTGGTCCCTCCCCTGGGACTGGTCAGGGCACAGGGAATGGGAGCTGCCCCTTAGCTGGGCTGGGGGCACACCCACAGGGCAGGAGAAATACAAATACTGTCAGAATGTGGCACTTCCACAGAGCTGTTCTAGGGATAAGAACTCCCACTGTAGATCCACACCTGGAGCTCAGATACCTTAAAGCTGGCAGTGAATGTGGGTGAACTTTGTAGAACAGGGTCTGTTTGAGACTTAAAATCCATCTACTTTAGAACAAGGAGTGCAGCTCACATAGAAGCTAATGTTGAGTTTTAAATGATTATTATTTCTTCACTTTTAGCATGGTGAGGCTTTCTTTTACCTGCAGCTGCTGCCAGGTCTAGTTTAGCATCACATACACCTGGCCAAGGTAGTCACTGCATGTTTCCCCAGGGAAAGCTAGAAGAGAAAACTGCTGCTCAAAAGAGAAGGAATTCATGGGAAGAAGGAAGCATTTGACTATGAAATGTGAATTCTGAAAGCTGGAGGAATTTAACTGATACAAATTAATCATGGAGATAAACTATTTATATTTTATTAATAATTCTGACCTTGAGGAAAGGTCACATTTAATTAACTTACCACTTGTTATAAAACTGAGGAAAGAATTCCTTATTATTAGTCATAGCCAATAGAATATGAAGTATTACATCTTTTGCCATCACTTAGAATTAGTCCATTACACAGAGAATTAAAGACAGAAGACACTGGAGAATTTCAAGCACATTTTACTCATTAAAAGTTATTGTAAATGAGGACAAATGTCTCTTAATGGTTTCTCAAATGTCTACAGTTCAGTATCAACTAATCTCAAAATGTTTTCTGCACCATTGGATGGAGCAAGTCCAAATTAAATAGAATTAAAAACAACAGCAGCAACAGGAACAGAGGCTCAATACCAGGCTTTTAAACTGAGAAAATTTTCTGATACCTCTGAAAATGTTTTCTCAGCTTTCAGTAAATACAATATGGATAAATGACATTGCAAGATAAGCTAGTGGAAGGAAAAATGATGAAGAAAAGCACAAGTGTATGCCTGGCATATCCAATCCATTACAACTTTGTGGTACTGATTTACTCTGGGATGGGATTTGCTCAGTGTTTTCCCACCCCTCATGTCCAGTCTTTGACTTTGCCCAGTCCTGCTTCTGTTCAGTTGGCCATTAACTCATTTATTTTGATCTTAAAAGTAGCACACAGTAGTTTGACTTTGCTCAGCTGTGGTCAGAGGGGAATCGGTCTCAGCCAGAGAACCCTGTTAGGTTTTAGGGTGGCAATTCCAGTGGAGCTGGATCCTCTCTTAGATCCATCCCTTCCTAGATCCATCATTTCCTAGATCCATCCTCTCCTAGATCCATCTGTTCCTCGATCCATCCTTTCCGAGATCCATCCCCTCCTAGATCCATCCCCTCCTAGATCCATCCTTTCCGAGATCCATCCTCTCCTAGATCCATCCCCTTCTGGATCCATCCCCTCCTAGATCCATCCTCTTAGATCAGTCCCCTCCTAGATCCATCCTTTCTGAGATCCATCCCCTCCTAGATCCATCCCCCCTGAGATCCATCCCCTCCTAGATCCATCTCTTCCTAGATCCATCCCCTCCTAGATCCATCTCCTCTGAGATCCAGAGGTTTCACACCAAGAATGGGTTTGGAGTGTGATGTTCTGAATCCCTGACTCCCACCAGGAAGCAGTTTGGTGTGTGCTAGCAGCATTTTCATGGAACTGGGAGAGTTTTCTGTCACAACAAGAGCCAAAGGTTCCCTAGCAGAGCACAGAGACAGGAGCAGTTTGGGATGTGATGGTTTATCATGGAATCACAGAGTGGATTGGGCTGGAGGGATGTTAAAAACCATCTCTTCCACCCCTGCCGTGGCAGGGACACCTTCCTCTATCCCAGGCTGCTTCAAGCCCCATCCAGCCCGGCCTTGGGCACTGCAAGGGATCCAGGGGAAGCCCCAGCTGCTCTGGGCACCCTGTGCCAGGGCCTGCTCACCCTCCCAGGGAACAATTTATTTGTTTAATTTACCTGCTTGTGTCCCTTGTGTTTGTCTGCATTAGCACAGAGCAGTATCTTGTTTGTTCCCAAATTCCCTTAGGACAGAGCACTGGGCTCAGGGAGGTCAGTGGAGGTGGGCACGTTTTTGTGCTGAGCATTCTCTCTGTACAAAAAACTCCCATCCATTTCTGGGAGGTTCTGCCTTAAGATTTTGTTTAAATACTAATCTTTAACAAATCAGATTGGCTGTCTGCTAATATTAGATGTGGCAGGATATCCTCTCAGACAGACTAATGGAGTAAGAATTGTGCATATTTTCCTCATTTCCTACAGATACCATTAAAATCCCAACCTACTAATGGAGTTTTAATGATACAATATCCTAGAACTCGTAAGGGTTTTTTCCACTTAAACAGGGGATTTCTGAGTCTCATTCAGCTCGGGATTCTTCCTTTTCTCTTGAAACAAGTCACAGACTGAAACCATTTAAAACCTCTCACCAATTTAAAATCTAATAATTGAGGAGCAAATGTCTCCCTTATGCTGTGCTGGCCCGAGGCAGGTACAGGTTGCTGGCTGTCTGATTTTGGAACTGCTTTTAAGCTCTAAACCTCATGACATCTGTGAACATCCCATCGACTGCTTTAACTAACATTGTTGCAATGAGATCACTTCAATGCTTCTCAGTTTTCTCCATGTAACATTTTCCTACTATTCTGCAGGAATGCTCTCTGTGTCCTCCTCAGCTGCCTGTGCTGGTGGTGACCCAGTGTTGATGTTCTTCTCTTTCTATTGCAGCTGTTTCACTCCTATCCTCCAGCTGTATCAGGTATTCCTCCCATGATCCCTCCCACCGGCCCCTTTGGCTCGCTGCAAGGAGCTTTCCAGCCCAAGGTAAGGCAGGAATTACCTGGGACTGCTCAGGGCAGGGCTGGGCTTAGCAGAGGGTTCACATCCTGAAGAGGCTGAGCTCTCAGAAGCTTCTCTCTGAAGCTGCAGCTTCATTCCACAGGGGAAAATTGTCTTTTTCCAGATTTACCACAAAGAGAAGTTATTTCTCATTAGGTTCAGATACATTTACAAACATTTTTTAAATTATTTATATAAAGGCATGGTTAACTTTAGAAGCAATATAATTAGTTCTGAGATAGTGTGCATTAATGAAAGGTCATGTAATAATCAGGATTTTAAGAAATGGTGCTCATTCTTGTTTACTCATTTCCATAATTAGCTCCCAGCTCCAGCACAGTGCAGAACACTGATTTGGCTGTCCTCATGGGTGATAACTGGGGAGAGAAATGTGGCGAGTTCAGGGCTTTTCTCTTTTGTTTTTATGGAGTCACTGTATTTATTAGTGGAAGGAAGTCAGTCTGTAGTCTTTGCAGCTAAAGACTGAAATCAGGAGTGGAATTTCTGCAGGGGAGACACCTTCTTCCTTAAATTGGCCCATCCACTCTAATGACTGAATATGTAAATTGCAGTTCATTAGTGAGATTCTTGTCTGTATGGTAATCAGACTGTTAACAACTCTCTTACTTAATTGTCAGTTATGCTGGAGCTGATTTCTATTTTCTTCATTTTGACATAGGAACAAACTCTGTCTAAATGTAGGGGGGTTGGGTTGTTCCTTTTTTGTTTGGGTTTTTTTCCCCCACAAAACTGCATTTTATTAACTGACTATTAACATTCAAATAATGGGAAGGGCTTTAATGTTTTCCAAGTGGATGTTTTCCTGATGCCCATATTGTGGCAGTCCCTGTGGATGGAGTTGAGGTCCTTGTGCAGTGTTGCTCTGTGTGCTGAGTGCATCAGTGGTAATCAGCAGAGCAGGGGCTGGGTCCTCCACATGCTGCTTTTGATGCTGTGTCATAAATGTGTTCCTAATCAGGTTTTTCACATTAGAAGATTTTCCAGTTTAAACAGTCACTGTTCCCTCAGTGTTTTTGATTAAACTAATGGGAAGTTGGTGGATAATCAAAGTGTGGATATGGAGATGATAAAACTCATATTACTGAGTGGATTATAATGGTTCTCCTTTCCTTTATAAAAAGTTTATCTCCATTGCTTAGACATTGTAATGATAAAGAACTATTATTTTGCACATTCTGTTGCTTGTAGGCATTGTTACTGGTGTGCAGCTCATTAATGTTGTCTCTCCTTGTGGAATTTCCAGACTTCCAATCCTATTGATGTTGCAGCCAGGCCTGGAACGGTCCCACATACCCTTCTACAGAAGGATCCACGGGTCTGTAAAAACTGTTTTCTTTTTCTCAAGTAAATCTGTTCCTCCTGAAAACCTTGAAGGCTAGAGCTGCCATCCTGAGAAAGTCCAAATTAACACCCTTAAAATCAAAGTTGTCTGAGCTGTTTCATCAGGGAGGGCTGCAGAAATTCTGTGGGAACATTTCAAACAGCCCATGTGCACTGGCACAGCTCTGTCCTTGCTGGCAGCTCTCTCCCCTCAGGCCCAGGGGTAAAGGCATAAAAGTCCAATTCAGTGTAGAAAATGTACAAACCTCCCCAAGATTTGTGTTTGTACTCTGTAATTGTTTTTAATGTGGGTAATGACAGCTATTCCCTGGGTTACTGTAGCATTGATTGCCCCAGTGAAATACGGATGCACTTTATTGATCACTTGGTGCCTCTGGATTTCTGAGTTCCAGGGGATGTGAACAGCATTTATTGCCTCAGCACTTTGTCTCTCTGCCCAAGGGTTGTTGGTGTGTTTGAATTGATGGCCATTATTTCCATGAGGAGCTTCACACTCAAATATTTTTAGCAGAACTCTTAGACAAAAGCACTGAGGAGCTCTCCCTAAAATTCTGAGTTGTGGCATGGCTGAACCTCCAGAGCTGTTGTCTTTGTGTTGGGCTGAGTTCCAGTACTTTGGGTTGCTCAGCAGTGGAGCTGAGGTTGAGCTTTACACCAAGAGGAACCACATTTCTGTTTGTTTGTCTAAGTGCAGAGATAACCAGAACCTCCCATCAGGAAGTCATTTAGCTTTATGTTCCCTTTCAACTGGGAGTGAGTTTCGATTATTTCAAGATGATGCATTGTGCCATCACTGCGTCTGCTAAGTACCTTTTGCACCTATAAATCTCCCTTAGTATTGCATTTCAAAACAGAAAATCCAAAACAAATGAGCAGTACCCAATAAATTGAATTATTTCCCAGCATTTATTGATGAAATACGAGCAAAAAAATGGGAATAAGAAAATAATCTACTCCAAAAAAAAACCCCTAACAGGCCACATCAAAAGTAAAAATGAGAAAATTGGGTTTTTATATGGACCCTGTTTACCAACATCTGTTTCAGTGTGCTAATAATTAAGGCAAAGCCCATTTATGGCAGAGAGCAGCTCGGGCAGCAGTGAGGCACAAGGCCATGACCTTGGCTGGTGGGTGGGCACAGTGCTGGTGTGCAGGGCATGGCTCACACCCCATTCCAGCCACCCCAGCCCCTCTCTGGGATCGAGCCCTGTCCATTATCCAGCCTTGCCATGAGCTCAGGAGCTCTGAAAGATGAGAGCAGGAGTTTGCCCAAAGGACAGATCTGTGCCTCCATCAGTGCAGTTAACCAGCCATTTCTGCAGCATTAAATCAACAAATTGCTGCTGCTGCCAGGGGCCAGAGCTCTGTGTGAGCCTGGTGGAGCTGCTCGTCACCACTCAGGTGCCGCAGCCAGGGGGAGGGGACAGCACGGAGATGGAGGCTCAGGACTAATTATTATCCAAAAGGGCTTCATTTGAAAGTAAAATTCTAACATTTTAATTTAGTCTCTTAATGAAGCAATACAGATTTGTTAATTAGAGCAATTGTTTGAGTGACAGGCGTGTAACCAAGCTGTCATTTCTTCTTCACAGTTGACAGATCCGTTCAGGCCCATGTTGAGGGTAAGAAATCTTCCTGTGCTCCTGTTTGTCAAGCTCGGCTCAGTCCCACCAGGTTGCAGCACAGAATAATTCCAAATGAGAGCTGCCAAGTGTCACCTGGGCAGTTCTGCCCTGTTCTGGGGAGAGCACAGGCACTCCTGCAGCTCCTGATCGCTCAAGGACAAGGCAGAGTTTCACAGTTGGAAGTTTTGCTCTTTTCATGCAACCCCTCACGTGAATACTTGGGCTTAAATATTGCTGATCCTTCCATCATGGTTTCCTGAGGCAAAGCCTAGAGATCCTGGCAGTGATTCCCTGTTATTTCTCTGCATTCTGAAGGAGCTTGCTTTATTATTTTACTGTGTGTTTTCTGTGTTACACAGTTTGATATGTCCCTCCCAGGTATCTCACTGTCCACTGTAGACAGACAATCCCCTTCAAACACAAAATATTTTTTAAAAAAGGATCTAAAGATCCAGTCCATCAGTCGTCCAAAATAAGTGTTTCTTAATTTTTCAGCACATTCAAGAAAAAGGTCTAGATTTTGATTTAGTGAACTTACTATCACTAGCACAGCCAATTTTTGCAAAGTAGCAAAAAGCTTGAGTTTAGGGTAGTATGTCTGTGAGATAGAGTTTATTTTTTTAATGATTTAATTATTGGTTGATACACAGCTAGAAATAGAAGACAGACCATGTGCCATAGTTTGTGAAACATTTAATTCACAAGTAGCTTAAGGAGACTCTTGAATTCCTGTGATAATTTTTAAATCTGCAGGAGTCTTTACTTGTGTAGGTAACTACAGACCCCTGAGTAACAAAATTGAAGAAAGTATCTCTTAAATGAGTCTTTTTCAGACAGTTTCCAGCTGTGCTGGAAATGGAGTACAAACTCAATAGGAGGCCTAAGAAGCACTCTGGTTCCTGCCTCCCTTTCTCCTCCCTGTGACTTGGGGGTACAGGGAGGATGCAAAGACTCCCAGACAGAATGAACTGAGTGACCTCCATTGTTCTCAGCACATTTATGAGCTCAAACCTTGGGGAGGCAGACCAGCAATTACATGAGGGAGTCAGATGAATTTGAAAACCAGAGTGACCTTTTAAACCACTTCCATTTTCATCTTTTGGTGGAAATGCCAATCCTAGCGCTTGTGGAAATGACCTGAGTGTGCAGCTGTGAGCAGCCCAGCTGTGCAGGGCAGCTGCTCACAGGGACACAGCTCACAGCTTTCAGCAGCACAAGCTGCACTCTCAGCCAGTGGCATCAGAGGATTACAGGAGTGTGTCCAGCTGAAGATTCCTGGATAGCCAGATAAATTCCCTAGCAAGGGACAAGTCTTTCCAGTTCTGATTTTCCAGGAGGATGGAGAGGGAACTTTCAGTTATCTTGGCGTGTGGATCCCCCAGACCACACCAGACAGGGCTCAGGGTCTCTTTTCTTCTAGAAATAGTTTAAAACATCTCAGGTCTTTGAAAGTTACTGATTGATGTCTTGTTTTTCCAGAAACCTGGCAAGTGGTGTGCTATGCACGTTCACATCGCCTGGCAGATCTACCATCACCAACAGAAGGTCAAGGTCAGTGCCTGGGAAGCCTGACTGGGGTGGAGGGCACAGAGCAGAGCTCAGAGAGGAAGGGCTGGCTCTCACCTGGGCACTTCTGTGCCATGGCCAGTGCCTTGGTAAAGGCACACACCCAGCATTGAGCAGAAGCCTCATTTCTGAGGGTTGGTATAAGGGTGAAAAGCTGAAGGCAGAATCCCACCAGAGTGTCTGGGATGTGCTGGAGCCAGGACAGCAGATCCTGGGTAAGAGCTCCAGCTCTGTAGCTAGGAGGGGGGAAATGGAGGTAAGCTACAAGGTGGCTTTTATTTATTTATGGCTGAGGACACAAATGTGTCAAGTGGTTTGTTCTTTTTTTTTTCTGGAGACCCTAGGCATGTGTATCCACTTCCTCTTATTAAAGTTCAGGGGCAGGAGAGGGTGCAGGGAGCCTTCTCCTGTCCCTAGGATGCTTTACCAGTGTGGCTGCACAGGCTCCCCTCAGCCTTCCTTCATAGCCCCTCATGGCTGGAGGGTGGCACCTGGATGTGTCCAGGCTGCCCAGGCAGGCACAGCCTCTCAGGGGATGTTGTGTTATCAGACACTGCCTCACTGCACTGAAGGTTAGGGGATGGAAGACCTGTCTTAGTTATATTTCAAGCTCTGAGACTTCAAGGGTGAAGGCCATGAGCAGTTTTCCATTCTTACTGTAACTGAATTGCCATTGCACATGGACTCTGGGAAAGTTTCTTCCCCTTTATGGTATTTTCACTTTACCCATCACTTTAAGATCTTGTGATGCTCCTACAGTTTTTCAGTAAGTTAGGAATCGTTGCTGTTCTTCACTGCTCATACTTAAGGAATCAATAGCTTGTGTTAGAAACTAGAATTACCAGGGAATCCTTAGCACTTTGCAGTTTGTTTGTGCACTTGAGTTGGGTAGGGTAGTGCTATAAGAATATGAAGATGTTGAACAGCTATGAAAACCTGCAGCTAATAGAGTTTAAAAATAACCCTTTTAAACAAGGTTGACAGGTTAATTTGCTGCAGTAGACATATCTCTCTTCTCTGCTTCCTTATGTTTCCCCTGCTAGTGATCTTCATTCATCTTCCCATTATCAAAAAAGACAAGATTATAGACCTAGAGAGTTATATATCCTTTTTTTTTATTTTATTGAAAAGGTATTTTCTTGAGATGAAATTATTATTCCCATGCTATCTGTGTCCTTTGAATCTTCCTTGATTTGATATTCAGAAAGAGGTCAAACCAGTATATTTATAACTCACAGTAAATGCCATTTTCATGCAGCCATTTCTTTTACCTCCTACTTTTCCACCTTGCATGTTAAACAAAAAAAAAAAAAAAAGGCAAGAATAAAGCCCAGAAGCACATGAAAGGATGTTGCTCGAGTTTTTGAGGCTGTGCATGATGATATTTTCAGGAATAATTGAGAAGTGCGTCTGGTCAGTAAGGAGAGTTGGGGTGTCCCTGGATACACAGGAGCCGTGTTCCCCTCCTGATGTGACCACAAAGGTGAATCTCTGCCCAAAGGCTCACACAGGACAATTTCTCCTTCTCCTTACTCACTGCCATGGTTGTGAAGGTGCCTTTTCTTCTGCACAGGCTGCAGGTGCTGCCTGAGCACAGAGCAGGGGATCAAAGGGGCTGGTTTCCAGTTTGCATGCAGTGCCACAGGACTGCTGCCAGTAACAATCTGGCCCAGTAATTGCTTGCAGAGGGCAGCAGCAGGCACTGAAGGAGCAGGCACAATAGGAAACTTTAAAACACAACCTTCCTGACCTCAGGAAAAATTGCATGCAGCTGTGGATGCTGTTTGGCTGCCTGTGCCTCTGCAGCAAGACCTGGGTAACCTCTGCACACCTCAGGGATTCAACAGGGCTGCACAGCAGTCAGGGCACAGAGCACATTTACACCCTCCTTACACTGCCCACTGCTCAGGAGAGGATTTATGCTCCATAATTGGGCCTCTCTCCTTTAGGAAGGGCCTTACAGCCTGATCTAAGGGCAGTGCAGACATTTACATTGATTTTTGTGGGCAGCACGCTCAGGTGTTACACATTTTCTGGAAATACATTAGGAAGGATTGGCATCCAGGGGCTGCTCTCCTGAACAGCAGCTGGGGAGAAAAGAAATCTGACCATTTCCCTGGTACTATTTTAAGGTGAACCAACACATTCAGAAATCTTTGAACACATCCATGGTATTCCTGTTCCTCTTCAGACAGGGGATTTGTTCGTTATTTAGAGCAGCACCATTCATATGGCTGCAATTAAAGCTTCAGCCAGCTTTTGCTATTCTGAGCAATGCCTGTCAGGGTTTATAACTTGGTTGTTAAAAAAGAATAAAAAGAGTTCACAGCATAAAAATCTGGCACACAGGCTTCAAGTGAGGCATTTGTATTTTCTGAACTCCTTTTAACTATTAAAGCACTTCAGTGTTAGTTCCTTAAAAGACTTGACCTTGGCAATTTCAGTATTCTTGCAGGCCATTATCTCCAGACACAGATAATGCCTTTGTTTCCCTTTTTCTTTCTTGTTTTTCTTCTTTTTTTCTTTTGTTCTTCTCATGACTACACAGACATGTTTCTAGCACTTGAAAAACAGCTATGAGGCATGCACATTAATTTGATCATAACTTTTTAATATGCATATTTATATCATTGTAATAGTCTGTACTCGGGGCTGGCACAGTATTAAATACTGATTTATAAAGCGTAGCCTGCTCCAGAACTACTGTTAAGATCTCCTGGTTCCTTGTTACCCATTTATAAATCCTTACAGCTGCCCTGCACAATTAATCAGCAGTCTGCATTTAGGGAGTTCTGGCAGCACAGGTAATTGGGAATTTGGTTTTCTTCCTTCATTCTATAAAACTACTGAAGTGGGCACCCCTGAAATGGGGATGTGGCACAAAGAAGAGCACATCCTTCATCCACTTATCACTCCCAGTGCAGCTGCCTCAGCAAATTCCCCTCACAAGAGGGAGGCTGCTGACTCTAACACATGTAAATAAAGACATGCAGGACTTTGAGTGTGGAGTGGGAGCTGTCAAAGTGGGACTCAACCACTTCCTGCTCTGCACTCTGGTTCCCTTTAGCCCCTTGTCAGGCTGAGGGGCACTGGAGGGTGCTTTGCATCAAGCATTTCTTGGTGGCAGCTTTCCCTGGGAAATGAGTGGTTCTGGTGTCCATGTCTGTCCCCTGCCCAGCTGGGACCAGGGCTGACATTCCCATTTATTGTTGTGGGACAGACCTGTCCTTACAGCTCGGCAAGTGTCTGAGGCCTCTTCAGAGAGTTTTATGTTTGTTGTTGAAGGCAGCTCTGTGCTGAACATCCTGGAGGGGTGGGTGTGAGCATATGTGAAAACACTGGTGAAATTAGCCGGAAATATGCAGGAGCCTGAGCTTTTCCCTCTTTGCCTCTGATCTCCCTTCCAGGAAAACAGCTGTGCACCTGTGCTTGGGGTCCCAAAATCCAATATTCTTGTTAAAACATCAGTATGAATGAGCTGCTCTATGCACATCATTCTAGAAGTACCTTTTGCTGTTACCTTTTCAGACAGTCTCTTCCAAGTCCTGTTTTCCATTTCAGAAACAGATGCAGTCTGACCCACACAAGCTGGACTTTGGTCTGAAACCAGAATTTCTGAGCAGGCCACCAGGCCCCAGCCTTTTTGGAGCCATCCACCACCCCCATGACCTGGCTCGGCCATCAACTCTCTTCTCCACAGCCAGTGAGTACTGAAAGTGAAATCCCCTTCCTGCACCTTGCTCATTAAAATGCTGATCCTTGCTATGAATTTCCCATATGCTTTGGCTTATGAACTCTCTGCAAGACATGCCAGGGGCTATTAGTCTATTTGATAAATATTTAAAAATGATTCTGGATGCTTTTATAAAAAGCCCAACCTGCTGGAACACTGCTAGGTAGTAAATGAAGGAACATTTCCTCACAGAGTGATGTCTGATGCATCGTGGAGATCAGATGTTGGAACTAAGGTGTATTTCACACGCATTTCCTTTTTGTTTCTGACCTGAAACATTCATTCCCCTGCATCCCTTATCCTCTGACTGGGTATTTCTGTTTGGAAAAGCAGCTGCTCTTTGCATAGGACCCTGTGAGCCCCATACAGGGCACAGCAATGTCTGTGAGCTGTTAAAGAAGGGACAGCCCAGAGCACAGTGAGTTCCTCTGTGAGCCCTTGCTGGGAATTGACCCCTTTTGCTTTGTTTTGGCAGGTGGGGGGCATCCAGCCGGGACCCCTTTTGGCCCACCACCCCACCACAGCAACTTCCTGAACCCAGCTGCTCACCTAGGTACGTCCTCTCAGCTCGGGGATACAGCTCAGGCATTGACCACTGAGAAATGAGACTTCTTGTGGGGATACACTGAGCATTCTGCTTACTAACCTTTACAAATGGCACATTTTAGCTGTTTAATTTTAGTCTTTACCCAGGCAGAAGTTCTAAATACACAGAAAGTGTCACTGACTGTGTTTTGAAACACGTCTGGACATTAGAGGAGCAGAGTGACAGGGCTGGCTGGGTTTTGTTTGAGTTATGCTTAGAACCAGTCCAAAAAATGCCTTAAGGGCAATGTTTCAGATCACAGAGATGTTTCTTTTCCTAACTCCTACTTAGAGATCTGTTTTTCCATTAAAGTGAATAGGAAACATCGCTTTAAAATCTTGTGATCTGGCTTCATGTGTCAGTTAGTGAAAACTGGTGAATACCCATTTAAAACCAGAACTGCCCAAGTTGCCAGATGTTGTTATTTCCTTTCTAGCTTACTGCTTTTGTAATAACGTGATTTGTTCATTATGGGAGCATCCAAGACCAAGACTTTACATTGGCATTTTATTTTGCATGGGGAAGGATTTGGGAGGGTCACCAACTGGTAGAGGAAACAGACAGTGCAGGTTTATCATTCTTCTCTTTGCTGCCCATGCTGCTGGCTTTGGGCTTCTTTTTCTCTGTGCTGATATTTACCAGAAGTGACTTCATCAAAATTGTTAGACTGCTCCAAAATAAAGTGAGAATTTGCTTTATATGATTTTCCTATTGCCTGTATGCATTAACTAAAAAATTGTTCCAGCATTTTTCAGTCCATACTAGTTTTTTGTGTAGTATGAGCAATAAACACCAAGGGAATCACAGAATGCTCAGGCCAGCATGACATATCAGTGGAACAGGACATTTTATTTATATTCTGGCTCTGGTTTAGGAGACATGGCCTGAAGGTGTTTGGAGCACAGTTGCCAGAGTTAATGATAGTCTGACTAGCAAAGGACATTTCCTGAGGAAGGAAATAAAAGGAAGTAAAACCAGAGATGTTTGCAGGTTTCAAATGAAGAATCATGTCCATTTTAACATCTTGATTTTCTTTAAGAGGGATTTTTTTAGTAGATGATGCCATGGGTATGGCCAGGAACAAAGCCAGTGTTTTGTGTCCCAGCCCATCAGAACCATGCTGTTTGTGGGGGGAGGATGTTCCAGCACAGCTGGGCACATCTGGGGTGCAGGGGGGTGCCACAGGGGTGCTGGGTGGGAGCTGGCAGCCTCAGGGGTTTCAGCTCTTTGTGTTGGTTTGCAGAGCCCTTCAACCGGCCGGCGTCGTTCAGCGGCCTCACCGCCGTGGGCAGCAACGCCTTCGGGGGGCTCGGGAACCCCACAGTCAGTGAGTACCTGGGCCATGGCCCTCCCTGCTCTGCAGCCTGCCAGGGCCACTCAGGGGACTCTTGGCTCTCTTTTGTACTGGTTGGTTACATCACCTACCACTAAAAGATGGGAATTTGGAAAGCAGCCTTTTCCAGTTGTCAGTAAATTGGTTTTTGTTAATTACTTAATTGTTTGGGTTCAACCTAGTGCTAAATGTTACCATTACATTGTTCATTAAAAAAAAAAAAATAGAGCCTTTGAGTGTTTGTGAAATTTCCCACAGTTTTCTTGCATGTTCAGAAGTAAATAAGGTGTGCAGCTAGGGAGCTGTGGATGGAGATTTTTTTTTCCTTTCTCACCAGTAATTCAGGCCATGTGCCTGGAAAAGATCACTAACCTGCATTTACTAGTCCAGGTTCATCAACATTTTTCTAAATGTAGCCAGTCACAGAAAATCATCCTTTTAAAAGTCACTCTCTTTCTTCATACTTCAAATCTGGCATGATTTTGGTCACATATTATTTTTTTTTGGTTCAGGATCAAATGCAACAAGTCCCATTATTTATAGTCCCTATAACGGTCATTTCCTGATGTCTCCAAAACATTTGGAATAAGGATCATTGTCACTTTTATCTTACTCCTTCATCCCTTGTCAATTTTATCCACAGCATTTCCCTTTCCAATTAAAAGAGCTGTCAGATGCCTGCCCATTTTTAGGAATGAGACCCTCTAATGAATCTCTGTTAATTTCCTTTCCTTTTCCAGCTCCCAATAATATGTATTCATTTTAACTCTGAGTGCTGTAAAAGTTGTTTTGGTAAGTACCTTCACTAGAGCATACCTTTTTCTTAAACCTTTTTGTTTTCCACTTCACCATTTCAGCACCCAACTCAATGTTCGGCCACAAGGATGGCCCCAGTATGCAGAGCTTTAGCAACCCTCACGAGCCCTGGAACCGACTGCACCGAACTCCTCCTTCGTTCCCGACCCCTCCGCCCTGGCTGAAGCCAGGAGAGCTGGAGCGCAGTTCATCTGCTGCAGCTCATGACAGAGATAGAGATGTAGATAAACGAGACTCATCTGTTAGTAAAGATGACAAAGAAAGGTACGAAAGAACACTTCCAAGAATTGTCTAGTTCAAAGCTTGGGGCTCCGTTCCGCTTTTAACCCTCCCCAGCCTGGCACGTTGTGAACCCAGAGCTTCACCAGAGGCACACCTGGAGCTGTCCCCAGGGTGGCATCACGCAAGAGGCAGGTTTGCAGCTCAGGTGTTCCCCTCTGCAGGGTTTCTCTTCCCACTTGCACCTCACACTTCACCTGAAGGAGCTTTGCTGGAGCCCAGTTCAGGAGTGTCAAGTGGGAATAGAATCAGACCCACCCAGTCTTACCTTGTGGGTCACACTGTCGTAGGTCTCTTGAAGGGTTAACATGGAGATAGTGCCTGACAGCATGGAGGAAAGGATTCTGAAGTCTATCAGATGCTTATCTGCATCTTCAAATACTTAAATAACTTTGTAAATCAGACCTTGTCTGCAAAACACTTTCTCCCTCCTCAAAAAGCAGCCTGACCAGAGGGACCAGTGCTAAAGGTGTGAGATGAGAAGACTAAAATACACCAGGAATGTCATGTGCCAAAACCATAGCAAGCTTCAGAGCATGCAGTTCATGAAAAGCACCTTCTTTCCCCTCAAAGAAGCCCCTACACTTGCACTGCTGTTAACACACCTTCCAATACCGTCTATTCAGTGTTTTACATGGACTTGCATGCTCACATGTCCAGGCTGGGAAGGGTTAATGGAAAGTAAAACCTGGTCATATTTATTTTTTTGTCAGGACTGTTCCCATTATTCAGTTAACGCAGTAAAAATTCCTCTTAACATTGAAGTACCAAATTTATAAGAGTTTGCCATTCAGCAAGTGTCATGCCTTCCTCGAAAACTGTAGAGAGGCTGATTTCAGCTTTTTCAGTTGTGGCTTGATGGCTTTCCTGTAAAGTTTGCACATTACTTTACTACATAATGGCTATTTGTTTCTAATATTTTTATCAAAAAGAATATTTAGGAGATGTGCTTTTCTGACTTCTCTGTCACTAACCCAAAAATATGCATTAGTAGCCTTTTCTAAAAGAAGTTATGCTAACACATTAGATATTCTAAAACTACATGTAAGAGCTTTTCTACATTGTTCTAAAAGAAAGGCAAACTACAGATCTTTTCACCTACATTTTCCATTTGGAATATTTTCTGTTTGGTAGCATAGCTTCATTATTTTCATGTCTGATGTTAATGCTTCAAAAGAAATTGCTGTTACCAATTGGGTTTTCTGTCCTGCAAAAGGCTTAAGCATGTGAGTAACTTTACTGGCTTGAATGGCAAAGCATTTTAGTTACTATGATCTGGGTAGTCTGTAGAATTGTGTGATTATTTTGGTTGCTGTTTTGTTGTTTTCTCATGAAGTGTTCTGCTGAAGAAAATCCCTTACTGAAAACATTCATTGCAAGCTGCTTTGGCATTGCCTGAACTCCATATCATAGCTCAGAACATATTTCTTTTCAATAATTTGAGAGCTTAGCAATAAGCATCATCCATCCCTCACACTTGTGCACAATTCCAGCTTGCAGTGAGTGCAGTCCTGGTTTCACCCCTGCAGTGCTGCTGTGTGCCCAGCTCTGTGGGCTGGGACATGGCACTTTGCAGCATGTTCACACTGTGGGCTGTGTGAGGAGAGGCTGAGAATCCCTTCCCAGAGCTGTGCTCCCTGTGCAGAGAATATCTGAGGAGTTGAGAGCCTCTCCCACCTCCTCCTTACCATCCAGTGGCACCCAGTGGGGTGAGCACAGAGCTTTCTAGTTGAGGTCCCAAGCTCTGTTATCTATTTGAAATTAATTTGCCCAAGCAGGAAGAGCTGGGAACCACACCCAGAGGTTTGATTTCATCTCAAAATCACCTGGTCATCAAGGGTCTAACCTTACCAACCCAGGAATGGCCCAGGCAGCCAAAAGCATTGAGCTCAACTCCTGCCTGCAGTGGAAAGGTCCCTCTGAGCTTGGAGCTCCCCCTCTAAGGTCGGTGTTGGATGGGGTGGAGATCCCTGGTGGCTCCTCTTGGATCAGCTGCATGGCCTGTGCACCACAGCCCCTGCCAGGCAGACTGAGAGAGGTGAATCCTCAGACAGCCCAGAGAGTACAGAACTGCAGCAGTGACACTTTCCTGGCTGGGAGTGACACTGCAGAGCCCTGATGGCTCCTGCAACATTGCATGTCCCTTCCAGCTCAGGGTATTCTGGGACTCTGTGATTGATTGCAGTTGTGGAGGGTTTTTTTTAAAGACTCTTCTATTCCAGCCCAACATTAGGGGAAAAGAAATTAATTAAAAATAGGAAATGTGGAAAGCAGGATTTGTTCCTTCTCAGTGGTATTTTGTTTAAAAGATGTCACTGAACACTTCCAGTATAATCATAATGGCATTTAAGGGTCTGTAATCCTAGAGCATTAAACCAAACCAACCAAGAATCTGTTGATCTTTCAATCAATATAAATGAGGCACACACCTCAGCATAAGAAATTCAGTATTTTTCAGTGTAGCACACAGCCTCAGAACTTCTCTTACTTGGTAATAAGTTCATTGGATAATGTGATTTTAAGTTTCTTCTTTGTGGAGGCAGTGGCTCAGAGCTGTTCTCATGTTATCAACCTCAGGAGCTCTTGACAAATGTGAGGATTAAAAAGTTATTCCTTCTCTGTCCACTAGACTACGTGCAGCTCACTTTAAATGAGCTGGATAATCAGGAGCCTCTTGAGATGTTACCAATACTGTCATTGAATACACTGACATTGGAAAAGGAATTTGTCATTTTGGTTGCACATATATTTCTCCTTAATTACAGAAAACAGCTGTTATTTTTTCTAAATTTTGTATGTCATTTAAAGTACATCAATGATATGGAAAATTGATTAAATATCAACAAAAGGACTAAATGAGCTTTCCTAGAGAAATAAAACAATTAAGGGTACCCTCTGAACTAGTCCCATGAGCAAAATAAATAAAAGATTAGATATTGCAGAGCCAGTGTTTTCCCAGCAAAGTAAAATAATTGAACCTTCATGTTGAGAATCCTTCACTGCAGGGCCTTGACTTCATCTCCCTGTGTCCAGATGTGGAAGCTGTTAAATGCCTCAACTCTTGGTGGAAAGCAAGTGGAGGGCAATTAGAGCCAGCATGTGATTTCCAGACTGTTCAGGTCCCACTGAATGAAGGCAGCACCTGATCCCAAGCAGTGAAGTGCTGGACAGTGCAGATGAGGCAGGGCTGGTATCAGATGCTCTGTCTTCCAAGTGTTTTCCAGGAGTCACATTCTGGACTTTGGAGTTCTCTCAGACCTGGCCCATGAAATGACAGTTTCAGTCTAGACACACCAAAAGATGCGCCTGGTGACATTAGAATGAGAGTTTCCTTCTCCCAGGCATTTTTTCTGCATTTGCTGCAGTTTCACTGTACAAAAGTACCTAGAGGTACAAATCTTACACAGCTCAGCAAAAAAAAGTAGGTGGCAGAAATTGTACAGGTGAAGGAGCAAGTGTTCACCTTGGAGTCACCCTCTGAGCTGCCCTTCAGGAGCCAGTACTGCTGATCTTGCCCAGAGTGTCACCTGCTGGTGACACCAGCACCTAGAGAGACCCATGTCAGCTGGAGCTGAGGGGAGCCCTCACTGCTTATCCTTTCCACAGAATCCCAGAATAGCTGGGGTTGGAAGGGACCTCTGGAGATCATCCACTCCAGCCCCCTGCTGAGGCAGGGCCACCCAGAGCAGGTGACACAGGAATGTGCCAGGTGGGTTTTGTCTTCAGAGAGAACTCCCTGGGCATCCTCTTCCAGTGCTCTGCCACCCTCAGTGGAAAGTTCTTTCTTACGTTGAGTTGGAACTTCCTGGGTTTTAGTTTCTGGCCATAAATAATTGTTACCTTCAACAGCACATTGTCCCTCATCCCACATGGAACAAAATTTCCATGCTCAGAAAACAGCACGTGTCCAGCACTGAATATGTGGAGCTGTCTTTATGGAGAGATTCCAACTCAGAGGTCAATTGAAACTACTAAGAGGTTAAAGTCATTGGAACTGAGGGATTAGATTCACCTTGTGAATTTGATTAGTTTTAAATGGGAGAGCTTTTTCACTTAGTGTTGCCCATAACAACTCCTGGGCAACACTACTTCCTGAAAATAATTGATATGGAACCCATTTCCATATTTATATTTTTGTTCACCGCCAGACAATAATTCCCCAAACTTTTGTGCACCAATATTAGGTTTGAAAGATGGAATGAATTCACAGCATTTTCTGACTTTGTAGCGTTGGCCCTGTCCTGCTCAGCTTGTTTTAACCTAGAAATAGGAAGGGTTGGTCATCTGAGGAGCAGCTGACTCCAGGCATGGTGTTGTCAGAGCCAGTCTGAAGGATGGACACACAGAGCAGACTTATCTCTGCTGAGGAGGTCGGCACAAACTCTGTGTGATGGGCAGCTCTGTTAAACACTTGCACTGAGGGTCACTGCACGCTCAGGAAGTGCCTCCCTGTCAGAGGGCTGGGTTGGCACCATCAGCACTGGTGGTACTCAGAAGGATTTTGCCTCAGTTTGAAGTAAATGGAATTGTGAAAAGTAAATTGAAAAGCTAGACATTTGAAAAGAATAGAGAAGAGAAATTAGTAGTGTACATAGGTCTGGAAATGTTTTTAAAACCCATTTAAAAAATAGTAATCTATTTTCCCGAATGCATTCTTAATAGAAGAAGTGGGTAGAATACTATTAACCATGTAATTTGTATTGAATTCCCTCACTTTTTGGATGAAATGAGTATGTTTTTACTTTTCTCTCTCTTCTTTGCAAACATTTAAAGTCTTTGCAATACATGTCCTAGAGCTAGATTCCCATGGGAGCCTTCTGTGGAGTTCAGTGTTTGAGATCTCAGTCAGATTCTTCACAGAGCAGCTTTGGAGATCTGCAGCTGCTGCGATGAGATAACAGAGTAGGCCAAGTTGAGAGATGGGATGTTCTTCTGGAGTTTTGGGTGTGCCAAAGGCACAGTGCATTTACTGGTGCACATCACCAGCTCTCTGCAAAGCCACGAATAGAAAGCCAGGCACTCTGATGCTTTGTTTTCTTTGTTGAGCTTCTCATGCCTTCATTTCACACTTCTCTTTCTTGTAGGGAGAGCATTGAGAAAAGACACTCCAGCCATCCTTCGCCAGCACCTATCCATCCAGTAAACTCCCTCGGACATAACCGCAGCTCAAGTGAGCAGATCAGGAGCCATCTGAATCCCGAGGTTCGAGAAAAAGAGAAACCCAAAGAACGAGAGAGGGATCACTCCGAATCTCGGAAGGAAATTAATGTTGAAGAGCACAAGGTGAAGGACAGCTACGTTTCGGAGAAAGAAGGCCTGAGCCATGAAAGCCGAGTGGTGGAAGAGTCTAAGCAAATGCCCAGGGTTCCTTCCCCCTATGCCAGGCCCCCCGTTGTGGAGAGCACCAGGCCCAACAGCACTTCCAACCGCGAGGCTGACAGGAAGAATGAGCCAGCGTACGATAACCCGAAGAAAAGCAACGAAGTCAAGGTGAAGGAAGAGCGAAAGGAAGACCATGATGTTCAGCCTGAGGGACCTCAGACTCATAGGTCATCTGATCAGCCACCACCTATATCCACATCCAACGTCCACCCAAGTCCTTTAGTGTCTATGCCCATGACTGTAGGTGTGACTGGTATACATCACATGAACAGCATCAGTGGTCTGGACAGGACTCGCATGATGACCCCTTTTATGGGAATTAGCCCAATTCCTGGTGGAGAACGTTTCCCCTATCCTTCTTTCCACTGGGATCCAATGAGAGATCCCTTGAGAGATCCCTACAGAGAGCTGGATATTCATCGGAGAGACCCCCTGGGCAGAGACTTTTTGCTAAGAAATGACCCCCTCCATCGCCTCTCTACGCCAAGGTTGTATGAAGCAGACAGGTCATTCAGGGATCGGGAACCTCACGACTACAACCACCACCACCACCACCACCACCCTCTGTCCGTGGACCCGCGCCGGGAGCACGAGAGGGGCGCGCACCTGGACGAGCGGGAGCGGCTGCACATGCTCCGCGAGGACTACGAGCACGCGCGCCTGCACTCGGTGCACCCCGCCGCCCTGGACGGGCACCTGCCCCACCCCGGCCTGCTCACGCCAGGACTGCCCAGCATGCACTACCCCCGCGTCAGTCCCCCCACGGGACACCAGAACGGCCTCCTCAATAAAACTCCCCCCACAGCAGCTCTCAGTGCCCCTCCGCCTCTTATCTCCACGCTGGGCCCTCGGCCCGGCTCTCCCAGAAGGACTACTCCTCTGTCCACAGAGATGAGAGAGAGGCCTCCCTCTCACACCCTCAAGGACATCGAAGCTCGATAAGCAGAGTGAGACTCAATGAAAACCCAGAGCAAGAGGGACAAAAACCTTGTAAATGAACATAATATAAAGACCTTCTTACTAGTCATTGATACAGACTGGGGATGTGACCCACTGTACAATATGTATAGACCTGAGTGCAAAGATTTTGAAATGATTTTTTTTGTATATTATATGTTGAAATTTTCCAGATCTTTTAGCCAATGTTCCATATGTTCCTCGTGTCTCCTACTCTATTTTATTTCTAGCTTAAAAATTTCAAAATTTGAACTGAAGAACAAGACATCAGTCTGAGTGAATTGACTAGAAACAAGCCACCACCAATGTCAACCCTACAAAGCTCTTTCAAACCAGAAGTGAAGTCAATTGTAGATATTTATGTAAAAAGATTGCTTCATGGATTAATGGTTCATATATGCAAAAAGGGTAAGATGAAAGCTTTACTTTGTACAAATGTAAATAGATAAAATTAAGTAACATAATACATTAATACTTCTTAAACTGTGCTATTTGCAAACTTAATATTGATCAACACAGTCTGCTTATGCTGTGTTACTTATATTGTTATAGACAGCTAAACCCCTTCAACTATGCAATGAATTTTAAGGCTTTTCACAAAAGCCTTTATAACTCAAAGGAGCCTTTTCAACACACAACATAATTAAAGTCATATTTTCCCTGAACAAGCTCATTTCTAATGGAAGCCTACTTCTCTTGTTTTGATGAAGAAACAGCCCTTCAGAGGTGTAGTTTTCTGTGTGAACCCTTGCATTCAGGCTGCTGAGATCACTGTAACTCGTGTGTCCCTTGGATGGTGTCAGGATTAGTGCTCTGTGATCACTGACATGGAGTCATGGCAGATTGGGTTTCAGTCATATTAATCTGGGTTAAATGGTAATAATGGAGTGCTGGAGATTTTCCAGAACTTTAGTCACTTAACATGTCAAATTTATTTTGGGGAGAACATCTGCTTATAGCCATTCATGTCTGGTTTTATTGCCAGTGTGTCATTTTTATCTGTACACACATTTTTTTGTGTTAAGTGATTTTTAACTACATTGAAACAAATCCTGCAAGAAAGTGAATACTTTTCTAAATGATGGATATGTTTTCACTGTGGATCAGTAGTTTAATTAATGAACGCCATTGCAGATTTCATAATGGAATTTATTGTATTTCAGTTGGTAATAAAGTCTGTGAATAGCTAACAGGTCAGCCTTGTTGTTCCCTAATCATAGAAGACATGAAATAACCTGAAGAACACGGTCCTTTTTAAAAATATGCATCAATCTTCTGAAATCTGTCTTTTCATAACACACTTTTTTATAATGTGTTAAGTTTCTTGTCTAAATATTTGGAGAGAATATGACTTTATCAGAGAGAATTCAATATCTTGTCTACTGGACTGTAAAATATATGTATGAAATAAAATTAGTTCCATTGGTCTTCTAGTGTATTAAAGTGCTATCTGAAGTTGTTACCCTGTTTTGGCAAAAAAAAGGAAAAATAAGAAAAAAGTTAACTACAAACAGTTGTTTCTAATGATCAGAGATCTATTTTAGTAGTCAACTGAAGGTTTAGTTGTGAGCTTCAGATTTTTGTGAACTCCAGATGTTGTGCAGTGTTTCTTTTTTTTTTTTTTCTACAAACAAAAGGAAAAATACAAAAAAGTCCCAACCCTGAGGAATATGTACACTGGAACCGTAGTGGTAGCTTTCAGTATTGTAAAGAGATTGTTATATACAAACCTTTTTGCTGTTTATCCTGTATGTAATAAAGTCCTTTCTAGATCCTATGTGAACAGAAAAGTGAAGCGGCTCTCAATCTTCAGCATGTTTCCTCCTCAGCGAAGACTTGTGTAATGTAAATTGTGCCATGTTATTAAAAAATGTGAACTAAACTGCTAGGTGCTTCTTTGTGTGCAGTACCCCATCGTTGCTATGGGGAGGAAGTCCTTTTTCCCAACAGTGGGGTTTTGTTCAGAAGGAGTAGCTGTTAAAATGGCTTAGGAAAGTTTGCCATTTCCTTTACAATCTTACTGGAATCCTTAGAGCTATTAGGTAAAAAGAAACAGAAAGAAGACCTGATCCTTAGCTTGTCCAGATTCTTTAAAATATAGTAACACTCTACATGGATCAGATTTTAATTAGACCATCATCTTGGTCTGCTGGATGCGCATCATTAAAAAGCTTGAGTTACTGAAGAAGGCAGGACTGGATGGCCACAGAAGGAAGTAACTGCTGGAGCCAGCAAGAGAGGCCCCCCGAGGCAGGGTCTGATTGAGAGCATCATCTTCCAGGCTCATCTCATCCTTACAGAGGAGCCTGACAGCTCTGGCAGCGTCTTCAGGAGGGGAGAAACGTGGTCTTGATTGTCCAGGCTCTGATCCTTGTGAGCAAACTCTTGTTGATGGTCCTTAATTCCCAGTTAAGCCAATGAGCCTTCGCTCCCAGAGTCCAGAAAGCATCAAGGCATTTCAGTCCCTTTGAATTCAATTTCAGTGCTCCATGTCTTTGAAGATCCATGTGTCAAGTCTTCTTGTACTGGTGATGCTCAGAGGACTATGCCTGAAAGGTGTAGTAAGAGATGGAAAAGGATTTTTAATGCTTTTAAACTTCTTCAGGTGCATTCACTGCTTTTCAGAAGTTTGATACAGGATGTTAGCTTGCAGGTATAGATAATGTGATCTTTTTTGAAGGATTTTCCATTCAGGACATTTGTCTTAAATCTTCTATTTTTGAATTCAGTTGTGTTTAAGAAATGAATTTCATTTAAAGACAATGCCAGCTACCATCTGTGGGAATGAAATGAGTCATGAGAGTATTAATTCTGTAGGTTGTGTGAGATTTTGATCATAGAAAACCCTCAGTATGCTTTATAGCAACCAGGACTTTGCTTTAGGTTTTCAAGTCCCATGTTCCCAAATTCCAACTAATTTTCCACATAGCAACTTCCTATCACTAGCTGAGATGCCAAATACAATGTTTAGGAAGAGAATCTTTGACAACAGTCCTAATATTTCCCAATACATTGTTCATTTTATGCCATGGTTGGTCTCTTCTTTTTTAACTTCCTATGTTTTGATCTTTGGTTTTCCTTACTGAGACTTAGCTCCAGCCTGGTTTTCTGCTTTTCATACCTTACTGCTCCCCTCTTTGCCTGTCTTATCCTCTTTCATGGCCTAGTGCAGCTAAATCTTATCAGAGGCAGCAATAAACACTGCAGATTTTTTTTACAAAAGTCATATTGTTGTTCCTTTTTACCTTTGCCTGTAGGAGCTCATGAAAACTGTAGTCCTTGCTGGACTGGAAGATAGGCAGATGGAGGTTGGGGACGATTTTTCTGCAAGTATTTTCATTTGCTGTGGCTGTGCCTCATTGAGGAAATGTTTAGCACGGTTCTTGCAGATTTGAACTCTAATTACGGCTTCACACGTGCAGGTGACTCTGAGGAAAGGCTCTGGACAGGGACCAAGGTCACAGAGCAGTGGTGCTGCACTTCCAGAGGAGCTCCTTGGCTCACTGCTTGGTTTCTGGC
Organism: Camarhynchus parvulus; assembly: GCF_901933205.1. Lineage (NCBI taxonomy): Eukaryota > Metazoa > Chordata > Aves > Passeriformes > Thraupidae > Camarhynchus > Camarhynchus parvulus. The sequence goes on from NC_044589.1 coordinate 2,857,764, forward strand.
AAGGAAGAAGAGTGAGCAGTGGTTCAGAGACCAAGAACTCCGGTTACACAGGGGTTTGTTACTGCCACAGTGGCTTGGTGAAGTCCCACCTGGATAAACCAACTTCTTTCTTTAGATTCCACCTGCCAGCTTTGGAGTGGCAGTGCTTGAATTCAGAAGGTGATTTGAAGTGTGATTCCAGTTAAATGGTCAGAATTGCCCTTGGAATGTGACTCTGCCTGAGCTCTGGATGGAGGCTGGCCTCTAACTCAGCTGGTTGGGAATTACATGCAAATGAGTGGTGGGGCTGCCTCCTGCTCTGCTGATGTCCTGGTCCCATCACATCCTTCCTGCACATGTAAAAACCCACTCCTGGCCATTCCTTACATGAAGCTCTTTGGGACACAGCCTGTCTCTTACTTTGACTGCATCATGATTGGTGCCATTGACTGGGGCAACTGAGCATTGTCCAGTGCAGCTATACTGCAAAAATTCTTTTAGTCATACTAAAACTCAAGCTTCAGTGAATTAGCCATGAAAACCTGTATAAAAAACTCCACATTTTTGCCAGCCAAGGAGAACCAGAGCTGCAGGTGAGGACTGACTGTTCTCCCTGTGCCCTGTCACCAGCTGGAGGGGCTTGGACTGTTTGTGGGCAAGGTGGAAGTTTCCAGCTGGCATCTCTTGGTGTCACACCCCTTTCTTTTTCCACTGGTATCTTACAGCTGAAATCATGTTAGCACAAATATATTTCCTGGTCATAAAATAGATCCCCCTCCTCATTTGTGCACTGTGAGGCTGCATACAGCAACAGGTATTCATGGACACCAAAGTGCACATGTGCTGTCAGGTACAGTACCAGGGAAGAAGTCCAATCCAGCAAGGAGCAGAGTAGAAAATCCTGGTGGCACCCTACAATCTTACATGTCTGTTTTGCTGCTATCTGATGTCTCCTCTGCTGGTTCTGGTAATATAGACTTCAGTACAGCATTATCCCCATTTTATAAACAGAAGTGCTGCTGGGAACTCCAAACACGGAGTCACCAGTGTAATACCAGGCACCTACTGCCCGAGTGATCTCAGGAGTCACCCAGGGCAATTGGGTTACTGCCTGAGCCACTGGGGAAGAGAAAGCCCAAATGAGGCAAATTGCAGAGTCAAGGGTGGCAGGAGATGAGGAATTTCAGAGTTGCTCTTTTGCTTCTAGAAAGTACTTTTAACCCTCCATATTAACAAATTATGGCTGCTCAGACTGCTAAACTACCTGTGAAGGAATGAGTTTTACCTATTTATTGATAAGTAGTTCAAGTATTGACCCAAGCTGATAAAGGCTGTGGTAATTCTGGTTACTAAGGGCAGATTTGCTGTATTTTACCACCTAACATGGCTTGTTTGATCATCATATTGCCCAGTACTGAAATACGCTCTGAGTGCAGCATTTTTCTTGGTTCAATTTATGTTTCTCTACTGAAAAACTTGAATTTAGCCCTAGGAACTGAGCCATCCACCCCCAGTACAATCGTCTTTGTTTCAAGACAAGATAATTAAGCAAGAATTGAATCAGTTCATTGCATAAAAATGTCACCAATCAAATACACAATATATTTATTAAATATATCTTTTGCTTTGCATCTTCAAAGTCCTTTAATAGTTTCCACTGAATCAGTGTCATTGTGGGGGTTTGTTATATGCAGCAGAAATTCCATTAGCATCAAAAGCTTGGGATTATTTTTTTTCTTTTACAGACAACTAAAAATGCAAGTATAAACTTCTAAGGATTTTCAGTAGTCCCTCTTTTGGGGCCTCAGTGTATTTGTAGTTACCATGGTGTGTTTGGAGTTAATTTGATTTTAAAAAAAAGAGGGGGAGGTATCAAGCAATGTCCAGTTATTCCCAGCCAAAAGGAAAGTTTTGTCTCCATTAATCCTAGAACAGTGAAGCAGAACTGGATTTGGTTTAGCCTGTTAGAAAGATGCTGTTCTGCAGTGGTACCGCAAGAGGGTGGTTAGAGAGCCTGAAACACGTGTAGGCTGTGCTGCAAGAGGGGACGGCTCTGCTGTTCTGGGCAAGGTGAATGCAGCTGTAAATTGTTTTTATGAGAGTCTGCTCTGTGAGGAGCTCTCCTGTTCCCCTGCTTGAGTGACAGAAATCCCAGCGGTGCAGTGGCAGACGCTGCTCAGGCTAACTGAGGAGTGACCTTACTGTGTCACATTTAATATGAGGGACTAGAAGTGCTCCGTACCCAGAGCATTCCGCTCGATAGAGGCAATTGTGGTTTGGAGAGTTAGGTTTAAATTGCATGCTGCTACAGACCAGCAACAAAGCACATTGTGCTTGTGTTAAGGGAATAAAAGATGCTGCTCTATTACAAATAGTAGACACAGAATGAGTTACTGTATGTCAGCTCAAGGAGCTGGACTCAATGATCCTTGTGAGTCCCTTCCAACTCAGGAGATTTTATGATTCTATTCTATGACCTCCTCAAAGTCTCAGCACATCTGTCTGTTTTTCCCATTACCTGGCTTTTGAAAGGAGTAGCCAAGGACTAAGTGAGATAATTGCTTCATTTGGAGATGGGGAAAGAAATTCATGCCAGGTTTTCTAAGGACATAGATTAAAATTGTTTATTGAAAATCACCAGAGCTGTCTGCACCATACCAGCAGGAAGCTTGGATCTGGTTTGTTTTTTTTTTTTACCTACCCTCACTGCCCTTGCCATGTGAAAGGAGAGCCAACCCTTCCCTGGTGCTGCTCTCCTGCCTCTCAGAGGGACAAGGAACGTGTGGTCCGAGGAGCAGCAGAGCATGGCCCACATCGCTCCAGCTGCTGTCTGGCCAGAGGAGGGGGGCTGGTGGAGCCTTCCTCCCCTTCCTCACATCAGCCATCCTCACACTGCCCACAGCAAGTGCTGGACAGTGCTGTGTCTGCAGGGCCCCAGCTGGGTGTCTGAGATGAGCCAGTCCCCAGCTGGTCCCAGGGCACTGCACTGTGAACTCGGGGCTGCTCGGAGGAGAACTGAGCTCTGCCTCCTCACAGCCCGAACCTGGGGACCAGCACTGCTCTCCTGGGAGGAACAGCAGCAGGTAAGAACATTGCTTTCCATGATCCGAGCTGCAGTGAGGTGGGGAACTGTGCTGATGGGGGCTCACACCTGAACACCCCAGAGAAGGCAGAGGCACCTCAGCACCCCAATACTGGGGAGACTCCTGATAGCAGCGCCTGCCCCCAAGGCAGAGCCTCTCAGAACGAGTGATTGGGCATTGGAACAGCCTGACCAGAGAGGCAGTGGGGTCACCATCCCTGGAACAGTTTAAGACTGGATGTGGTACTTAGTGCCATGAACTGGGTGACAAGGTGGTGTCAGGTCATAGGCTGGAGTCAATGATCTCAAAGGTCTTTTCCAAGCTAGTCAATTCTGTGATCCTGTGACCTGTGGGTCTGTGATTCTGGGATTCTATGGTTCTGTGATTCTATGGTTCTGTGGTTCTGTGATCCTGTGCCTCTGTGGTTCTGGGATTCTGTGGCTCTGTGCTGACCCTCTGTGTCTGGACTGTTCTGTTCTCTGCCTGCTCTGTTTGTTCTGTTCTGTTTCCTGTCTTCTGTCTCTGTTCGTGCTGATTCTGTGTTCTGTGGTTCTGTGATCCTGTGGCTCTGTGGTTCTGGGATTCTGTGGTTCTGTGGTTCTGTGATTCTGTGGCTCTGTGATCCTGTGGCTCTGTGTTCTTCTGTTACCTTGTCTGTCTTACTTCTTTTTTACTCTTTTCTTTCTTTTCTGTCTACCTGCTCTGTGCTGTGGCTCGTATTCGCTGTGCTGTGCTCGCTCGTCTGTGTCTAAGTGTCTGTTCTGTGTTCTGTATGTCTCTGTATTTCTTCTTTTGTACTTTTTACTGTGCTTTACCTGTGTTCTGTGTCTGTGACCTGTGGCTCTGTGATCCTGTGGCTCTGTGGTTCTGTGATCCTGTGGCTCTGTGGTTCTGTGATTCTGTGGCTGGCAGCCTTGGTCTCATCCACCTTGCAGCGTTATCGCTGGGGCTCGTTGTCAGCGGAGTCATGCTATGATAGTCATTATGGTTTTAAATGACTCATTTTCCACTTAACTGTATTATTGTGGCTTACAGAGCATCTGGAGCTTTGCAGCAGTAAATACATCACTGACTAGTACAGCAATGTACTAATCTGCGGCTTTGAAGAATCTCTTTAACAAAATACAGCCGGGGCAGGCAGGTGTTGGTGCCTGTGTGGGCCAGCCCTGCTCTCTGGGGCACCCGTCCCATACTGGACCAAAACACGGCTGAAGCTAATGTTCTTGCAGGAACTGCTGAAGCATCTTTAGTGCAATTTGATACCGCTTGAATCTGGCATTTTTGTAGAATAAAATGAGAAATTCTTGTCAGATTTACATGAGAGACCCTGTGCTACTGCTGAGGCAGCCAGGCTTGTGAGGTGTTGGTGTACTGGGTGAGTCTGCGCTGCGCAGTCTCTCCTGGATGATCGGAATAGTCCTCTGCTAAAATAAGTAAGGACTCTTTAGATAATATTATATTATTTTGTGTTTTTTCCCCTCGGCTCCCGCCGGCACGGCCCGCGATGGAGCTGCAGAGGGCAGTGTGGGAGAGGGAAAGGCCGCCCAAGATGGCGGCGCGGCGGCGCGCTGTGGCACTAGAGGGGGACAGCGGGCTGGAAAAGCGGCTTGGGGGCCGTTCGGGCGGGTTCGGCCCTCGGATGGATCCTGCCTGCCCTGCCAGCAGCTCCCCTGCCGGGCCTCGAGCTCTCCACAGGTCCCGGTATCTCCCGCTTCCTGTGTCAGAGCCGCGCGGTGCTCGGGTGGGAGTCAGGCTGGCGTTCATTTTCATAAAGGCGTCTTGAGAAACGCAGCAAGTTGAAGCACAGGCTGGGAAAAACCACACCGCCTGTAAGTTCATGTGTCGCCTGAGGTGATGGGAAAATGAAGTGGGAAAGGAGCAGGTGCGACAGGCTGGGGTTTACATGTGTTCATTTATTTGCCGTAAAATGAGTCATCAAGCGCGGTTCTTTCTCTGCCAGCACCTCTGAACGACGGCCCCGGGCTTTGGTCCCGGTGCCCTCAGCCCTCAGAAGGACAAACTGGAGACAGCAGCAGAGCAACCAGCAAAGGTCACTATTGTGGGCTGCAGGTCCACATAAATCTGGTTAAAAGTAAGAATTAAAGAAAGGAAAAGGCTTGTTTAGGGAAGAGAAGGAAACCCCCTAAAAATCCTCTCCCTCTTTTGAAATTTTCGTCACCCACATTCACCTTGTTGCCTCTTCCCCAATAACCTGTGTAATTTCACACTTTTAACTTTAAAAGAAAGCAACATGCTTGGGTATAAGGGAAATATGTGATATTTGGTGGTTTATTTCTTCATGTAAGTTTGTATTTTGTTAGGTTTGAGTTGAAAAAGTTTTTTTTTTTCCTAAACACCATCCTAACACATTTGGACAATAGTTCTGGAGTGACCTGGGGATGGTGCAGAGCAGGGCAGGAATTGGGCTCTGATCCCTGTGGGTCCCTTCCAACTCAGCAGATTCTGAGTGCATATTAAAGCCTGGTTGTTTGTAACAAAAGAATTATATTTGAAGCCTGGGGGTAACTGGTTTTTTACTCTTTGCTGTGGGAGCTGGACTGGATGATCCTGATGAGCCCCTTCCCACTCAGGGCATCCTGTAATTCTGTGACATGGACTGAGGCAGCCTGTGGGGCTGGGTGGACAGCAGGACAGCAGGGACAGGCAGTGCTCACTCATTTCTGACCCCAGGTGGGCTGCATCCTCCAGCTGGGGTGGAAGAACCAGGACCTCCAGCATTTTTGAGCAGGAAATTGTGTGTGCCCCATCACTGTGTACATTTACTGCAATGGTGGGACTTGTGAGCTCTGGGATCACAGGGATAAGCCAGACTGTGTGGAATTAGACATAAAATTTGTTCTCACACCAGTTGTGAGCAGGTAAATTGTGCATTGTTCTCTAGTGTGTTTATTCAGATGATTGCATGTTTTAAAATTTGATTTCAAAGCAAAGGACCAGAGGCTTCAAGTTTGAAATCTGTTTCTGTTTTAAGAGGAATATTCAGAATCTGTGACTTTGTTTTTTTTTCCTTTTGATAAGACTCTCCCCCCTTTGCCTCTTGTAAAGAAATTTTAAAATCTATAATTAGGAATTCCATATGAGAGGTTTCATGATGGTCTTTTTGGTTGTTTTTTTTCCCCCAGTTACAATTTCTAATGCTCATTAGCAATGTAGTAAGTCTATTCTGGAGATTACTTAGTTTTATCTTGAATTTGGAGGGATTACAATCAAAGTGGGCATTGGATTTTAAGAATTATCCTGTAATGAATGCAAGAGCTCTATATCACTGCTAATTCTAAACTCTGTCAGCTTGTTCCCTGCCTCTGCAGCTTTGGCTTAGCAAACTTTGCTCTGAATAGTCCCATGACTACTTGATGAAACAGAGAACAGTCTATTTCTAGTAAATTTCACATAGAGTAGGTGGATCTCTGTCTAATTGATCATTTACATGAGTTTCTACAAAATTCTGACATCTGGACTACTGCAGGATCAAACTGGGCTGTGTTTTTGTGCATGTCCCTTTGACAACCTTCTCTCCAAATGTACAGGACTGAATTTCCCTGTCACTGAAGGGCTAAACCAGGAATGCCCTTGACTTTTCCTTCTAATATACCTTGCACACAAATGCCTGCAGCATTCTGGTGTGTGAGCTCAGCACTTTGCCAAACCTGAGAATCCAACAGAAAAAGAAGACAGCTCTGCAACACTACACTTGGTGATTCATGCTTTTGATTTTTATTTTAAATGTATCCCATCAGGGAAACTTCACACTTAACTCATCGAGATAGCAAAAGGCCTTCACAAATATCTATTGGTGGGGACAAAGTGTGATGATGGAGTTTAAAATCGTAGGGTTTTCTTTTATCTAGAATACTAGATTAGAGTTTTGGCTCCATAGAGGAAGATTGGTTTGCTGCTATCTTGTCTTTTTGGCATGTGGCTGTCTCCAGGAATTCAGGTGGATTCTTTGGATGGCTTTTCTACTGGCAAATACAGAGCTTGCACCTGTGTAATATCTGATGTGTAAAAAACCAGTGCCATAACTTTAGGCTGGGGAAGGATTTTGTGTGGGGATGTTTATGCTTGGGAGGAAGGGACCCAGGATGGTCTAAGTTGGAGATGAACAGAAAATCTAAAAAGGAAATTATTGGGAACTCAGCTGTAAAATAAAAAAAGGTTTTAATGTGAATTTTTGAACCTGCAAGTGTTTCAAAGACAGAGGCTGATGATTATGTGTGAATCTTTCTTTCCTGTAGGTAGCTGAAAACCTGTTGAAGGTCATAATAAACTTTCTCACTGGTGAACATCAGAAAAATCCCAGGAATTCCTGAATTTGTCACAGGTATGGAAAAGTTTATTAGATATGTTTTGGGAAAAGTTAGGGCAAAATAATCTATTTTGGTTGATTCAGTAAAGCTGAACAGGCTGTCTGCCAAGGGCACCATTTTGGGGTTGTGATGCCCTAATTTGCCTTTGCAGGTCAGTAAGAGACTCTCAGATTTACATAGACTTTCCAGTACCAAAATGAGTCCAATTATCCAGATTTCCTCGTGTGTATTATCCATTCTATCTCCATCCTATGAAAACAGTAAACAGGAAATGTCACTCTTCTGGGTGGAGAATGATATTCTCCTGATAACTTTTAAAGACTAAACAGGAAATGTAATTTTGAAATGTTTACCCACAGGGAGGTAATAGTTTCTAATGCCCCCGCACAGCCACAGTCTGAGGTTGTTTGCCAACAGGGCAAACAGAGCTGGGACCATACCAGCTTCAGGAAGCAGAGTTCAAGCTCTCTGTGGATCCCAGTTTCCCTGAGTGTATTCCAGAGCAAGCCAAGCCTCCCTGGACTGCTAAGTCAAGAACTGGGTCTTTGCAGTAACCAGACTTTCAGGTTCCCAAAATGCTGACATCTATCAGACCAGAGGATCCCAGAGAAGTTTCTACTGAGAGTATTTTCCTTTGAATTATGACCAAAGGCTCCCTTCTCATGTTTTCCCTGAAGGGTGCACAGACCTTGAATTTGAAAGTTCTGCCAGCTTCAGTAGACACAACTTTCCTAAGGCTGGTGCTGCAGAGTTAAACCAAAAGCCCTTCAGGTGATTTATGTGTCTGCTCTGCCTGTGATGTTGTGAAATCCCTGCAGCCTGAGAGTCTATGGGGAACTGGCCCCTGTTGTTGGGAGAGAGTATATTCCAGGAAGCACTTTCATTTTGATTCATTGCCTTTTTCCAATGTTTTCCTGGAAAATTTTCATCAGCTCTAACTTTGCCTTGCGTGCTTTGGTGGCAAACACGTCTGGGCCCAGCCTGGCACATGGAATGTGTTTGTGTGGCACCCAGCCCTGCTTTGGGCCAAGCCTAAAGGCCACCACAGAGCTGCAGCTCCTCAGCTGTCCCTGTGTGCCTGGAGGGTTGTCCTCCAGCACAGGTAGCACATCATATGTGGCTCAAAGGGCTTGGTGCTGTGCTTAGGAGCTCACAGAGCTGCCAGAATGAGAGTGAAGGGGAATTGCTGCCTCACCCCAAAGCAGCAGCTGCAGGTTGTGCCATGGTGACCTCAGCTGTCCCTGTGGAGCTATTGCATTGTTCGGATTTGCTTTGGTTTGGGTCTGAGTCAGCTTTGCCAGGTTCTGTAATGCAGGAAAAGGTGGCCCAGGTATGGAACAGCCAAGACCGTGCAAAGACAAGGCTACAGCTGTGTTGTAACAGGATGGGCTTTGGTGCCAGAGTTTTTTCATAAGCACTTTAAATAAGCGCTTTAGGGTAGGATTTGATGGTTTTAAAGAACATTTTCATTATTCTATGGCAGTTGTTAAACACTGCCATGGTTTGACAGCTTCTATGCCAAACAACTTTTTCAGTGGTTTAAGGGTTGTATTTTTTTCAGGCAGTAAATAAGCACTTTAGGGTAGGATTTGATGGATGCTCAAAACAATAGCTTTCAGGTGAGCTTCTCCCACAGGTGTAAGGTGATGGTAGGGGAGGAAGTGTGCAGGTGTTTGCTTTTAGGCTTCTGAACACCAAGCCTGGACTGGCTTAGAGGGAGGGGGGCTGTGAAGTTTGCTCTGTTCCTTCTCTTCTTCCAGCTGTCCTAAATCAGAAAAGGATAATAAATTTAGTATTTCACCAGATCTAGAGAGTAGTTGGAGGCTTGCTAGTACACTGCAGGACAGAGCTTTGTCCATCTTGTCGAGAGTGTTTTTATTCCCCAGAGTCTGCTCAGTCATGGGCTTTGCTGATACCTTGTATGTGTTGAGCTGATTGTTTAATGGTCAAAGTGGTCTGTTTGTTTAGTATCCCTGTATCTCACAGAATAAAGTACTCTTTGGTTGTTTGGTTTGTTTCGAGATTTTGTCATGTCTGTAAGAGCAGTTTATAAATAGGGAACCTAATCAGAGAAACATGAAGTTCCAGACTGTATGGAGCTGGTAGAGGAGGAGGGATGAGCTCTCACCTGTGGTTCCCCAAGTCCATCCTTGTCACCAGCCTGGCTGACACCACTGCAGGGCTGGTATTTTAGGTACCCAGGTGACTCAGGAAGGAGAGGAGGGATGCAGAGTGACATGTCCAGCCCCAGAGCTGGTCACTTCAAACCATGAATGACTTCAGGGTTTGAGGAATTCATTCTAACACTGCAGGTGCTTAGGCTGCTCTTTGCAGCACAAAGACTTATCCCTCCTGGGTTGCACTGGAGCATTTTTGCCTGCCCTAAATTCGCTTAAAATTAACCTAATCACTGCATTTTTTAGTGTTTGTGTGCAAGTACCACGTTGCTGTCTCAGCAGTAGTAGTGAGGAGTTGAAAGGAGTTAATCATGCTTTGTAGCTTAATGCCTTATGGTTTATTATTAAGAATAAAGACAAGCGCTCCACTATTTTATCTCTAATGTGCAGTTAACTTAATTCCTAATCCTCTGAAGAGATGGTCTTCTTCCCAACATTTTGGCTTCTGCCTTGCTTTCAAGCTGCACGCAAAACTTCAATTCTGAAATGCTCAGTGCAGAGAGAATTTTAATACATGCATGCATAAATCAGTCTTCATGAGCTTCCCCTAAACCATTCAGGGAGAGTTTTCCTTTCCCTCTGTGCTTACCTGGAATTATTGCTTTGCTGTTCCTTGTGTGTGCAGTGGCCACTGAGTCCGTGGTGTTGTGCACACATGGCCATGGGCTGATGGGATGTGAGCTCACTTCTTCCTTTTCAGTATTGGGAATGGCCCAAAATTCCTGTTCCCCCTCACTGTGAGTCCTTCTTACCATGGCTGCCGCCTCCTCCCTGTTATTTCCACAGCTCCCTGCTCAATCTGACTGCTGCAATATTCACTGAGGACAAGGGGGCTGTGCTAGGAGTTAATAAGCTTTTGCAAGTAGCTACAGTGTTACAGGGATGGTTTTAGTCCTTGTCAGCGTATTACAGTGCAAAGGTATTTAGCAAACAGTTTAACAAGCAGGATTTTGGCATTGTCACTTGTGGAGAAACTTGCCCCAGTTCATTCTCTGGGATAAATGCTCCAGAAATTCCAAGATGACATCTGTGCTCAGGTTCAGTTTTCACATAGCCACCAAAGCCCATTGTTTTAGAGGATTGTTTTCATTGCTCCTCTCTCGGGTACATTTAATTTTAGCCTCTTGCAATCTTTCTGTTCCACCAGCACATTGATCTTGCTCCACTCAGCTAATTGGATTAACTCATTTGCTACATTTATTGTACAGTATTGATTTGATAATACCAATCTTCCATCTCAATGTAATCTCATATTTTCTCTGGCCTCATAGCAACTCTGCTAAATGCCCCTCCTGCCCCACCTTTGCACTTGGACTTCATATAAAATCACAACAGTGATTAAAAGCCCTGAGGCTAATCAGGCTTCTCCCTGCAGGCCTGGTGTGCTTTGCTAAGCACTGAAGGCTGAGGTAAAGGTGTTGGATGATGTTCCCAAATCTCTTAATAGCTGCTCCAGGCTGACACAAGTGACCTCCCAAAACCTTGTGTTTCTGCAAGTACTCAGTCACTTGGGTGCTTGGCTTTGGTACCTTTGGGGGAGGCTAAATACCTCAAATATTTGCTTGCCTGTGCTCACTCCTCAAATGCTCAAACTTCTGGCAAGAGCTCAACACCCAAGTTCCCTGGTGACCTCTGAAAATCTCCACATGTCTAAAGCATATACGTTTTCAGCCTTCATAAAGTCCAGAAATGCTTGCAGTGAGGCAAAGTTTGAATCGCTGAAATTATCAGCAGCTTTTCAGGAATTGTGGCAAGACAGAATCTGTGTAGATCCTGTTTGTAAAGAAAGAGGTTTGCTGTTTGACAGTCAGGTGAGCAAGTTCAAGTACTTATGGATTCTGCAGAGTTTGAAGCTTCATGTGCATCAGCTTTATTTTGATTCCTGAAAAAGCATGTTTGTTATGTCAACTGCATTCTCTAAAAGCCTGGGCTGGTCAGTGGATATTCAAATGAGCTGAGACCCTCTCCAGCCTAACCTGGCTTTGCTTGTCTTTGGGTGGCCTCATCCTGTGGGAGGCTCCAGCCACCTGCCCCAGGTGAGGTGGGACTGAGTGACCCCCAAGGCTGATCCTGTGCAAGGAGCTCCTTGGGGTCCTGGCAGTTCTCCTGTTTGCTCCAAAACAGGACTCCAGTAATGACTTATTTGGGCACAGGGGAGATGGGAAGGCACAGTGTTCTGCTATCCCTTTTTGCTGTTGATTCTCAGGGCTTGTTCCCACTCAGACTGGCTGTGCAGTCCAGAGCAGAGGTTGATGCTCACACACAGGGACTGCAGCTTCATTTTCTGTCTCACTTTGCAATTGTCACAGGGTTTTAAAGAACATTTTCATTATTCTGTGGCAGTTGGGAAACACTGCCGTGGTTTGACAGCTTCTGTGCCAAATCACTGCTCATCACACAGATGAATTTCTCTTTCACTTTCAGTGTCAATATTTCACTTTCCTGAACTCCAAAGCTGTAGCTTAAGTGAGGAGAGGACAACCATCAGAAATTAACAGGCTGTAGACATGAGGGGTGTGTGGATGCTGTCACAAGGATGCCAATAGAAGATGTGATTATGAGGGATTGAAGGATTTTTTGTGCTATTTGACATTACATTGACTGAAAATTTGGCTATTCCCTTAAGAGCTTGGGTAGAAAAAGCTAGACTGCTGAAGGGGTGGGGGAAACTCAGCAGAAAAACTGCCAGTTGTACCTGCTCAACCCTAGCCATTCCTTGAGAAAATAAGTATTTTTCACTTCCTTCCCTTGTGACAGTTTATCTCTGACTGAGGTTTTTCTTCTATTTCTTGATAAAGAAGTAACCTTACACCTCAGAGAAAGGATTAATACTTCCTACTCTAGCTAATTTCTCTGAGTTCTTTGAAGGAGCAGTGCAGTAGCTGACAGCAGGTTTTGGGAGGCCCAGCCCTGGGCTGTGGATGGCTCAGGGACTGCACACAAATGTGTGCTCAATCTGGGACTGTCTCCAGACATTAGTGCCAGGCTCTTGAGATGGGAATAGAAATTATTTAGGGCAAGACTTGAAAGGAGCAGCTGAGGTCACTTGTCGTGGTCAGCCTGGATAGGAGAAGGCTGAGGGGGCTCTCTGGGCAGGCTGCACCCACCTTGGGGGTCAGTGGAGGGGAGGTGCTGGTCCTGCTCTGGTGACCCCAACAGGACATGAGAAGTGGAAACTGGGCATTGGGAAGGGCTCTCTGCTGAGGGGTGCTTGGTCCCTGGAACAGGTTCCCAAGGAAGTGCCCATGGCACCAAGCATGCCAGAGTTCAAGAAGCTGTGGAGGACATAGTTAGGAGGTTTTGGTTTTGGCAGTGCTGCAAGGAGCAGGGAGTTGAGTCATGCTCATGGGTCCCTTCCAACATGGGGGATGCTGTGATTCAGGGAGATCTTCAGATTCAGATTCTCTTGTTTAATGGAGTAAACACTGCCAGACAAGCAAGCACCTCAGCCCAGCTCAGCTGCCGGTACACTGGGGTGGGAGTGTCAGTCAGGTGTTCCTGAGTTGGGTAGAAACAGGCTCATTACGGCCTGGACACATTCACATCATGAGACAAAAAGCCTCTGCTGAAAGCTGTTTTGCAGTGGGTAACTTTGCTTTAAAAAAACTTCAAATTAGGGTTTGTTTCTGATAGCTTCTCTAGAATCAAGTCCTGCTTGGCAGCTACCTGAGAGGCATGGATGTGCTCTGGTACAATTTAGCACTGTCCAACACAGCATGGCAGGGGTCTGTTACTTCATCTCAGAGCAGCTAACAAGCAGAGAGTGTTTGTCGGTGTTTGATCAGGGGATTGGTGTTAAAAGCCAGATTATTATAAAAATGGGGAAAGTTTTATAGACATGGAAGTGTCTGGTTGAGCAAAAATAACAGCTACCAGGTGGCTTGTGCTAACCAGGTAAATAGGGCTAAATTATGGTTTCAGTGAAGAGCTTGAGGAGGATATCCAGCAATTTAATAAACTCCAGGAGCATAAGAAATTCCTAAGGGCCCAGTCTTGCAATGCACTCTGCAAATGGATTTGAGTTGTAATGAGGCCAGTTATGGGCAACTGTTCCACCTGCATGCAGCTCATTGCAGGACTAGGTTCAACTCACAAGTGCAGCATATGTTAGAGCAATATTAAAAAAAATGCAAGTTGATAGAAAGCATCAGAACAGTTTATTTCTACTTTAATTCACATTGCCTTGCAATGCACCTCCCTGCAAAGGGGCAGCTGAGAGGAGCTGGCTGAACCCAACCTGCACCAGGAATGTTTGGGATGAATCTTCTAAGGTGTTCATTTTATGATCTGGCACAAAGTGAATCCTGCTGAGAAATTTTCCATCAGTGTGTGACTAAAAATTACCTGAGAAGGAGCTGCCATAGGAAAAGGTTTGTGGTGGGCTTCTGGTCTTCAAAAGTCTTGGAGCCAAGAGACTGTTGAAAGTGTGGCACACTTGTGTGTTCCTGCTATAAACAATTGGCGGTGTTAATAAAAAGTAATATGTTCTTACATCCTTAAATGTTAATAGCCAGCTGAGTACAGGAGAGAGCATTCTGATCAAGATTTAATTTATTTTTTTTAAATTCCTGACAGTATTTACACACTGACCATTGAAAAGAACACCAAATACCTTCCAACTTTTTATTTAGAAATGAAATTGGCTATGGGACTGACTAATACTGCTGAGGATTGGGTTCCAATTATGGGACATATCAAAGGGGCTGACAAGCACAATTCCCTGAACGGGATCTTGGAGGGAGGATGTGGTGCTGCAGTGTTAACTTGTGCCTTACAATTTTTGTTCCAAGATGCTTCCTCTGGAGGTGAGAGAACCATGTTTGAGCAAAATGCACAACTTGATTTCATCACATTTGGGGTGGAAGGTAGGCAAAGTTTGAGATTCCTTTATTAAAAGCAAGTTGAGGTTATTTAAACTGCATCCCACACATCAAGTGCTTTTCTCCACACTGCTCCTGTCCCATTCTATTGAACTTGCCCTGAGGCTTACATGTAAGTCTCTGCTGAAATATAATAATTGCTGTCTAACCATGTCTTAAATAGGTAAAAATGATCTATCGATACATAATAAACAGAGATAATGAAATATTTAATTCATGTTTTCTGAAAGTCTCAATTATTTATATGTGGGTATCAATTAGAGTTTGCATTTAAACAGAATTCAGAGTAGTAGCATTCCATTCACTTACTCTAAATTAGATGGCAGTATGTTTCACTTAATATAAATTGTGTGTGATTACTTACAATCAGTTTAAATCAATAAGTTTGTGATGGATTTTTACCCGGTGCTGTGGTTTCTCAGTAATAAATCCCTTGTTTAGTCCAGAAGGCATTGCTTCTTTTGGCAGCTTTCCATGCATTTCAGTAATGAGTATTGGATAGGCACAGTTTCAGCAAATCAGCATTTAAGAAGGAAAAAAAAAAAGCCCCCATAGAGGATAAACACATTAAAAAAATCAATTTACCTCAACTAGTCCCAATTCAAATTAATAGAATACTCTGCTCTGAGAATCTTGGAGTCTGTTCCTTGTAGCTGAAATTTGTGTATATCCTGGCTTAATAATGTGAAGGCAGGGAATGGGAATGTGGTCTGTGATTCAAGGCTTGAAAGCTTTGTTACAAAATCCTCAGAGGACAGGTGTAGGATATTATTGGTTGAGCAGAGTCACAAGCTGGCTTGACTTGTTCCTGAGGCTGTGCCTCCCATCTGCAGAAACCATTCTCTGCCCCAGAGGAGAAGACTCCCACGGCCTGGAGGAGGATGCCCTGGAGAGCTTGCAGGGTGGTCATGGAGGGCAGCAAGAGATATCCCAGCTGCAAAGGCATGCTGGGGTTTAACAGGGCTGAGGAAAAGAGCCCCAGGAGGCAGCAGGCACTTAGGGATGGTGACACCCTGGATGCTGCTGATCACCCTGAAACATGGCTTGCTGCAGAGATGGGTGTGGAGTTCTTGGTGAGATCCTTGAAGATGAAGGAAGAGGTCAAAGAAGAGATGAGTGAGAGGGGATCACAGCAGGGAGAGCCCAGGCTCTGCTCCAGGCCCAGCAGTGGCACCAGAGCCACGGGCAGGGCCTGAGCCCAGCACTGCCCCTGCCCAGGAGGCACAACTTCTGCCCTGGGCAGTGCCCAGCCCTGAGCAGGCTGCCCAGGGAGGGGCTGGAGTGTCCCTCAGCGGGGATACTGCAGAGCCCTGTGCACACAGTGCTGTGCCCTGTGCTCTGGGATGGCCCTGCCTGAGCAGGGAGGTGCCACCAGGGACCCGCTGGGCCCTTCCAGCCTGGCCAGTCTGGGGTTCTGTAATGTGGGCTCTAGGGATGATGGAGCCCAGTGACAGCCAGCCTGTGGCACCTCATGGGTACAAGGGACAGTCTTCACCCCACTGACTGGTGAACTTCTGACAGAAAATCTCTTAGTCTAAAGCATCTCCCTATCTCAGGCACAGGGGGATGGTGGCAGTAATTAATTGAGTCAGAGTGGAGAAATTGGTTTTCATCCTCCTGAATGGAAAGCTGCTCCTAGGCCAGGAAGCTGTTCCCCATCTCTCCTGTGGGCTCTGTTCCCCTCCTCATTCCTGCTCACGTGTGAGCATCTGGACTGTTGGGCTCTCTCCCATTTCACGCCTGAGCTGCTGGTTAGAAAAGGCACACACTGGCACAGCGCTGCTTCCCGAGCCTGAGCAGGCTTCACAAAGGGATTCTGAGAAGAAATAAAGCATGGAAATGAATTAGGGAAATCCTGAGCTTCAAAGAGTGCCAAGAAGTCAGGGAATGCCAAGCATTGTATGGGATGGCAGGAAGGGAGCAGTGCAGGGAAGGGTCTGTGGGCAGAGAGCAGTACAGTGTAAAACAAGCCTTTGTTTTGATGCAAACACAGTTCAGAGATGACTTGCACAAAATCACTGAACTTTGATGCAAGCCTTGGACTTAAGGATATGTGCTGTCATTTTCTGTGTGCTC
Organism: Camarhynchus parvulus; assembly: GCF_901933205.1. Lineage (NCBI taxonomy): Eukaryota > Metazoa > Chordata > Aves > Passeriformes > Thraupidae > Camarhynchus > Camarhynchus parvulus. The sequence continues at coordinate 2,874,287 of NC_044589.1, forward strand.
TGTTTTTCTGTATGAATTGTCTGTCTTTTCATTCTTTTCTGGAGCATGGGTTCTTTGTTTTTCTGTATAAATTGTCTGTCTTTTCATTCTTTTGTGGAGGATTGGGTTGTTTGGGAATCAGATTGGCAGTTGTGGGGCTCCTGCATCCAGAAGGGTTGTAAAGGGATGTTTAGTAGCATGGATTGCCTTTTGTTGTTTGAGGTTCTGCAGATCTGCTGGCCATTTTGGTAAGAAATAGCAGCTGTTGGTGGTTATTTCTGTTAAGCAGAACAAAGGGTACTGGAATGGGTTTTGTGGTCCTTCAGCTGTTTTCTCTGTGATGGCACAGAGGTGCTTCATTCATGTTTGTTAACACTGACCTGTGACCTCCATGTACGTGCTCTGTGTGTGCTGGCTGGAGTTGTGTCCCTGGCCTTTCCCTGCTGCTTTTTCAGAAATACATTACTAGTTCTCGAAGGTGAAGGATTATTTTGTGTCTGGGCTGCCTGAATGCTCTCATTTGTCAAGCCATCACCCCTGGATGCAGGCCTTGCATCAAGGCTGGCACCAGAAGGACTATTCAAGGTGTGCACACAGGTGTGTCATTTTATAGTTTAAATTCATTTGCTTTAGAAGATTTTAGAGTGGTTTGGGTTGGAAGGGACCTTCAGGATCATCAAGTTCCATGTCCCCAGAGAGTGACCCAGCTGTCCCCTTCCAGTGCCTCCCTTCAGACTTGCAGGGTAGGAGTCAGCCCCTTCCACTGGAATGGAAACTTCTTTGAGCAATCCTTGCCTGTGAGCCCCGCTGAAAGTGTAATTATAGCACAGGGGAGACAGGGTGCTGTAATTGAATTGTTGCTGATAGACAGTGAAAAATGACTGTCCTTTGAAGACTGTGCCCATCCTTTTCTCTCTATCGCCGTATCTGCTTTGAGATCAGTTTGTGGTAATCACAATAGTTGGCATTTCTCATCCCTGGAGCCTTTCAGGTCTCATCCCTTCAACATAATAACCACTTGGACTTCTTGACCTGTACTTTAAGCCCCTCTTGAGGTGCTCCAAGGAGATACTTTAGGGAAGAAATATGTTCACTGCAGTCACAAGCTCCCTTCTTCTCTGCATGTGGATACCTCAGCAATTGCACAACAGCAGGAGCTGCTGATAAAGTGCCCTGTCATTGTGAGTGAAGGCTCTGATGTTCCAGTGCTGGGGCACACAAGTTGCAATGGTGCCTCAGGGGCTGTGGTTACCTTCAGCATATTCACCACAGCCAAAGTAGGGCAGATGGAAATGCCTTTCTGTGAGGAGTGTTCCTGTGGCACAGAGCTGTGCACCTACTTCTGCTGTGTGTTATTGGTAAAGACCATTTGCCAGTGCATCACAGTCCTACATGCTTGCCTTTTTTTCCCCTGCCTTGTAGACAAATATTTGGGTGCCTGCAAAGATTTTGCATAACTGCTGGCAAAATCCCTCCCCATAACCACCTACACTCCTGCTGAAGCCTCTGCCTGAGCAATCCTACTGTCTTTAGTAGGAAAGGGTGCTGCAGGCAGTGGCTAAATCCTGGGTTTTGTGGGGTGGTTTGGGGTGGGGTAGGGGAAGACATTCTCAGCAATAGCAGTTCCTAAACTTCCTCCTTGGGAATGGGAGCTGGTGGTGCAGGGTGCTCTGGTGGAGCATGGGTCTTCTCTGCTATCTTCCAGTGCAGACGGGTGCAGAGCAGTGTAATTAGCACGTGCCTCATCACTTGAGTCACACACAGCTGGTCCTTTGCACTGTGAGGCGTGTGAACAGACTTGATTTCCCCCTTGCATGTGAGGTATGGGTGGCTGTGGTGTAGGTGTGTTTGAACACCTCGAGGTTTGCCATTTGCAAATGTGGTTTCTCGCTGCCTGTTAGGGTAGCAGTGCTTTCCTGCAGTCATCTGTGTGCTGCTTTTCACCTTTGGGGAGCTGTGCCCTCTGCTTCAGGCTTGCTCAACAGCTTTGCCACTGTTACAGCTGATCTGTATTCCTGTGGATGATGATGATGGTGCAGTTTAGTGTTGTGAAATTTTGGAGGGGACTTTGACTTGCCTTGACCTTACCTTGTGTTCATGAGTCATTTCTGAGAAGATGCTGACTGAATGATGCTGCACGCTGACAGGTAATGAGGCTGCAATCAGAGGAGGCAAAAAATGTTCTCTGCAAAACTCCTTCCCCTTGTGTTTGTTTCTCTGAGGAAGAATATGTAAGTTGCTAAATCTGAACAGCAGAAAGTTTTGGTTCTTCTTCTCTCCTTGAGAGAACAGGAGTGTCAGACCAAACTCCCCTGGTGTGCTGGGGAGTGGTGTGCAGCAGCCTGGTGTCACAGGCAGGGGATTCCACCCAAACCATGCACATCCCATCATCTGACACAAAGTGTTCATGTGGCTGAAGTTTGTGAGAAGGCAAACTGCCTGCAGAAAGGACTTGGAGCAAATGGAAGTGTTGCTCCAGCAGGACCAGGGAGGTCCCCACTCACTGCTTTTATTTCTTTCATTTGAGGAATGGACGGGGAAAGTGAGAGAGAGGGACACACTCCACTCATAGATTAAATCCTACTGTAGTTTAGAAACCCAGACAATTACAGATGGATTCAGTTACTGCTGGGCTATTGAAGAGTTAGAGAGTCAGTTGCAAGTACATTCATATTTCCCTCTCTCCAGTCCTAAATGGTTTCTTCTCTCTCTTTGAAGACCTGGAGATAGTAGCTGCTCAAAATACCTGCTGATGAACTGAGCCATCTGCTAAAGCAAACAAGTTTCTTTTACAATTCTATTTTCTATCATCATGTACTGTTGTGTCAGACTGTTTTCTGCAAATAACTTGCAGTTCTTTTGGCAAGAAAGGGCCCAACAAATGTGCAGTCGGGTTCAACAAAACAACTTTTTAGAAGCTGAAGACTTTCCACACGTAGACGGGACAGATTGCACCCACCCCTCCTGCATCCCCATTGCATTCTTAGGTTAAGGAATGAATCATGGACTTCAAGCAGTCTATATTAAAAGAGATTGTGAACATGTTTCTTTTCTTCTCTCCCTCCCCTTTTCCCTTTGACTCCCTGCTGAGGTGATGGTAGTAAATTTTTATAGCCAGTGAAGATGTGACCAGGGGCTTTACCAGCATGTAATGACCAATGAACTGGTGCTGAATGCAGGGGCTTTGGGAGCTCAGGTGGGAGTTTGTAGGTTATGTACAGACAAAGCTCCTTTTCATAGCAGCAATGTGCTCAAATAAGATGCTGGGGGTTTGCCACAGCTCTGCTGCCTGACATTTAGCAGCTTATATCCCATCCCTGACTTCCAGAAAGGATTGTCTGCATGGTGGCTGCTGTAGCCTGGCTTCATTTCAATTGCAAACGGGGGCTATTAGTATTCCACAAATACCCGGTTAGGCGCTTGGGTTTCTCAGCAGAAGGGGAGCTTAGAACAAGAAGAAACAAGAATGGACGTGAGGCTCGGGATGGATGTCTCCAGGAGAGCTCGAGGCTTTGCCCAGAGGCTCAGATTTTGTCACTGACCTGGGCTTCCTTCAGAATTGCCCCCCCCAGTATTCTTCCCACGCACTTTTTCCCTTTGTTCAGAGGCAGGCTTTGAACTTTGAATGGTGTTTTATTCTCTGCCTCTTTTCTCTGCTGGGCACAGGGAGGATTCCTCTGCTGCACTCCCAGAAAGCAGAGCAGAACGGAGAGCTGGGGCAGTGCCTGTGGCTGCTCTGGGAATCAGCAGGTCCGGGGCTGGAGGGGGGATACCGGGAGGGATCCCACTGCCCTCGGGGTGCCTCGGGCTTTGTTCTCCCGTTTCCCCTCCTTGGCTCCAGCTGGGCCATGTCAGATCAGCAGGATAAAGCTGCAGTGCCGGGTCCTGGGACCGCGGCAGGCTCGGGATGGAGCAGCACGGAGGAGAGGAGCAGCTGCCTCTTGCCATGGCTGAGTGTGGCTGAAGAGCAAAAATGATTCGGGATGCACAGCCTGTGGTCCCTTTCATCTTGCCAGGGGATGACCCTGCAGTGTCCTTTCTGGGTGCTTTGAAAATTTTCTGGAGTAAAGGGTGCTCTCCTCTCCCCTCACTTGCCCTCCTGTTCCAGTGAGAGAGGAAATTTTAGATCTCTGCAATCTTAGCATGACAGTGCTTTTTATGCAGAAAAGTGGCTTGGTTTGGTTTTTCCCCTTTCCTTTCTATTTTTTCTGATAGTTGATTTGAGCTGGTTCCAACCTAACTTTAGACCAAAGCTTCTCTCTCTGTCCTGAAGGGCTGAAGCCATAATCACTACTTTCTCATTTAAATTCTAAAATTACCTTTCAAATCTTACCTTTTCATTTCTTTTGTGAAGGTCTTCTCTGGCCTTTTAAGGGATGAGCAAACACAGTTTCAGTAGTGCAGGATTGGTGAAAGGCCAGAGTAACTTTTGACATCTTAACTACACAGAGCTGTAGAGTTGGTTCCATGTGCAGCACCCCTGAGCAGCAGCAGTGAGGGGATGGGGAGCAGCCCCAGACTGGGGAGCCCTGATCCCTAGAGAGGCTGAGAGGGAGGTGGAGAGAGATGAGGTTTATCCCTGCCTCCCTCCCCGCACGTTCACCTGGGAATGGCAGTCCTTGGCTCAGACCCTTTGCTTTGGATCTGGCACACCTGCTGCATTTATGTTTTTGCTGTTGCAGCATTTAATCTGCTTTGGTTTGTTTTCTCCTGAGCCAGCTCTGGAGGTTCAGTGTGCTCCTGGTATTTTTGCTGTGTTCACTTGAAAGGGAAGGTGTAGGCAGCTCCATCTCCCAGCTCTCACTGACGCAGGATCTGTCACATAAATCCAAGCATCAAAATGTGTTTGCTATGGAGGCAGGGCTGTTTTTTGATTATCCACCTTATTACCAAATCCATTGCTCTCAGGCAAATATGGGGAACCTTTTCCTTGCTAAAGGCTGTACACACCGTTCAAATAACTTTGACAAACTACATATTAAACCACACAGTTGTGGTTATTCCCCCTTCTGCCACTGTTGGATAATTTTGCTGTGGGCTTTATGAAATGAGTAGGTAGCTGTATTCAGCCAGAGGGCTGCAGATTCACGACTAGGCCTTCACAAGCTAATGAGCTTTCTCTTAATGGTGTCATAAAGCTGATGCTGCTGGAGGTGTAATGTCACTTCTCAGCTTGAAGTCAGATACTTGCAGACGTGCCTGTCGTGTTTCCCAGCTGAGTTAGCCCCTGCCAAGCAGCTGGACCTTGTGGGAATTGTTGATAACTGAGGGTGTCCTTTATAGTAGGATGACCAGAAAATAGCCCTGGACACCAGCCCACCCTGTGTCCCATGGGGAAGAGACAACTCCCAGTTGCACACATGCATCAGGGCTTGGAAACTGGGAAAAGCAGGGATCCCTTGGGAAGAGAAACTGTTTTGGCAGGTGTCCTGTGTGCCATGCAAAATGTCTCGGAAGAATTAGATTTTAGGTTTTTTAACAGAGTCTTGAGCAACATCAAAGGACTTAAAATGTGACAAAGCTTTTTTGTTGATGGCCAAGTTAATGAAGGCCTGAAGTGATTTGTCTTTGGAGGTAGCAGCATCTTCATCACTGGTGGCTGCTAAGGTCACATTGGGTTAAGGTCACACCTTTTGGGAATAGTGGAGATTCCAGCTGACCCTGTCTGGGGCAGGGGGACAGATGAAAAGGACTTATGCTCTTCCTGCCCCCTTGCTGAGTGCTCCAGGAGTTCAAACTTTGGAAATGAACCATGCACCTTTATTGTGGTACCTGCTGGCCCTGAGCCTCAGCTGTTTCCCCTTCCCAAACTGGATTTTGAGCAGTGGCAGTCCATGCTTGTGGTGACTGGTGCTGCACTGGGAGGGCATCTCAGGCCACCTGAAGATCAGAGGTGCTGTTCACTTTTGGAGAGCAGTGCTGGGAAAACAGGGCAGGATCTAAGACTCTGAAGGGACTCCTCTAATTATTTGAGGTTTTGTGAGTTTGTGCTTTATGGGTGAAGTCTGTGTGAACCATATCTCCCTCAAAGTTTGAAGAAAACACCCCTGAGCAATCTGGTTTAGTGGAAGGTGTTCCTGCCCATGGCAGGGGATTGGAATGAGATGAGTTTTAAAGGTCCCTTCCAACCCAAACCATTCCAGGATTCTCTGCTCTCCCTCCCTCAAAACGTGGCAAGTTATATAAAGGAGGGGGTGTGTAGGAAAACCCTAATGAAAGCATACAATAGTTTGTGCAAACAATTAAGTTGGAGATAGCTTTTTTGGCTCTGGAAAGAGTAAACAAGTAGAAAATTATGGTCATTTGACAGCAGGAAATCTATTTTTTTTTTGTCATTACTGTATATTGGAGACATCAGTGAATGAGACTGTTTAAACCCCGATCAGCCACCAATCCACACAGGATCACTTCTTTCTTTCCTCTTTCTTTTAATTTATTTTCATCTCTGAGATTGACAGATTCAAGTATGAAAGGCTTTAAATAGGTGATCATTCTCATCTCAAGGCTTTGCCTGGCTTTTTAGTTTTCAAATCTCATTTTGGAACACATTGCATTAAATTACATGAAATTACCAAGCACTTTAATTACTTTCTTTTAAAAGCCCAGACCATTCTTATCTGCTGCTATTGCTTACAGGCTGCAGCACAGAAAAGTGATTTGCTGATGCAACACCACGTCCCTTAATTGTATTGTGCTCCAGGAGATGAGGAGGAGTTCCCAGCCATGGCTGTGTGAACTCTGGGAAGCACAGCATCCCAATTCCAGCTCACTGCAGGGCTCTGACAGTGCCCCACATGTGAAGAGACTGAAGAGCCAGCTGTGTTCTTGAGTTGCTTTTGCAAAGAGAAGAAGCCCATCATTGATTTGGAGGTGGAGATGAATGGGTTGTTTTATCCTTTTAGGTGTTGTTTCTAATGCTGTTGGTGTTGCTTTGCTGCTGTAAAGTTTTGGTACCTGGAAAGGAGAAGTAAAGAAAAGCGGAGCAAAATGGAGTAAGGGATGAATTTACAAAGCTTCTAATTAAAAAAATATCAAAGAGGAAAGCATTGTTGTTTGTAATTGGAACGGACTGTGGGATCTTCCCATACAAATTACCATTTCTAATTGACTTGTAGGAGAGTGCTCTCCCTGGTTTTCCTGCAGTGGTGTTGCTAGGAAGTGTTGCTAGGCAACCCCTCAATGACTGAACCGACCTTTAAGATAAATATATGTATTTTCTCCCCATTTTGATGCTGGAAAGCAAACCTTTATTTTGTCTCTGTGCTGGCCTTTCTCTGGGCAGGAGGAGTACTTTGGGCAGGGGGGTGCTGAATAATAGTCTGCTTAAGATTTGGCAAAGCTTTTTTGTAGGCACAACCTTTTTGTCTGTAACATCCTCAGGAGCTCAATTTTTTCCTTGCAATGTGAGCAGTGAAAGTTGACAAATAATATCTTGAATTATTTATCTGATTAATGTAGTGATCTTTATTGAATAAATCATTGAAGAAACCCTTCTCACTGTTCCCCCAGGTGAGCAGGAGCAGGCAGGGCAGAAGCAGAGTGTGAAATGGCTGTTGGTGCAGTGTGACAAAGAGGATTTAAACCCTCCCATGTTGCCCAGGCCTTCTCCTAAGAATCCTGGTGGCACAGTGCAGAGCAGCCACTGGGACCTGTTGGGAGTGGTTTGCTTTTACCAGCTGTCTATGAAGCAAATCTCTTGGTTTATTATTCTATTCAAATCAATTGTGCTCATAATGTTTTGAATGCTTTTGCCTCATGAAAAATGTGTCAACTGTTTGATTTTTTTCTTTCCAGGGGAACAAGTGGAATAATCTGTAAGGCTCTTAATTTAAAAGCACCTCTAGTTAAAGACAACTTACAGAAAGGTATAGAGATATTCTGTGTTTTTCCTTGGCTGAGACTGACAAATCAAAATTCCAAGGCTTGTTGAGGGAGCATTGAGTGCCAGCCATGTAGGAGTTCTGAACTTTGGTCCTACCAGAGAACTGAAATGGAGCTTTTGCTCCCCAGAATACCCAGGCAGAGGTGGGCATCCCTTAGGAATCCCTCTCTAGCTCAAAGCAGGGAGCAGGAGGAGGGTCATGGGCAGACCAAGCCATTCTGGTGCTGTTCCTGTGGCAAACCCTTGGCTGAAAGAAGAGAATAAAGTCAAGGTGAGGGGAAGCATGAACCACCTGCAGGCTCCGAGGAGGAGGGAGGACAGAGCATCCAGGGGCTGCAGGGAGGCAGGATTGGCTTGGCCAGTGCTCAGCAGCAGCAATCTGCCATGTCCTGGGTCCTTCTGTCCCCTGCTTTCCCCCCCCAGCCAGGCCTGAGAATCTCTAAACTTCCCAGTAACCTCCCAACTGTCCCTGGGCCCAAGTGTAGCCAGGCTTGAAGTGTGCTGTGCTTTACTTTTGGAAATATTTTTGCCAACTTGCTGCAGCCCTGTTGAGATCTCTTATTCCCCATCCGTTGCTCCCCATCTCTGCTCTCTGCAGAGCAGACCCCTGGTTTCTGGCAGTGTTACAGGCACTCAGCTGATGCAGGGCTTGTTCTGGAATAAACTCAGTCCAAATTAAAATGAGCCCTGGATTTTGCTTTTCCAGAATTTAGGCATTCAGCCACTTTGTATATAAAGGTCAGACTGTTCCTGATGGTGAGTTATCCACCCTCTGTACAATATCTCCTGTCCAGAGGGGAATTTTCCTTCTGCTCTGGCTGCAGCCAGGTTGGAGTAGCTGTGTCTGAGACAGCAGTGGAGGTGAGAATGAGCCTGCCAGGGAGGAGCAGCAGAGCCTTACAGTGAATAATGCTGCAAGAACTTCTGAAAGAAGGTGGCTTTGGCAGCTCTCTGTGCACTGTAGGACCTGTTCCTACTACACGTAGCAAGGACTTGGGATGATTAGCATGAAATTGAATTGTGTTGATCAATCTCAGGCAGGAGTTGAGCACAGAAGTGATGAGCCTGTAATTTCATTTTTTCCCATCCCTTAACTAACAGAGCTGCAATCCCAGCTCAGAGGGGAGCAGCCACTCCTGGTGCTCATGGGAGAGCCAAGGCTCTGAATGCCCTTTGCAAGGGAACAGGATTCTGATTCACTGGAGCAGCCCAGGGCTCTCCTGGTGATGAACTGGAGACTGGTTCATTAGCATTTGGTCTTGTCCTTGCCCTTAGCTCAATGTCTAGGAGCAAGAGTTGTTTTAAAACAGGCTGGAGTGGAAGCATTAGAGAACTGGGACAGGCTATTGTATGGATATGAACGTATTGTATTGCCAAATCTAAAACTCCAATAGCATACCTGATTATAATCAACAAAAAATGCAGTTCTGCATCAGAATGTACAAATGGGTGTCTTTACTCCTTGTTCAGAGAAAGTATCAAGGGTGCACACAGCATATCGCAGAGGCATTAAAGTCATTCAGTTGTTTGTGGAAAGTCCAGATTCTGCAAATACTTAACTTTGGTATGTGTGTAGTCACAATGAATTTGGGGGGAAATCATAAGCTGAAGTTATCTAGGGTGGAAGGGACCTTTAAGATCATCAACCATTCCCTTAACACTGCCAAGGCCACCACTGCTTCATTGTCCCCAAGTGCCACATCCACAGGGCTGTTAAACTCCTCCAGGGATGGGGATTCCACTCCAACCTTTGCCAATGCTTGACCAACCTTTAGGTGAAGATGTTTTTCCCAATATCCAAATCTAAACCTCCCCTGGCCCAGCCTGAGGCCGTTCCCTCTGCTCCTGTCCCTGTTCCCTGGAGCACAGCCCGACCCCCCCGGCTGTCCCCTCCTGGCAGGAGCTGTGCAGAGCCACAAGGGCCCCCTGAGCCTCCTTTGCTCCAGGCTGAGCCCCTTCCCAGCTCCCTCAGCCTCTCCTGGGGCTCCAGACTCTCAGGGTCTGCATTGTCCTGAAGGGCCCAGAGCTGCCCCAGACTGGAGGTGCCCCAGCAGTGCACCTGACAAGCCCTGCCCTGGTCCTGCTGGACACAATGGGGCTCATCCAAGCAGATTTACTCTTCTGAAATTTGATTTCTGGAGGAGAGAAGCTTTTGTTGTTTTTAAAGTGTTTAATGGCAATCAGTTGCTAAACATTTCAGCAAGCATTTCCAATTGTTTTCAATTTATGGAGACATAGCTGATGTTTTGGTTTGGAAACCACTATAAACTTGGATATTACCAGCAAATAAAACATGAATTTATATTTGGCTTTACAGTGTTAAGTAGAGTAACTACACTATACCTCAATCCTTCCTGCAAGCCACTGTCCTCTAAAATAGGAGGCATTATTGTGGTGGTATTCAGAAATCGCTGAACATTTACCGTGTGTTGTTCAGAAATTACTTTTAATTGAAATAGAACAAAACTGGCAAAGCTACGTAGCTGGAGAAAGTATTCAATATTCCACAGCTTGCCACAGACTACCACAGCTTTCAGAATATATTGATTTTGCCACATTAAACACGATATGTGATGCCAGGGCCCAGACTGAGAACTTGTAGCATGAATAATTTACCACCTAGATGAGTGAGCCTGTCTCCAGCAGTATGGAGAGAAAGAGCCCTGTGAGCTGAGGCTCTGCTCTCAGAGCCAAGAGCTTCCTTGGAAGGGGGAGCATGTGATGTTCAAAGGCCTCTGGAGGGTGAGAAGTTGTACACAGCAAGCAGGAAATGTCTCCCTCATCTCGTGGCTTCCCTTTCCTGCTGAAGATGTGGGAAGTTCTACGGATGCATGTCTGACCTGGGCAGAGTTCCAGGTGCTCCTGCTTGGAGAAGGCAGGGGGCTCTGCAGGGCAGGGCTCAGCCAGGAGAGAGGGACTTGCAGAGCCCAGGAAACCCTGCTGCTGCCTCTTGTTCAGCTCTGTGAGGCTCTGGGTGCAGGCTGCTGCTGCAGGCAGTGAGAAGGCTGTTAGAGAGCCTTTGGGTTCAAGGATGGATCTGTCTGGAACAGAGGGTTTGTTCACACAGAGACTCCGACCCAAGGATTGTTCTGCAAAATCAGTCACAAGAACTGCAGGTGCTTCCAGTTCTGTGGAAACATAAAACTTGGTACCTCACAGGACTTCACCAACACAGATGGTTTTCCACAGAGCTGCTCACATCCTCTGGTTTCTGAGAGGTTTCTGACTTGCCCATTTTAATGGCTTGGTTATTTACAAGCTAACAATTCTTCTGTCCCTTTCTCTCACCCAAAACACCCAATACTCTGCCTCCCTGCATCATTCCTTCCTATTTCTTAAGATAGAATGAACCAAACAAGTGAAAATGCACAACAACTAACATATATTTTGAATAAACCTGCAAGCTGACGCTTAGTGTGACAAGTGGAGGAGGAAATTGGAAGTTGATAAACAGGATTGTTACTGTTTTTCTACAAGGAAACTATGAGAAGATAAATGGTGGGGGAATGTCGTTCCTTCTTTCTCATCTTCTCTGTCTCCTTAGCCTCCCTTTGCATGGATTTATATGAAAACTTGTGGTTCAGAAAGTGTCACATGTTCCTGATCAGATCCCCAAACCAAGGAATCTGCAGACCTGAGTTCATCCTCTGCTCGGCTGTTGTTTCTGAGCACATGGTTTCACTGCCCTGGGCCTTCAGTTTCCCACCCTCTATGAAAGGGTACCTCACACATCTGTTCAGATGTAGACCTGCAGGAAATTCATGGAAAGAAATTTCTGTTTGTACACTGGATTTGAATCCCTGAGTGGGAACCTGGCAAAATTTCTGAGGTTTTTCTAACCGCAATTTTGCAAAAACGTTGCTGTCTTCTGAAACCCAGACACAGTGTGGGAAAATGAAACCCTGGGATATGAAGAAATGCTAATAAAAAGTGATGGTACTGAATGGTTCAGGTTTTGGATTCCCAGAATTAGCCATGCCAGCCTTTACATTGACTTGGGCTTGGTCCTGACGTACAAGCTCTTTGTCATAACGTCAAAGCCCAGATTATTCTAATTACTGTTATCAGTGTAAAACTTGTGTTCAGTCTTCTACTTTGCTTGAAGGAAGCCTCAAATGAGTTGAAGTTCTGGTCTAGAGTCATGGTCATGCCTGGATATAAAGAGCCTCTGCTTGTATCTGTTCAGAAAAAAAGGAGTCCTGACTGTGGTGAGTGATAGAGCAGAAAGGTGCTGCTTGGGGCATTATTCTGACTGAACAGTTTCATCAAATATTATCTTGTCAGGGATGTCAGATTTTGTGATTTTTTTCTTCTGTACTAGTTTGAAGACAAACCAGTGGGAGATTCCAAATCAGAATAACAATTGAATAGAAAAATTAAAATAAATGCAGAAAAACACTGTCTTAAACTGACAGAGTTAGGATACAACCTGACACCCTGTTGGTCAGGGTGTTGGTAGTAGTCTGATTAAATTGTGGCTACAGTCCTACTGGAGTGATAAATGTGGTTCTCCTGAAGCAGTGATCCTGCAGAAGGGTCTGGTCTCCCTCTGAAGGTCCAGTGATGATTATGGAGCTCTTGTCCTCTGGGAATGCAGTGGGCAAAGGCTGCTGTGGTGTTGCCAGGCTCAGATTGTATCCGGGTAGGAATGCTTGGTTCCTCCCCCTGGGTGGAGCATCTCCCAATGGGATGATGGAATTTATCAGTCATGCAGTGAGAGTTGGTGGCCCATTAGCAGAGACAGACCCCAGAGCTATCAGGGATGAATCATGGAGGAGATACGGAGCGCTGCCCCACCTGCTCTAACAGCTTATGAAGGTGGTAATAGAATACATACTTTGCATCCTACATTGTAATCTCAGATATCTTCACATCAGAAATCCTTGCTTTTGGGATTTCTTACTTCTGTTTTACTCTTCCAACCCAGCTGAGAGGACAAGAGCAGAAGCTGGGCCAGGGGAGGGTCAGGTTGGACAACAAGAAGAATTTCCCCATGGAAAGGGTTGTCAGGCACTGCAGGGGCTGCCCAGGGAGGTTTGGAGTTGCCATCCCTAGAGGTGCCCAAGGAAGGGCTGGAGGTGGCACTCAGAGCTCTGGGCTGGGGACAAGGTGGGCATCAGGCACAGGTTGGACTCAATGACCTTGGAGATCTTTTCCAACCTTAATGATTCCATGTTCCAGGAATGGAAAATGTTTCCATGTTTCCACTGCGGTGCTTACAGAGGATCTCTCCCAGAGCCTTTCAAAGGCACCAGGGAGAGGAAGCTGTTCTGGGGCAGACCTGTGTGAGGCCACCCACAAGTCCCTGCTGTGATGCTGGTGCTGGCTCTGTTGCCTGGGAACAACACATGGGGCTGCCCCAAGGGGCTCTGGGGCTCATTTTTTGAATGAGGTTTTGAACACCCAAACCCACAACCCCCAGTGGAACTGCTGAGGGCTTGCATGACAGCACAACCTTTGCCTTTTCATTTAGCCTCAGACCTGATGTAATCTTCATTCCAGCAAGGAGGTGTGTTCTGAAATTAAAACAAGCTGGTGATAAGTTTAGAAGGGTGATAAGTTTAATAGTATTCATGAGTTTAATCTCTCCTGGCAAACTGAATTCACCATGATAGTGAAAGAGAGGCGTTACCAGGCAATTAAATAGTTTTAGGTTTCAGACAAGGACTTTAATGGATGCCTGATACTGTGCTTTAATACTAGATGATACAATTATTTCTTGTCAAAGACTTTCTAAAAGTGGGAAACAAAAAAAAATCTTCAAGCTTAAAAATGTTTTTTATATGTTCATTAAAAATTATTGGAAAAATGCTAGAGAGCATATTGCTAACTCCACTTTTCTTTTTAAATGAGAAGTCTTGTTCATTGGAAGACCAAGTCTTCATTTTTCTGTTAAAAATCAAAGAGGGTTTTCCACACTGGATTAAAGAGGCTTCTGGGTTTAGAAGGCCTTGCTGAAGTATATAGAATATATTGGTTAACACTAAGGAGCTGGCTGGCTGTGAGCCTCCAGCTCCAACATGTGTTGAAGAATGAACAGAATAAAAAAAGTGTAATCGCCGTGAACAAAGAAGGAGATAGGATTCTTGAATTGCTGAATGGGATTTTCTGGTACCACAGTCAGCACACGAACATTTGAACAGTCCCCAGCAGTAAATTCAGCAGTGGAGCTAACATCTGTATTCTTTTATCTGCTCTCAGATTGCAGGGAGTTCCCATGTGCTGGGTATGACCTCGCTGCCACACGGCCGGGGCTGTGTTTGCTTCTGATAGCCTTGTTCCCAGCCCTGCAGGAGAGGGGCAGGACAAACACCTGCAGCCTGGGCAGTGCACAGAGCACACAGGGCTGGGGCTGCTGCCATGTGGGTCTGCACCAGCCTCTGGCTCTCACCCGAGCAGCTCCTCCAAAAAGGATCCTCCTCTCAGTAATGTCAGAGGTTCCTGTGAGAGCTGCTCATAGACACAGATCTTTGTGCTCAGCAACACAGAGAGAAGAGCACAAATGTGGGCTAAAAAGCACCACATTCTGTGATGAGAGAGCTGCAGGTATGTCAGGCTGTAAGGGGGAGAGCAAGGGTGATGGCCCCCAGTGTCTTCAGTAACCTCCTGAAATGTCAGTGGTGTACAGAGCCACATCAGAGCCAAGGTACAGCCTGGAGCTCCTCCCAAGGGACAGCTCTCATCCCTGCATCTGGGACAGGGACAGGGCCCAGGGAAGGCTGAACTGGGCCAGGGCAGCTCAGGCTGGATTTCAGGAAAGGTTCTTCCCCCAGAGGGTGCTGGCACTGCCCAGGCTGCCCAGGGAATGGGCACGGCCCCGAGGCTGCCAGAGCTCCAGGAGCTCCAGGGATGCTCAGGGTGGCATTGCTGGGGTGTCTGTGCTGGTCCAGGGCCCAGACTGGATAATCCTTTGGGTCTCTTCCCACTCAGGACCTTCCATGATTCTACTGCTGTTTATGTGCTCTTGAAGAGCAAGAATTGTCACAGACATGTTTTATGAAAAATCCTTTCTTTAGGATTTTTCCTCCTGAGAAGCTGAGAGTCCTCAGGGACAAAATGTAAACAATGATTATCTGCTGCTGTGGAGTGCAACAGGTGCATCTGTGATTGGTCTCATGTGGTTGTTTCTAATTAATGGCCAATCACAGTCCAGCTGTCCGGACTGTCTTGGTCAGTCACAAGCCTTTGTTATCATTCCTTTTCTATTCTTAGCTAACCTTCTGATGAAATCCTTTCTTCTATTCTTTTAGTATAGTTTTAATATAATATATATCATAAAATAATAACTCAAGCCTTCTGAAACATGGAGTCAGATCCTTGTCTCTTCCCTCATCCTAAGACCCCTGTGAACACCACCACAAAGAATTTTACATGATATTCTTCTGCTTCCTCTTTAATCCCCAGGGAGACACATCAATGCCCTGTATCCACAGTGTATATAATAATTTACTGTAACACATCAGATTCATCTTCTGGAGTCTATATGGAGAAATATTTTAGGAGACTGAGGAAGTTGCACATTTTTTTTCCTCTCCACAAGGGTTTCTTTGGCCTCTGGAGAGGATGCTTCCTTGATTGAAAAAGAGACATTCTTTGGATGTATTTGGATAATGTTCATTGCATAGGCTCTGTGACTTGTGAATGAGCATGAAAATTAATCTTCTTCTGAAGAGGGTATATAGACAAGGGGAAGCTTGAGAGATTGTTACATCCTGTTTGAGGATGTATCAAGTGAATAGAGCATAATGTTATTCATAATGATACATTTCTATCTGACATTAGCATATTATACCTGTATAGAGACTTAAAAACCTATTGCTTCATTAGTGAAGGGCATGTGCATGTTTGCTGTAATGCTTCAAACTGTCACTTTGGGCTCTGCTTAAAAGGACAAATTAGGCACTTCTGGGTATGACTGAAGGCAGCTGAATATATTGCTCATAAAATCTGGTGTATTAATTTGTCTCTCTGAGAATCACCCAGGGGTGCAGCTCCTGTTTTGAGGCCTCAGGCACACATCTGAGCTGTAGATAGAAAAAGCAGGATGTGTCTCTGTTTGCTCAGAGGGGCTTCTTGGCTCCATGAATCAACAGAGGCTTTCTCTTAAATAAACTGAGGATGTGAACCTTTGGATAAATGGCCAGATTTATGCCTCTGTCTGTGAAAAAATAACAGGGACAGCCATAACCTTTGTCTTGTGCTCCATTGTTTGTCTTTCTGGTGGTACTGTCAAACCACTCTAACAAAACCCACCAAATTATGAATTGCTTGAAAAGTGTTTGGTAAATGTTGAGGCTGTCTTGGGTATTCTGCCCTCTTTCCCAATACTAAACTGAAATAATAATTAGCATCTCCAATTCTGCCTTCCTCTCATAATTAAGGGTTTGCATAACTGGGAATCCACAGTTGTTGGGAAAGCAGCCTTTGGAATCCCTCAGGATTTCTTTTCCATTTTAAAATCATAAACAATGTTGGTGTTGACCTACATAGCCTCTGATTTTTCTTTTTTTAACCTAAATTGCTGCAAAGGCTACTAATTACAGCATACTCAAAAGTAAATTACCAAGCCATCAGTAAAAATTCCATTAAAAGCAGAATTATTTCCCATAACATTAATAAGCCCTTTTCGGGTGTGATTTATTTTTGCAACAATTACTGTACAGTCTCCTGGAAGATGTATTTCTGTGTAGTTAATATAATATACATGTATGCAATTTTCCATTTTAGTGCCTATGGATTGCTTCATTTTTCATCTGTATTAGGCTATTCTTATAATTTCCTCTGGGCTTTCAGGAATGGCAGACATCAAGGGAAAATTGGAGTGCTAAGTCCTGTGGGAAATGCAAAAAAGCAAATAGATCAGAGTCGAATGGAAAGGACTGAGTTCAAGTGCACTTGCATCATGAGAATTTAAACTGCCTTGCAACCTTTTAGAGATCTGAAAGTATTTTATTGAAGGAACTTTGCTTTTATGTATTTTACTGGGAAATGAATTGTAATTGTGAGCCAGGTCCTTGTGCATGTAAGAGAAGTGTGTCCATTCTGCTTTGCTTGACAGCCTCCAAGCTGACAAGGTGAAGATGAATGTGTTTTGCTCTCAGCTGTATCATTTGAAAATCTTTTGAAAACTTAGGTACAAGTTACTGTAGCTCAGGAAGTTTTATATAATGCAAGCCTAGTTCTCAAAATTCAGCTTTGCAACTTCAAATGTCCAGGGTTGCAAGGCACACTGCTATCAAAATATAAGAGAAGGTAAATTTGCTTTTATCCAGCACATGTGAGGTGAGAAGCACCTGGTTGAGTTCAAATCAAGAATGTGTACAATTAGAGTGAGTCCAGAGGAGGCCACAAAGGTGATCAGAGGCTGGAGCCCCTCTGCTGTGGAGACAGGCTGAGGGAATGGGGATCCTGGAGAGGAGAAGGCTCTGGGGTCACCTCTTTGGGGCAGTTCAGGACCTGTAGGGGCTCTAAGAGAGCTGGAGAGAGGCTTTGAAAAGGGCATGGAGGGAAAGGGCAAGGAGAGTGGCATCAAACTGAAGGAGAGCAGGGGTAGATGGGGTATTGGGATATTGGGAAGGAATTTGCTATTTCAAATGTCCAGGGTTGCAAGGCTCACTGCTGTCAAAATATAAGAGAAGGTAAATTTGCTTTTATCCAGCACACATGAACGGAGAAGCGCCTGGTTTGGTTCAAATCAAGAATGTGGACAATTAGAGTGAGTCCAGAGGTGGCCATGAAGGTGATCAGAGACAGGCTGAGGAACCCTGGCAGGGTGGGCAGGCCCTGGCATAGGGTGCCCAGAGCAGCTGGGGCTGCCCCTGGATCCCTGGCAGTGCCCAAGGCCAGGCTGGACAAGGTTGGGAGCACTCTGGGACAGTGGGAGGTGTCCCTGCCATGGCAGGGGTGGGATGGGAGGATCTCTGAGGTCCCTTCCCACCCAAACCATTCCCTGGACTGCAGTCCTGGTCCCTATGGTGAATTGTTCCCCTTTGCTGTCCCCTCAGGCCTCCCTGTGGGGTTGTGCTCGCAGGGACAGGCTCTGTCTTCAGCCAGTGTTAATTACAGATGTGAATTTATCTTCACAACTCTCAGTGAGATAATTAAATATCATCTTATTAAATAGCCTGAGTGCTGCAGTACCTGTTAGCAATACAGACTGGGATAATGGAGTTAATTTATGTTCCACTGGCAGGGGTAGCTATAACTTTTTGCTGGTTTAATGGTTACTTGTGCTTTTATAACCACTTGACAAAGAGAATCAGGCTCAGGTTTTGGCTGCAGTTGCAGAGTGCAGGAACAAAATTGGAGCAAAGGAGCTGACACACAATCTTCTAAGACCACATTATTCTGCTGAAATCAAAGGTGTTGGGCAGGGACCTGGATGAGAGAACACCCAACCAAATTCATTCAGAGCTCAAGTTAAATCTCCATCCTAAGCCAAGTCACTTAATCCAGTCTGTACCCAGTGGGGGGAGAAATATTACACAGGATGGTTCACGCAAACCATTTTAGAAAGTGCCCAAACTGGGGTGAGTGAGAGTCAGAGAGAGAAATCCAGTCTGTCCTCGTCCAGTTGGGCACCTCTGTGAACTCCTGGAGTTTTGTTACATAAAATGGCAGGTTTTGAATGGGTAAATTGGCCCAGTTGTAAGGAATATTAGATTTATAGAAGTGCCCATGTGAAGAATTTCCAGATCCCTACTTAGCTTTCTTGGAGGGTTTTGCACTCCTGACCTCTTTAGCCTACAGTGCTGGGAGCTGTGACTGTTCCACAGTGCAGACCTGTGCAAGTTCCCTGGGCAAAGTCTTGTGCCTTTGTCATTCTGTGCATTGCTTTTCTCGGTGCACACAGCAAAACACTGTAAAAAGGTGTTTCCTTGTGAACTTTTATTTGGAGGTTATATTTATGCCCTTCCAGAAAAGTCAGGTTAAAAACTCCCATACAGGATTAAACATGGGGTCAAAATCAGATACTGAGCAAATACAAAATATACAATTTCAGCTCTTTGCTTTGAATGAATTGAAAACTCTTGATTGAATTCTGTTCTCTGCTCATGATTTGGCACTCAGTGCTTTCTACCTTTGCTAAAACTTCCACTAGCACTTCAAATTCATGTGGGTCTTCCAAGGCCACCAGCTCCCACTGTCTTGAGGAGGAAAAAAGACTTCTAGCATTGACACCTTTCACCTGAAAAGGAGAAAATGCAATCTTTTTTATTGTGGGCTTCTCTTGTGTGAAAGATTCTTTTCTCCCTTGATCACCCCGGGCCCTGCAGATTCTCTAGCAGGCTACTACCTCAGCCATTGTCAGAAAGGGTTTATTATTAGATGTTACAGCTTTTGCAAGCTGCTCCTCCAAAATGGCTTTTTGTAAAAGAGAAAAAAATCACCTGGTTTGTAGTGGCTGTACAGTCAGCCTGCTGGACTAGTACAGGTGCTCTTTATTTGAGGTACAGCTTCACCTTGAAGCCTCAGTGTGGTGTCTTTACATAACCTTTCTGCCATCTGCAAGGAGTTTGCTCTTTGCACTTCTGGGTTTTTTTCTGAGTTTACTTCAAGTTGTTCTTGATTGCAGCACAAGTCTCTCCCTTTTCTGTTATTCCAGGTTGGATCTTAAACACCAAGGGATCTGCAGGAAGAACTGAGACCTCAGTGCTGGCCAGGGCAATGTCAAGAGTTGCTTTTCCTGTGTTTCCCTAATTAGGATTATTCCTAATAAATATTTCTTCTTAGTGGAATAATCATTAGTGATATGGAAAAATCAGTCTTGGCATTATGCTGTTAAATATGACATTTACTTGATGCACATGGGGACACTGGATTCACTCTTGACAGCTGCAGTTTTTGCTCCTGTGTTTCTCTGGTCTCTCTCAGGCAGTTGGCAACATAAATCTGGTTTGTATTTCTCCTTTTGAGGCCTGGAAGATGCTACTGCTGCCATATGTGCAAGGTGAGTTTGTGCTGAGAACACAGCTGGGACCAGGGGCTGCCCAGCTCTTGGGGCAGTGTCTGTGCACAAGAGATTTCTAAGTCACTACACCTGAAACTCATCCTTCTCCCAGGTCCATGCTTGTTAAAAGCAAGTTCATACACAATATCAAATGTCCTCAAGGAGAGGGATCTTTGCAGCTAAGACTGGGGGGATGAAGGACTGTAGAGCACATTTTGTATGTACCAGCTTTGAAATCCTGATCAAAACTCAGAATTCCTCACTCCTGGATCTCACTGTGCCACTGTCCAGGGTTACAATATTAAGATATATTCTATTCCCATCCTCAAGAGCTGCTGAAACCAGGAGGAGCATAATTTCTTCCTTATCTCCTGTTAATGGACCCATCAATGCCTTTCCCCATGATTCAGAGATAACTCCCTCCAGGAGCCATTTCTGTTTCATGGACCCCCCACATGACTCACAGAACATTGTGAGATGCTCTGCACAGGGGGAGGAGCTAAGCATCCTCACTTGGATATAATCTGGCGTTTGGGACACAACAAGCAGTCTTTCCACTGGATTTCCCAGAGGCACGGCTGCCTCTTCCACTGGATCTTTGGAGGAAGACAACCTTTCTACAGGATCCCTGCTCCAGCAGAACCACACCTGACACTCCAGGAGGACTACAGCCACCAATCCAACTGGACCGCGCCCAACACCCTGACCAACAGCATGTCAGGTTGTGTTCTGACAAATACTATTGCATGTATTTGGATTTTCCTTTTCCCTTTTCCTAATAAATGGTACTTCTGACTTGGAGTCTCTCACTGGTTTTGCTTTCAAACCAGAACAGCCATGCATGTGATGGAGGAGGCAGCTGACCCTTTTGGCTTCACTGACTCTCCAGATGTTCCCCACTTTGCAGAAGATGCTCAGTGCTCGAACCTGGCTCCTGTTCCCAGGTGTGTCACCCTGTCCCTGTCTGGGTGGCCATGAGGAGCTTCCTGACTTCATTTCCTTTCTGATTTTCAAGCAAGTCTCCCAGAGAGTTGCACACATGTCCTGTTTGCTGGGTTTTTTGGGTGTGATACAAGTAAGGAAGGGTTTTCTGCTGAGGAGGAATAAGCTCAGAAGACGTGAGGATGAGAAAATCTAATTACCATTCTGCTGTTGCTCAGCATGACCTGTTTAACTTTCAGTCACTTCCTCAAAGGTGACTGCAGGTAAGAACCATGAGTTTGGTTACTTTGCTGAAGCAACTGGGGGCTATCAAAGCCTGGCATCTTTATAGGCTACTGTTCTGTTTTATAGAGAGAAAATATAAATTTTCTAAAAATTTAATGTGTAGGACAAAATTGCTTAAGTAAATTTGCTGAGATAAGGCTGGAGTGTTTTAGTGATGAGTTTGGAAGGAGAACTAAAGAGGAGGGTGAGACACAGAAATCTGAGCAGGCAAACTGAGCCTTGTCTGAGCTGATGCTGCTCTCAGGAGTGCCAAGACTTTCTTTTAGCATATGGGAAGTTCTATAAGGACACAGACTGAGGCAAAAAGCCTCAATTCAAAGATCATCCATCTCTTCTAGTGCTAATAATTTCTTAGCTTTTATCTCTTGTGAATCTGAAAGCACTTACACAGGAATTGGTATAAATTTTCCCCGTTGGGCTGTCGTCACCTTATAGCTGAACCAGAAATTGAACTGGAGTGCTGGTTGTCAGTCTGGTGGAGCAGTGGGCTCAGGGTCTGCGCCAGGCTCTGACTGACAGAGCTGTGGGGGTGGCAGTGCTGTCACCTCTGCCTGTTCCCGGCATCTCAGGCCGTTCCAGACTGGTGTTTACAGCACTGATCCTGATGGTCTCATGGTTCACCACACTGCCAGGGAACACAAGGAAAACAGCAGGTCTGGAGCTTTTCAGCCAGTTTGCTTGTTGTTTTTGGTCTGGGCAAGAGAGAGAGGAAGGCAGGTTTTGTGCCTTGGGAAAGCAAGGCAGCCTGGGAGACGATTGTCTCAGCACTGTTATTGTCATCCAGGGGTGTTGAGTGGAAAAATTTAGGTTTTTTGGGGTGTATTATTATTATTGTTGTTGTTATTATTATTTTTAGTCTCCTGAATCCATTGTTCTAAGATAAATTTCTGTTAGAGGTCCTAAATGTATTCAAGAAGTCTGTAAGAGAACCCTTGTAGCAGCTTGTGTGTGTCTGAGGCATGGGCTGGCTGGCTTGGAAGCAATGGATGATGAGAGTCAGAAACCAGTTAAAAACAAGTGGTTTCAGTACAGGAGCTAATGTCCCAGTGACTCCAGGCTGATCAGCTGCCTGCTCTCCTGGATCAAATTACTGACCTGCAAGTAAAGCATTTCTGAGCCCCCCCAGGCAGGTTCTGATGTTCTCAGAGGATTTGGACAACATGAAGTCCTCACAGTGATCATGTGAAGAAGGAGGTGCTCTGTCTTCACCCAAGCAGCAGATAAAACCTTCCCTTGGTCTGTGCAATAACATAAATGTGTGTCATATCTGCTTTCCTTTTATATCTCCTTATTCCAGTTGACAACAAGAGTCAGATGTGCCAGATATCCTTAATCTGGAAAAGAGTGTCAGCAGGATCAGTGTTTCTCTGTTTTCATATTTCCTGCCCTTTTAATATTCAGAGCCGCTGATCTGATTTCTCCTGGCCATACTTCTCTGTGTGGTTTTTTTTTTCCTATTTCTGTTTCTCTGACTTTGGGTGTATAACTGTGTATAAACTTGGTTCTTCCAGGAGGTACAATAATAAATGAAGTCTGGTAGGTGACATGAAGGTGGAAATAACGTTGCAGGGAACATCCTGTCTGTGGCTGTAGGGCATTTGTGAAGGTCTGTGTTTATTTTAGAAGTGCCTTGGTTACTGCTAGCTTGCTTTTGCTTCTTCCACATTTAAAAAACACACAAAGAATTTTCATGCAGTAAACAGAAAGGTGGCACTTTAATGCTTTAAATAGAGATTGGGAGAGAAACCATTTTTCCACAATGAAAATATTGCATAATGACAGTAATGGTGATAATATTTTTTCATCAGAAATAACACTTGAGATCACAACACTTCAAACCTTTTGAGAGGAAAAGCTTGTCATTTTAAACGCTGCATTGAAATTTTCCTTCTACATTTAATGCAAGAGCCCCACTTTCCAGGTTGCTGGGTGGTAGAAGGCAGGGATAACACCCTCTCTGCTCCTGGAATTTATTCTCTTTGTGCTGATTTGGGTAAACCTCGCACGTGAGTGAATCCACTCCTCAAACAGGTGTCAACCACACAGCTGTGACTTTGCAGCAGCTTTGTGAAAGGGTGCAGGGACCTTTCCCAGGGCTGGGAAATGGGAATTGCAGTAGGGAGATGTTGGTTGCTGGCCTGACCAGAGTTTCAGCCTCACTGGTCTGTCTCCATGGTGATATCTGAGCTGTGCCTCGGCAGGCATTTGCTCTGGGTTGTTTTCTGGAAGGTCAAACTGAAGCTGATAGCCAAGGCATGAGCCTGGAGAGCTGGGGTGGGAGCTGGGGCCGCTGCCACTGGAAATGGGTCTGCCAGTCTGGGTCTGTGGTCAGGCAGCTCCAGGGAGGTCAAGGCCCAGCTCCTGCAGCAGAAGGGCACTGTGGAAAGCAGATCCTGGCACAGCAGATCCTGGTACAGCTCCTGGGAGGAATTGGCACTTCCTGATGTCTCTGGAAAGAAGAGGAGTCTCTGGTGCAGATGGGCTGACAGACAGTTCCATACACACACGAGACACAGGCAGAGATGCCCTAAAAGAGCAGCCCACAGAGGGTGGGTAGGACCCCCAGTGGGGCTGCTTGGCTTGGGCAGGCTGAGCCAAAGCTCCCAGAGCACTGAGGGAGGGTCAGGAGAGCTCCAGGCTGGCCCAAGGCAGCCTGGCAGTGCCACAGACCCCTCAGCAGTGCCACCTCCATACCCCTTCCACCAGTGCTTGCTGCTTCTCCTGGGCTTGGGAATGAGCCAGCAGGAAAAGGGAGTTTTATTTGTACCCCTCTGAACCTCTCCCCCTTTCTGCCATACTTAAACTGGTACAAAGGAATTCGAATCATGATGAATTGAGACACTCACTTCTACTGAGGGCTGAGCTATTTGTTTCTGAGTGGAGGGGAGAGGATGGGTTTTGGGGACAGCTTTCTGTTCTACTGGTTTATAATGAAGCAGAACTCCATATTTACATAAAACAAGGAATTGAGATGTTTTAACAGTGGTATTTTGCTTGAAAACGAATTTTTCATGTTAATTACACATCTGCAGAGCAACTCTTGTATATGGCACTTGGTGTTACAGATGGCACAGGCTGGCCCCCGAGAGTCCTGGTTTGAATCACTGCCCCTCTGTAATAGACTGAGAGCCAACCATGTGTGATATTCTTGACAAGGATAAACCCAGCTGGCTCATAGTAGCAGAAACCAACATTTATTTCAGTCAGTTATTGAGTGATAGTCCTTTCAGTGTCGCTCTTGTTGCCAAGTTTGCTTTCCAAAACCCCTAAGGACACTGCTGAATATTGTTGGGAGCAGTGATTTTTTCACACTCCTGCTTTTTGCCACCATCTCAGACTTACCCTTACTTTCCAAGTGTAAAACTCTTTTCTTCATTGCTTAGCAAGAACATTTTGAGAGAATGAAAAAAAAATTAAGAAGTAGGGAAAAAAAGTAAAATAAAGTAAAATAAAAAAGTAAAATGAATCTGGGAAGCTCTTCCTGACTGTTCTGGAGAAAGCTGCATTCCAGAGGTCGTGGGATGAGTATGTGAAAGGGAGAGTAGTTTGCTGCATGTGATATGCTGAGTTTGTTGGTTTTTTTTAAACAGCCAAAAGAAAATACATGAGCAAGAATGTAGAATTTCAGCCCATGAGAACTGGAAACTGAAATGGCTCCGGGATCTGGGTCAAGAGGAAAACTTGGTGAACTTCTGCATAGAACAGATACTTCCCTAGAGCTACACAGTGCTTTTCACAGAGTGCAAGAGAGCCCAGCATGTGCAGGGGCTCTAAGGAGAGCTGAGTGAGGTGAGTCAGCTCTTGTGGGCAGGGAAATGAGGAGGGGACAGTGAGGGGACAGCAGCACAGCCTGGCTGGGCCAGGAGAGCACTTCAGCCCCTGGTGGAGAGCTTGGGCACATGGCTCACCTCACCTCACCCCAGAAATTCTAATAACTTGACAAAAATGCTTTTTGCGGTAACACAGAGCAATATCTCTTTTTAAAAGCATGAATTAAAATATGTAGGTAACAGAAAAATACAGAAACGGATATGAAATATATTAAAAACTTGATTTGCCTATGAACTTGTTAAATGTAGGCTTTGATTTTTGAACATAAGAACATTTGTACATTAAAGTTGGCTTAGTTTGAGTTTGTTGGTTTTTTCCTCTTCCATTAGTGCCTGGATTTTTGTTTTCCTGACTGACAGTCAGTGTCTCTTTCATTCCTTGTTGTTGGACCCTCATGATCTGTGAGCACATTTGGATTTCATTGTGCATGCAGAATTCCTGGTTATTGCCTTTGAAACACGTCCTGGATGGAGCCATTGGAAATGTAAACCAAGTGCTGAAAGCTGAATTGTGGATGGAATGTGTGAGGAGTCCCTGAGCCCAGGGACATAAATCCACCCCCAAAGAGAAAGGAACAGCACTGCCAAGGTTGTAAGTGCAAGTCCCTTGCATGCACAGCAAAGCTGCAGAGGACAGGACAGGCAAGGTGATTTCCTCTTTATCCTTCTTTCCTCTTGAAGTCTTTGCTCTTTTCTGGATGTCTCCAGGAGCTGCTGTGTGCAAAGCTGATGTTGCCTGACTGCCAAAGGAAACTCCTGCATGGTGTCAATGTTCCTTTTCCAGAGGGGAGCCCTGGGGCTGGGAGCAGAAAAGAGGGGGCAGCTGGGTGTGTGCTGGGTGTGTGTGACACCCAGCCTGTCCCTCTGTCCCCAGGCAGCTGCTGTGGCTGCCTGGCAAAGGCTGTGCCACCTCCAGGGCCTGGGGAAGGGGCATGTCTGACACCTGCACCCAGCTGGCTCCACTGGACTGTGCTTCCCTAGGAAGGATTGATGTGGTGCGCCCAAAATAATGACATTCTGGTCACTGTCAAGTTACTGGAATGGAGGAGATGGCCAAAGAGTAGCTAGGAAAGGAACAGGAACCTGGGGCCTTTGATTAATAAGGAAAATCACTCCAAGGTGTGGAGGGTGACTGAGAGAGGAATGGAACATAATCCACTATAAATATTTGAAGAACCATATTCAAGTCAGAAGAGGGTGAAATCAGAGAGGTATGCAATAAATGCAAGGGGCGTGAAATAAATGCAAGGCAGGTGTCTGACAGCAAGATGTTTCAGACTGGGTAGTCTATACCTCAGAGGGACTCCTGCCCAATGGCTTGTCTAAAACCTGAACCAAAGAGACAAGGAATGACACGTCCAGCAGGCAATCCTTTGTGGGGAGGCAGGAGATGGAGTGCCTTAGATATTCCTGTCAGCACTCAGTGCTGATAACGTGGCTGGTGCTCTGATGTTTCAGAGTTGAGGCATCAGAAATGGGCAGATGAAAGCTGAGCACTTTAGTGCATAGACCTGGTGGAAGGTAATAGCTGGAAAGTGTAAATCCTGAGATTTCTGAAAAACTGTTTCTGACTTCACCTTGAATTAAAGAAATCTACTCTTGTGATGGAGAATGGATTTTTAATTGTGAATTAGACAGTGCTCGTGTGTTAGGCTGACCCAGTTCTTGCAGCTGTGGGAGGTGTGTGAGATGTCCCAAACCATGCTGGAGGAGGAACCCTGTTCCCAGGTCTGCACAGGATAACAACACTTGTGTCTGTCAGCACACCTCGTAAAAATCATCTTTTTAAAGCAACTCAAACAACTTCAGCATGCAGACCAGCAGGACTGGAGGGATTGACGCAGAGTTATCTGGCACTGTGTCACTGCTCTGAGGGTTCTCTGCTCCTGGCTGGGGACTGAAGGCTCCTGCTGCCCTGGGAGCCACAGCTCTGCTCTTCCCTCCTTAATTACCTCTCAGTTAATCCCATGTTAACAGGCAACCTACAGTGAACTGGAGACTCAGGTCTCTGTGATAGGTCTCTATATTACAACGTTTCTCAGTTGTCTGAAATGCTCTGCAGGAGCATATCCCAGTAGATCTATATAAGTGTCTGCTATATTTAGTATAAATTCAATATTGTCAGCAAGAAAGATCACTTACAGCACTCTCACTGTATTTTAGTTTTAGTGAAGCCATTACTGGAGCCATGTCTTTTATTTATATTAACATGTTGTTAACTGTAAGCTCATAAAGATGTAAAGTGCATGAAATCAATTAGGTACAGATTTAAGGAGTGGACATAAAGGAAATTTTCTGATTTACCTTCCCATTTGTTGAATATAGACCTTGCATTACTTTGAACATGAAAGGAATCAATTGACTCTATTTAATTCCCTTAATTAATTTCTGTTATCGTTTTCCTTGCCTCTTTACTTCCATTTAAAACTACCTGGATCCCAGTTAGAAAATTCCCTGAAGTCATAACAATTTGAAATTAGAAGGTTTATTTAAAAATATCATTTGGGCTCCAAGAGCTTATTAGTTAACAACTATGTTCCAAGGTAGTCTTCAACTTCACATAAGGGTTTAAATTTTTTAAAAATATATTTGCTTTTGTAAAGTTTTCTTTGTTTTTTTAATTAATTTGTAACTGGAGGAGTGTGGAAAGCCTCTTTCTCAGTAGAGAGAGAATTTTCTAAACATGCCCAAGCCCATGGTATGTTTTTTAGCAAGGGAAAAGTCTATCAACTAATTTTTTGCAGTATTTTGTCCAAAATACTGACACCTCTGTATATAGATGCTAATCAAATTAGATTTGGTAGGGATTCCGTTTTTTCAGTGCTGTCTACTTGTGAACCAGATTTCCATAATGTGTTTTTGATGTCAAAAGCTGCAGCTGAACTGCAGAACCTCAGGATTGCAAATAGCAGCAACCACCAAACTTTTGGGAAACTTCTTTGGTGACCTTTGGTTGGTCAGGTTGGGGTTTGTGCTGGCCATGAACACTGTAAAAATTTGGTAACTTTAGTGACAAAAGAAGAATAAATGAGTCAATAAATGATCTGGAGGTCAGCCCTGTGATTTGTGTGTGAGATGCTGCTCCTGTTTGGGTTTGGATGTAACTCCAGCAGGCTGGGCTGTGCTGCTGGCTGGTTAATTAACCTCTTACTCATTACCTGGAGCTAATGAGCAGAGCTTGGCCAGTCTGTTCTCCTGGGGCTTTTATCCCTGCTGCCCCTGGGTTCTACAGTCCAAGGGCCCCCCTATTTCCCCATGTGGTGGTGCTCAGTTTGTGGGAGCCCTGCTGTGCCACTCCTGGTGGGACCTGGGTCACCTTTGGAGCCAGGCTCTGCTCCAGGCCCAGCAGTGGCACCAGAGCCACGGGCAGGGCCTGAGCCCAGCACTGCCCCTGCCCAGGAGGCACAACTTCTGCCCTGGGCAGTGCCCAGCCCTGAGCAGGCTGCCCAGGGAGGGGCTGGAGTGTCCCTCAGCGGGGATACTGCAGAGCCCTGTGCACACAGTGCTGTGCCCTGTGCTCTGGGATGGCCCTGCCTGAGCAGGGAGGTGCCACCAGGGACCCCTGGGCCCCTTCCAGCCTGGCCCAGCCTGGGGTTCCATTTCTTTCAGATTCCTGCCCAGAATCATTTGTGTCTCCCCAGATGAAGTCTCTTGGTCCTTGTGGAAGGAGTGTTGCTGTCGGCTGAGCAGAGCTGGGCCCTCTCCCAGCTGTGCACTCCTCAGCTGTGACCGTGTTCACAGGGGTCCGAGGATGAGGGAATAGATGAGGATCTGACTCCATGTTTCAGAAGGCTTGAGTTATTATTTTATGGTATATATTACATTAAAACTATACTAAAAGAATAGAAGAAAGGATTTCATCAGAAGGCTAGCTAAGAATAGAAAAGGAATGGAATGATAACAAAGGTTTGTGGCTTGGACAGAGTTTGAGCCAGCTGACTGTGATTGGCCATTAATTAGAAACAACCACATGAGACCAATCACAGATGCACCTGTTGCATTCCACAGCAGCAGATAACCATTGGTTACATTTTGTTCCTGAGGCCTCTCAGCTTCTCAGGAGAAAAAATCCTAAGGAAAGGATTTTTCATAAAACATGTCTGTGACACCTCAGGGCTCTGTGGCCTTGGCATGGAGTGAGGGTCAGGTCAGTGGGACTTGGAGCTGTCAGGAACCTTTTAGTAAAATCCTGGAAAAGGCAGATCTCTGATGCATTGGGTACTCTGCCTGAATCTCAGAGTATCTGTGCAATGTCTAAATCTGGGATGTGAACACTTGGTTCCACAGGCTGCTCTGGGAGTGTTGGATTTAGTAAATGCTTCAGTGATGAGTTAGGGGACTGGAAACTGGGAATCCTGAACAGTCCAGCATTGAACTTCCAAGACAGCTGATAGTCTTACACCACATAAGGGCCGAGTTTTACAACTGAAACCTCAAGTGCTCATGAATAATGTATGTGGTCAAATCAGTTAATCACAGAAAAGGAATGGGCTGTGTGCTACCCTGTAATGTTCACTGTTGGGAAACAGGAGGGGAAGAGGCCACTTCTGTTCATTCTTCGAGAGGAACAAGCAGCAGCAGCTGGAGTTGGCTGGGGCAGAGGCCTGTGCTCTGAGATCACTCTGGAAAACAGAATTAGTGATGGATCAAAGTTGTAAAGTTGTCAGCTGACCTACACTTGTGTCACCAAGCATTTGGAAGGGAAGTGCTTTCAAATGTGTCTCTAAATGCTCATCATCTAATGAGACAGAACAAAGAGTAATTCTTTAGGGAAAGAATTGGCTGAATGGAAAACAGCAGCTATGCCCCGACCCTCGGCTCCAAGTACTTGGCCAGAAAAAGGAGGGTTTGTAAAAACCACTGGGGGAAGTGTGTTGGTGGGCTTAGGTGGCATGTGCCATGCCTGGGATAGTCAGTTTTTGGGTCCCCTGGGGCTCTGTTCTGGGTGAACTCTTCGGAGGCTACAATGGTAACAGATTTAAGTGGGGGGTTGTGTGTGTTTGGGGTTTTTTGTATTTTTCGGGTTTGAAATGAAGTGGATTAGTGGGGCTCCCTTCTGGGAACAATTTTCTAGGTAGATCTTCTTTAAGCTGTAATTACTCTTGGGGCCAGCTGAAAGTGAGGAGCCCTACAGCTGGGGATGTTGTCTCCCATTACAGCTGGAGGCAGGGAAGTCTTTAGGGATTACGAGAAAAATCCCACCAGGCACTTGCTGCATCTTACAAAACCAGGCTTTAAGTGACTTTCTCAGTTTATAACTGGAAGTCCCTTGGCACAGCAGAGTTGTCATGGATACTCCAACTCCAGGACACTAAAGCCCATCATTCATTACATTTATGAAATCTCCAACACTTTTCAATCTGCTCTCAGTACCATTGCAAACCGACATCAAAGCAGATGGTGCAGAGCTGCAGGAATAACCTCTTTACCTCCTCGGGCTTGGAGAGGGCTCTGCTGCTCAAAAAGCTCCAACAGTGCCAATAAAGTCATCACCTGAGCACCACTGGGGTTGCCTTTATTGTAAATAAAAGTACAATTTGTCATGGTTTCACTAGAGAGCTCTCACAGCTACGGATGTGGGGCTGCCTTTTGCAGCCCAGAGCCCTCTGTGCTCCCTAAATTGAGGTGAGCTATTTTGGATGCATGACATCAGTCAGTGAGCACAGACCTGCTGACCCACAGCTGCTTGGCAGATTTTGGAAGTTGAGCCAAGTGCTGGGATAAAAGGTGGACTCGATTATTTCTTTCTTTGCAGTGATGTGGGGAGAAATGTTCTTCGTGTTCAAGTTGCAAACTGGAGATCATGAGGAAAAGTTGAAAATAAGAGGCATCATGAACCTGCCTTGGCTTTGGAGTGGGTCTGGATTTCAGAGTCTGTCAGACTTGCCCTTATTTCCCTGTTTAATTGCCAATTAGTGCAATAGATCTCTGTGTACCCCTGTAGAATTAATTTGAGCTGGGTGCTGACAGATCACAAGGAGGAGGCAGGTGAAGAGAGGTTGAGTCTTGAAAGGCAGTTTCTTCCATGTTTCCTTAATTATTCCTTCGAGGAGCTGCCAGCAACAACAATGCCTTTGTTATTGCTTTATTGAACAGATGTAGGGAAACAAATACTTTTTTTTTAGAAAACTTAGCTTTTGGGCCTGGTTCTAATAAATTATTTCAATTGACGAAAATGAGTGAGCTGTCAAGTGCACCAGTATTCACATGATTCCCCCTTTCAGTGCTAAAAATAATGAATTGTATCTTTTGTGGAGCATGGCAGTGATGCTTTGTTGGCTGGAATGAGGCAGCCAGTGAAGGGAGCTGGGAGCTGGTGCTGCCAAAGGCTGCTGGCTGCAGCAGAGGGTGACAAATCTGTGACTGAGGGTCCTGTGCCCTGCCTGGGCACTGTGTGCCACTGCACGGAGAAACCCAGCTCTGGATGGCTCCTGAGGCATCTCCAGCTGCCAGGAACTCCTTGATGAGCACAAAGAGTGCTCATCTGGCTTTCTCTGGAGCCACAGAAGACTTTGAGCAGCTGCTAAGGCAGGTCCCACCCCATGGGCTCAGCCCCTGTCCTGGGGCAGTGAGGACATGGGACAGACAGGGAGGGTTGTCCTGCAGGAGAGCTGAGCCCTTGTCGGGGTCTCTAGCTGGTCAGAGTGCCCCTGAGAAATGTTAAAAAGTCTCTTTTCCCAGCCCGGCGCCCAAAGAAGGAGTCAGAGCTCTTCAGTTCTCGGTTTCAAGGTTGTTTATTGTATCTTATCTATAAAATTCTTTCCCTTGCCCTGCCAAGGTCCATCCAGCAGGACAGTCCCAGGCACTCTGCCTGCCCCCAGGGCAGTGTTATGTCTTGATACTAAAAACTACGTGTACAATGTTTACAATTACTTCCCAATACCTATCACCTATGTTACACAGTGAGCTTCTACTCTAAACCAATCTAAAAGTGCCAACAGCACAGCAGAAGATGGAGGCCAAGAAGAAGAAGGAGAAAGGCTGGACACGCCCAGATTCCTCCATCTTGTCCCCCTGAATCCCATTTTAAAAACCCCAAAATCTACTTTTTCACCTTGTGATAACTTCACTATCATTCTACTTAATTTGTCATGGCTTGCAGATCTTCATCTAAGGTTGGTAATTTGCTCCACGGGTCATAATCAAACCCACAGGTGTTTTGGGCTCTGTGCCAGGGCCTCTGAGCCCCCTGGCAGGGGTCTGGGCTGCTCAGGACAGCCAGAGGGATGTTCTGGGTTCTGACAAGCCCTGGGCTGGGCAGGGAGGGTTGTCCTGCAGGAGAGCTGAGCCTTGAGCTGGGCAGGGCCATCCTGCTGTGGAGGGGAGGGAAGCACAAGGAGGGATCCCTGCCCGTTCTTGGTGACAGCACAAAGCACACCAGTGCTCCAGCCTGGCCCCGAGCCAGCCCTGTGGGCACAGGAGGCTCCACCCTTCTGTCCCTCCATCCTCAGTGCTGTCCAGGGCCAGCCAGGAGCAGCCAGGGCTAGCCAGGGACCCCTGGGACACTCAGGGACATCCAGGGACACTCAGGGAACCCAGGGACAGCCAGGGAGCCCAGGGCCACCACGTGCTGCAGAAACCACTGAGAACAATCACAGCCTCCTCCAGGGCAGTGCAGGGAGGCCTCGTGCAGAGTCTGTAAGAAAAACCCATTTTTTGTGCCCTCACTGCACTGGGCCTTTGCTCTGGCCATGCAGTGCAGGTGTGCAGCAGCACTCCCTTAGTTCTGGCTTTGGCCCATTTTTCCAGCTGTCCACGGTGTTTTATTCTACACTTTGCTTCACCTCTTATGCAGAACACTTTTGCCATCTATTTCTTTCAAGTGAAGCTACAATACAATATTGGAGAGAATTAAATAGGGGGAAACCTTCCCTTTCAAAAAAAAAACAAAGGTGTTTTTTCCTTGGTGGTTTGAAACTGTAAGTGCAGGAATAAACACAGGAAGTTAGCTTTTCTTTGGATCAATGACTGAATTGAAATTGGATGAATCATTGATTTTTTTTTTCTTTGTGCAGCAGAGATGTACTAAATTCCATCAAGGAATGCCATAACTTGGAAGTAAGGGGTTTGTGTGTGTGCTTATGGAAAATGTTCTGTGTTAATCAGGATGAGGGTAATAAACACTGAAAGCCATGAATCCTACCAGGAGAGATGACAGCCTGTGAAAAGAGAGGGGTAATTTGTAGGCCCTGCTATAAACCTGCTTTGGTGTTTGGTGGCATCACTGAGGCCAGGAGAGGTAGGGAGGGCAGTGTGGCTCCCTAAGGGATCAGGTTCCCAAGGATTTGGTGCAGATGTTGGCAGTGTAGGGAATGAACCAGGGCAGAGATGCAATAGCCTTTTGTACAGCGAGAGGAACCTTTCCAACAGCAGTAACTTTATGAAATACTTGTGTGGTTTGAGATGTTGAGGGGCTGCAGCTTTATTTATGTGTTTCTTTATTTATTTACTTAAACATCCAGGAGAAACAGTAAAGCCATCCTTGTGAGGGGGATGGGAAAGTGATTATGGTAAATCCACACTTCAGTGGCTCTCCAGTCATTAACTGCAGCCTCAGGTACACTAACCTTGCAAGGAGAATAAATCAAAAATGCTTAAAAGGTTTAGCTACAACCCCCACCCAGCAGCACCCACCTTCATCATAGTTCAAACATCAAAAAGGAAAGAGGCCTTGATAATAATGAAGTTTGGGAACTCAAGAAATTACAGAGGTCACCTCAGATCCCATGGCCCCTGAGCAAAACCATTTCAAGGCATTTTACTTTTCTGACCTTCTTTGTACATATTTGAAAGCCACAGCTTTTTACCTAAAGTGCTCTAAAGAAGATTAAACAGCTTTTTAACATCTGCTGTGTTCAGTGTGTAGGAAGAGCTCTCGGTTACTAGCAAGATAGATGGGGTTTTATGTGATTTGGAAAAGGTGTTTAAACATACTTTGATTTATGTTTTTGCATTCTGTTACACTCTGAGAAGGGGTAAAGAAATGCCTTGCTTTAATTTGGTGATTTTCATTCAGGAGAAAGAAATGCTTTAAAAACAAAGCACACCCAGATCTAGAGGTCAGTTCTGTTGCAGGCATAAAATGCAGCAGCTGTTTAACAGCAAGTGGTGACTGTGTGTAATGAGGTGGTGCAGAAATGCAGAGTACAGAGGGAACCTGGGAGAAGATGGGGGATAAAAATACAGACTGGCTTGAAAGAGAACTAATATTTAACAGCTGTGGGAGAAATGAGAGATTTGGCCAATGTGGTGTAAGGAATCTGCCTTTCTTATTTTAGATGATGAAATATATCTGGTCTTATAGGATCATATCTTGCCTGCTGTGGTTAATCAGACAGGACAGAGCTACTCTGAGGATGTCAGGACTTGGAATGTCCACACCTGTCTCTGTGCTGGGGCTGACTGGGGTTACTGGACTGGGAAAGGTGTTTGAACTGGGAAGATGTGAGAGTTTGAACTGGACCAGGTGTGAAAGAGGCCCCAGAGCTCTGGAGGGCCAGGCTGCCCTGGGGCTGAGGGAAAGCTCCTGGAGGAGCTGGGGGTGCAGCTGAGGGGTCTCTGTTGTAGTTGAGACAGAGACAATACAAAGCAACACACTCCATTTCCAGAAGGCTTCAGACTGGTTTTATTCTAGCATGCATGCTTTTTATACATTCTTACAAGACTCATAAGTTTATACTTTACTCATTGGTCACAAGAGACAAACAAAGTGCTCCTTGGAACAGGCAGTTGCAGATTTCTTTTATTTATCCTTCTTTCTTTCTTGGTTTCTACATCAATGACCTTGGTAGGAAATTCTTTCAGGGGCAAACATGGATCCTCTTATCAAACTTCTCTCACAGAAGTGGCTGTAGAACCTCCTCCACAGGTCTGCAGCTCAGGGATAGACACTCATCTCAGTGACACTCACCCCTGCACAAGGGCATCCTCAGTTCACACATACCCTGTCCTGGGTGCTGGCTGCTTCCCAAGAACCCTCAGTAGAGGCTCCTCTTGGAAAAGATCTCAATGAAACACAGCTGCACCTCAGACCTGGGGGAATTGGGAGTACTTGGAGTCTGTGAGTATTAGCAGGATGTTCCTGGAGAAAATACCACACACAGGTAAAAAGGACAGGGAAGAGTCCAGAACTCCAATTCTCAACCTCGTATTTTCATTTTTCTATGCTGCTCTCATTTTTCCTATTTTTTTCTTTATTTATTTAGTTTCACATTGCATTCTTTATATTTTTGGTTCTTTACTCAGTAGAAAGTACCTGGCTACTCATGACATTTGGAGTCCTCCTGGAAGCTCCCTGCAGCTGCCAAGTGATCCTTACCCTGGATGTCTCCCTAACACAGAGCTCCCAGCACAGTGTTGACCTTTTGGGGTGGCTTTGGCTCAGATCCAGTGGAGGAGTAGGGCCAGCAGCAGTTTCCAGCCTTAGGTGTTTGTTTTCTCTCTAGGAACTCTCATTCCAAGCACACATCTGAATTCAGGCTGTGCTCTGCTGGTTGCAGGGTGTAGCTGGGTGTGTGTTCTATCCCCATCTGTCAGAGCTGGGGCAGTTCTCTGCTGTCCATGGGGCAGTTTTTTCTTTATCTCTGCCACAGCCAATCCTCCCTCCAGGAGATCTCTGCTGTCCATGGCCACTGAGTGTCCCTGCAGGGCTGATCCAATTCCAGCATCCCATGGGGAGATGCTGCGCCCAGGGGAGGAGCCAAGCATTCCTACCTGGATCCAATCTGAGCCTGGAGCAGCACAGCAGCCTTTGCCCAGTGCATTGCCAGAGGAGCAGCTTTCTGCTGCCCTGCATTGCCAGAGGGAGCCCAGGCCCATCTGCAGCAGCCCTGGAGCTGCAGAGGAAAACTCCCCCCTTGTGCAGGATCCCTGCTCCAGCAGCAGCACAGCTGGCACTGCAGGAGGGCTGAGCCCCCATGGGATGGGGCTGTGCCACCCCTGACACACAGGGGGCAGGGACTGCTCTCACTCTGGCAGTGCTTTGTTTTCCTTTTTGTACTATTGCATTTGTATTTTAACCTTAAAGACCTGTTATTCCTACTCCCATATCTTTGCCTGAGAGCCCCTTAATTTCAAAATTATAATAATTCAGAAGGAGGGGGTTTACATTTTCCATTTCAAGGGAGGCTCCTGCCTTCCTTAGCAGGCGCCTGGCTTTTCAAACCAAGACATTTGCTCAGCCTGTGAACTCCCCAGGGATCATCTCTTAGGACAGAGCAGCAGCAGATGTGGGATGGGAATGGTGTTTGCATTCTGCTGCTGCTGCCAGTGATGCAGTGCTCTGCTCTCAGCCATGCATTGATGTTCCCATAAATTCCCTCTTGGGGTTTGCACCCCATGAATCCAGGCTTTCCGCTTGGATCAGCCTCACAGTCAGATCTGGAGAAGCTCCTTTGGAGAAGTAACTGTGGATTTTTGAACTTCAGATGAAAAGCCAGGTGCTGAATCTCTTATTTATCAGAATTTCCCTTGATGTTAATAGGAGATGGAGCTGAGCAGGATGCAGAGATTCAGCCTCAGGTTTCTGGAATTCACATTTGCTGTTGCCTCATCTACATTGGCTTGCATGAGTTAATTACCCTGTACAGAACATCAATTTTTCTTCATTTTATATTTAGATGCTTTGCTCAGAGCTCCTCTGCTGGGATGAAGGAATTTCATGTTGTCAGTTGATTCCAGTGATGAGTCTAAAACTGAAGTTGAGCAGAGCTTGTTTGATGTCTGGGCTCTGATAAAAGCATCTCTAACTTCCAGCTGTGGCTCCCTGAGCTTCTGGTGAGGAGCAGAAGGCTCTGTGCAGACGCCTTTGTATCCCACAGAGCCTGGGATGGGTTTAATGGATGGAATTTTGAGTGGAGGCCTGAACCTGGAACATTCTGGGCTGAATTTCAGTAGCTGAACGAGGCTTCCAAGAAAGATGGAGAGGGACTTTCACAAGGGTGTGTGGTGCCAGGACAGCGGGAATGGCTCCCACTGCCAGAGGGCAGGGCTGGATGGGATATTGGGAATCAGGAATTGTTCCCTGTGAGGGTGGGCAGGCCCTGGCACAGGGTGCCCAGAGCAGCTGGGGCTGCCCCTGGATCCCTGGCAGTGCCCAAGGCCAGGCTGGACAGGGCTGGGAGCACCTGGGACAGTGGGAGGTGTCCCTGCCATGGCAGGGGTGGCCCTGGATGGGCTCTGAGGTCCCTTCCAAGCCAAACCAGTCTGAGATTCTGGGATTCTTACTGTGGGAGCCAGCAGGGCTGATGGTGCTTCCCTCACCTCTGTCTAATGAATTTCGTGTGTCAGGGTTTGATGTGCTTTGTGCCAGGGACAAAAGCTTTTTTAGCTCAGCAAATTTGCTGAGATCTTCACTGCTCTCTCAGTAAAGAGATTAGTTGAGGAAATAAGTTTTGCTCCCTTGGGAACTGTGGTGCATTGCCACTTTGTAAACACACAGATGCCATCACAAGAAAAAAAATCCAAATATTGTATCAAGCTGTGATGTCTGAAACATTGTTTTATATTCTAAAAGACTCCTGCTGTAATATTGAAGAGTCAGATATCACAAAAGGGGATGGGTAGGATTTCATTTTTTACAAGGCTACAGCTAAAGAGAGTGATAAAATTCTAATGGTGCTACTCTTTTAGGGTATTTGCAAGGAAAACCAAACATCTTCCTAAAGTAAACTTCATGCTGTGTTTTCAGGAGTAGGCAAGTCACAGCATAACAATTTTCATGAGGGGAAATAGGAAATAACCAACCCTCTGTAGCCTCAACCTGCCCTAAGTGCACATCATCTCCTTGTGCTTCAGCTCTCAGCTCAAGTGTCCCAGGTGATTTCAGTTCTCATGTTGAGTTGGAGGAGAGTGAAGCTGCCAGATATTTGATTGTAGCTTTGTATTTGTCACATGAGACGTTTGGCTCAGGGCAATTCCACCTTGTTTTAACTTGAGGAAGGAAAAAGGTGCAGCAGCTCTGGGAGTGCCATGAACAGACTCCAGTTCTTTCATGCCTGCTTTTTTTCACCTTGCACTCTGCAGCTCTCCCCAGACCTTGGTGGGAGGTTGGGCTGTGAGTGCAGGAGATGTCACCTGTGTCCCCATGGGCTGGGGGGCCTTTTCCCCTGCCCCTCTGCTTGCCTCTCACACAGAACTGGGTCAGTGCTCTATCAGGTTCCCTGATTCACCTCATTTTTCTCTGAACTTACCAGGAAAAAGACAATTTGCATTAATTAGCAAGAATTGTTGCAAAACCCCAGTGCTGAGAGGCGAAAAAATGAAGCTGTGAGCAGCAGTGGTGTGAGCCTGCACTGGGCTGCAGAGCAGGGATGGATGTCACAGCCTCTGCCCTGCCTGTGGGGCTGTCCCTGCCCCAGCCAGGGCCACCAGGTCCCTGTGTCACCCTGCTTTGAGCTTCACTGCCCCCTCTCCTCCCTGTGCAGAGCCAACACTGCAGGATCCCTGTCCTGGTGGCTGCCAGGCTGCTCCAGGCACCCGGTGTGCCCCCAGTGCCACCAGCTCTGCCAGTGCCACCGTGCCCTGTCCCCAGTGCCACCGTGCCCTGTCCCCAGTGCTGCTGTTTGTCCCCAGGGCCAGCCCTCCTGCCCAGCTGCCCCTCAGTGGCACAGAAAGCCCAAACACACCAGGTCTGTGCCCTGCTGCTCCCTCTGCTCCTCCCCACAAGCAGGGACAAGCCCACGCTGCCCTCAGCCACCATTCCAGATTCTCTCTCAGGATGCTCATCAGTAAGAGCAGCTTGGGGAGAGGAGAAAGCAGCTTTCTGTGACTCACATTTTCAGACGCTGTAAATAGTACAATAAACTTAAACTTCCCCAGAAAGCACTTTGTGCAATCTGAGCATTTTTCACCCTAATTTGTCATCTCTGTAAAGTATCCTTTTTTCCCTTACAGATTTATTGTTTTTCTTTGCCCAGTGATTCCTGAAGCCTGTCAGTATCACTTTTAAAACTATATATATAATAAACGACTTGTCAATTAAACAAACAGAAGAAAATCACCCAGAAAATGCTGTGGAGTTTGGTTATTTAAATAACTACCTTGTCCCTGTGGAGCATCTCCAGCCGAGACAAATAAAATCCCTCAGCTTTGATTCCTGAAGGAACTGACAAGAAAGATGGAGAGACACAATTCACAAGGGTCTGGAGTGACAGGACAAGGGGGAATGGCTTCAAACTGGGGGATAATAGGCTTAGATGGGATATTGGGAATTAGGAATTGTTAGGAATTAGGATCCACTGCCCTGGATCCCTGGCAGTGCCCAAGGCCAGGCTGGACAGGGCTGGGAGCACCTGGGACAGTGGAGGTGTCCCTGCCATGGCAGGGGTGGGATGGGATGTGTTTTAAGGTCCTTCCAACCCAACCCATTCTGGGATGCTGTGAAAGGGCAGCACAGGCTGAGTCCACCCTGGGACCTGCTGACAGATCTGGGCTCAGTCATTCTTTTTCAAATCCATCTGGTGAGCACAAATGAGAAAAGGGAGGGCTTCTGGTAGTTACTCTTTGAGCCATGTGGAAACCATTTTTACAGGGTAAAGAGATAATAGTGAAAATAGTGAAAAAATCCAGCTGGAAAACTGTCTTGACCTCCAGCAGGGTCCACCAAAGCTGTACAAGGAGGCTGTGGTGGGGAAAAGCCACTCATCCAGATTTAATCCTTTCTGTTTTGTCCAGGTTATTCCTTAGATCTGGATGTTAATCCTTTAATTTGTGGTGTCCAGAGAACACCTTGGCACTGGCAAGGCTGGATGATGGTGTGAACATCAGGGTGTGTTTGGCAGGAGAGCTCAGAGCAGGGTCAGCTCTGGGCAGGAAGGTCCCTGTCCCTTGTGAGCCTGCTGCATCCTCAGGAGCACAAACTGCAGCTGGATGGTGATCCCTGAGCCTGTGGGGCAGGGCTAGGAGGGCTGAGCCTGCTGCTGCTGTAGAGCACCTTAGTTGCAACTGATCCACCAGGGAATGCTGGCTTAGCACGCAGACAGGGCCAGGCTTTGCTATTCTGCTCAGATTCTTGCTAACAGCTACTTGGAGATCTGTTCCAGGGATATAAATAGGCTTTAGCAGGTAAAGCACTAGCTTGGAGTTGTAAATAAAG
This sequence comes from Camarhynchus parvulus, assembly GCF_901933205.1. Taxonomy (NCBI): domain Eukaryota; kingdom Metazoa; phylum Chordata; class Aves; order Passeriformes; family Thraupidae; genus Camarhynchus; species Camarhynchus parvulus. The sequence continues at coordinate 2,914,249 of NC_044589.1, forward strand.
ATGTCAAATGATAGTCCATAACCAAACTGCAGATCCTGGGTGGAGGGTGATGGCTTTTGCTGTGTTCATGGGTATATTTTATCTAATGCACCATAAAAGTGCTGGGTTTTATAGCCATGCTTGTACTGAAGTGAGGGATGGTACATCCCCAGCCTCCAGCACTCCCTCTGAACATTCCCTGTTCCCAGCAACTGCACAGCCCAGTAAGGTTTTCATTGAAGGTCCATATGGGAAGCATATGGAAAAATATCTCTTTGATCTGTCATTTATTAATGGCACCTTATGAAATATTTTGTTTATTTGTTTTTCAGGGCTGTTCTTGCCTTCCCATGAAATTCAACTCCTCCCCTGGGTAAGCTGATGCTGTTGTTTAGTTCTGAAAAAAAGATCCCTCTGCTGTGGTGGGGTGACCCTGGGCCCACCAAGCCCCTCTGTCACTGCCCTGCTCAGCTGGGCAGGGCACACAGGACACAGGGAAAGGCTCTGCCTGGGGTCAGGGCAGGGAGGGATCCCTCACCAGCTGCTGCCATGGGCAAACAGACTCAGCTGGGGGAAATCAGTTCCATTTATCAAACACATCAAACCAGAGGAGGAAACTGAGAAATAAACCCAAATCTCAAAACACCTTCTCCAAACCCCTCCTTTCTTCCCACATTGTCCCTGCTGCTCCTTCCTCCAGAGGCCTTGGACTCCTTACACTCGGCCCTGCCCCAGCCTGGGGTCCCTCCCGGGGGAGAGTTCTCCAGGAACTGCCCCAGAGTGGATCCCATTTCCCATGGGCTCAGTCCCTCAGGAGCTGCCCCAGAGTGGATCCCATTTCCCAAGGGCTCAGTCCCTCAGGAGCTGCCCCAGTGTGGATCCCATTTCCCATGGGCTCAGTCCCTCAGGAGCTGCCCCAGGGATCCCATTTCCCAAGGGCTCAGTCCCTCAGGAGCTGCCCCAGTGTGGATCCCATTTCCCAAGGGCTCAGTCCCTCAGGAGCTGCCCCAGTGTGGATCCCATTTCCCATGGGCTCAGTCCCTCAGGAGCTGCCCCAGGGATCCCATTTCCCAAGGGGTCGTCCCGCCCGCTGCAGTGCCATTTCCCGGGCTCAGTCCAGAGCTGCCCCAGTGTGGATCCCATTTCCCAAGGGCTCAGTCCCTCAGGAACTGCCCCCGGTGGATCCCATTTCAGGGCTCCCCGGAACCCCAGTGAGGTCCCTCCCATGGGGTCCCGGGTCCTTGCAGCAAACCTGTTCCAGGTGGGCTCCTCTCTCCATGGATCCCCAGGCCCTGCCATGACGCTGCTCCAGCAGGGGCTCCCATGGGCTCAGAGCCTCTTCAGCCCCCCCTGCTCTGCCCTGGGCTCCTCCTGGCCCTGCAGGGGGATCTCTGCTCCCTGTGCCCTCAGATGTCTCTCCAGGGGCTGCACCCTGGCATCTCTGAGGAACCTCAGCTCCAGCACCTGGAGCAGCTCCAGCCCCTTCTTCAGCCCTGCCCTTGGTCCCTGCAGAGTTCATTCTCTCAGACATTCTCACTCCTCCCTTCTCCAGCTGCAGTGGGGCAGTTTGGGGTTTTTTTTCCCTCCATTCTTACCTCAGTTACCCCAGAGGTGATGGGCTGGGCCTTGGCCAGCACTGGGTCTGTCCTGGAGCCAGCTGCAATTGGCTCCATCAGACACCTGCAGCCCCTCCATCCCCCAGTCAAACCCAAAACACAAGTGAGGGTTAAACTGGGGAATCAGCAGCAGCAGCAGAGATCCCTCAGAAGGCTCTTGCTTCTCTGAAAGTGCCCTTGATGATGCAGATTGAAGGGAGATCAGTATGGAAAACATGACCTAGATGTTCTTTCTAAGCAGAATACTTATATATACACACATAAATATATATATGATATAATCATCTTGCAAGCCCTGGCAGCTCTTTAAAGGAGCAGCAAAAGCTCTTTTTCTTCAGAAATACCACATCAACAGCCTGAGCACAGTCCCCAGTGATTAAAGCTACACCTACAAGAGAAGCTGGAAGCTTTGCCAGTAAACCTTCCTCCTGCTAATGCTGCTCAAAGACCCTTCATTATCCCACCCAAGGCAGAGCTGAAAAACAGATCCTTTCCAGCATCCCTGCATCAAAAAGGAGAGATTCAGGCAGTGGCAGCAGAATCAAATATACAGAAATATTTTACCCTTTCTGCAGTGATTTACAGATACCTCTGAGACCCCCATTCCATGTACAGAGACTCTGTGCTTCCCATGAGTGGCCATTTGATTGCTCACTCAGAATTTTTCCAGAAAGCTGTTTTGCATTAGGAGTATGTTTGAATATGAAATCTAGTAGCTGGATAATTGATAAATTATGGCCATGAATAGCTTAAATATAATTAGTTATTATGAGGTAGAGAATTGTCATTTTTATAAGGAGGACTATCAGGTTATTATTGTAGGATTTGAATAACCATTTATTAAACATTAACACAATTAAAATTAACTCTTTTGGGGTAATTGCTTCTATCTGTCAAAATTTATTTTGTTCCCTGGTAGACTTGTAGTCCAGATTAATGTTGAGACCTTGTAGATGTTGATCATAAATTATCTTCTAAGCCAAGATGGAACTGAATAAACAGCAAGGCAGCTCACAGGTTTGTACTGGCCACTGCTGTGATCCAGCTCAGGGAGCCACTGTAGTGAAATTAAAAATATGGGGCTTAAATGGGTTTGAGTCAGAGGTAGGTATTGTGCACAAGGATGGGTAACAGGCTCTAATGTGCCTCCAGGTTCCCAGTGCACTACTGAGATTCTCCACACTAAAGAAATAAAATGTAAGACATGGATGTGAGAATTAAATCCAGTTAGTGATGTTTTATTCACTGCATTGCTCCATCTGAGTAACTTGCCCCAACCCTGATCCAAAGCTTTATTCCAAAACCCAAGTCTTGAGATCCCAGTTCTCCCAGCATTTCCTGGTGGGGCACATTTTCTCTAAATGAGCAGCACCACTGACTTCCCCAGGGCTGTCCAGGGCACTGCCCAGGGAATGGGCACAGCCCTGAGCCTGCCAGGGCTCCAGGAGCTCCAGGGATGCCCAGGATGGGATTGTTGGGGTGTCTGGGCAGGGCCAGGGCTGGACTGGATGATCCCTAGGGGTCCCTTTTCTCTCAGAATAGTGTGATTTCAACTGGTAGCTGTAACTGGGAAGCTTCAGGCCTGAAGTCCTTAATTTCCATTATCTCAAGAGGTGCTCCAGTCAAACTGCAGAATAGTTTCTGTGTGGCCCCTGAGTGGCTGCCAGTCCTGGGCAGTGAGAGCTCTGTGCTGGGTGCAGTCTGAGCCCATTGAGCCCTGATTCCTCCTCCATCCACACTGAACCACCACAGGCAGCTTAGTGGCTAAACTGAGCTCAGGGCTTTTCTCTTTGGTTTTCTTATTTAATGTAAATGCATATATATCATTTCAAAGTGACCTACTCAGTTTTTACTTCATGCAGTTTAGGTACAGGAAGAAAAGAGTCCATCTGTGGAATTTCCCTGTGCAAAATGACAAATGCTCAGTTGGAAAGGAGGTTTCTTCCCCCAGTCAGGTGAGTGTGAGTGCTCAGAGCTGTGCCATGTTCACCTCACTCTCCAGGGGCCTTTTCCTGCCTTCACCCACCTTTCCCCTCTCCAGAGGATGCAGTGTCAGAGGCGGAGATGGCCAGAATTATGAATTGTGCCAAAGAATCCTTGGTGCTGCCCTGGGTCTGAGCACCAGAGCACTGAACACTGAGCAGGTAAAACAGACACCCTCTGTGAGCTGTGCTGCTGGAGCTGCTGGGATTTGCCCTGGGGGGTTGTGAGCAGCATCTCCAAACCCTGTGACATTTCAGGGTGATTTCTGGAAATGGGGGAACGTTTCCCAGGGAGAGCAAAGCAGTTTGGAAAGCAGCTGGTGGGATGTGTTCAGCCTCTTGGATCTGGGGGTTTTGTGCCTTTTTATTTCCTATCACCTCTGTGGGTCATAATGGCCTGTTTTTTTCTTTTTTTTCCCCCAGAACTGTCTCCTCTGTACCTCAAGAACTTCCTGTAGGAAATTTTTAGACTGCTGGTGGCAGCCCCATGGAATGAGTCAGCTCTGTGCTGCTCTCAGTCTGGTGAATGAAAGGATTCTGGAGGCATAATTTCCTTATTACTGCAGCCTGGGTTTGACAAAATTGTAGAATTCACTGCTTTCTCATAGATATGTCTGTCTAATTGACAGAAAGAAAACACCAAAGCCTTGTGAGAATCGGAATTCCAGAATCATCAAGGATGGAGAAAAAAACTCCAGGATCAGCAAGTCCAACCTGTGACTGACCCAGCCCAGAGCTCTGAGTGCCACGTCCAGCCCTTCCTTGGGCACCTCCAGGGATGGGGACTCCAAACCTCCCTGGGCAGCCCCTGGCAGTGCTGAGCACCCTTTCCATGGGGAAATTCCTGCTGATGTCTCCCCTGAGGCTGCCCTGGCCCAGCCTGAGGCCGTTCCCTCTGCTCCTGTCCCTGTTCCCTGGGAGCACAGCCCGACCCCCCCGGCTGTCCCCTCCTGGCAGGAGCTGTGCAGAGCCACAAGGGCCCCCTGAGCCTCCTTTGCTCCAGGCTGAGCCCCTTCCCAGCTCCCTCAGCTGCTCCTGGGGCTCCAGACCCTCCCCAGCTCTATTCCTTTCTCTCATACCTAAGTGTATGATCAGAGGCACCACTGTGCTGCTAATTTATTGTGTGCCTCAGCCTTTGCCAAAGCAGGAGCACAAGAGCATCAATACTCTGGTTCTGATACCTCCCTTCCTTAAGAGGCTCTGAGATGAGTGTATCTTTTAAAGAAAAAAAATTGTCTTGTGTCCTGTAGGTTATTTCCCAGAGAAATACCAAAAATACCTTTCTGCTGAGAATTAGCCTTTCTAATTTCATAAAATGCAAATCCACTGTGCAGGGCCCAGATAAACACACACTGGAATGGCCTCACTGCTGGTGCACAGTCCTGGCTGTGCTACTGGGATTCTTCAACCATTTCCAGCCCCAGCACTCAGCCACATGCCTGAAACTCCTCACCTTAGTGCAGCTCATGTTTTCCTTTTCTTTGAGGCTTTGAAGAGCTTAAAGATCACCTCTCTCAAAGCACTTGACAAAAGTATCTCTGCTCTATGGGAAGGTAACTCCTGCACTCTTCATCTGAAGCCTTTTTCTATCTGCCTGATCTTGTCATGTCTTTTTATTTTTCCCAGAAAATTCACCTTCGTCCTCTTTTTTGTTTCATGACCAGCATCCCACTCATTTCTGGCCTTCTCAGGCAGGAGGCGCCTCTGGGTGCTGTGTCCAGCTCTGGATCCTCAGCACAGCAGGGACAGGAGCTCCTGGAGCGGGGCCAGCTCAGGCTGTGAGGATGAGGAGGGCCTGGAGCATCTCTGTGCCCAGGAAAGGCTGAGGGAGCTGGGGCTGCTCAGGCTGGAGAGGAGCCCCAGCTGAGAGGGGCCCTCAGGCCTGGGTGTCCCTGTGTGCAGGGAGGGGCAGAGCAGGGCCCAGGCTCTGCTCCAGGCCCAGCAGTGGCACCAGAGCCACGGGCAGGGCCTGAGCCCAGCACTGCCCCTGCCCAGGAGGCACAACTTCTGCCCTGGGCAGTGCCCAGCCCTGAGCAGGCTGCCCAGGGAGGGGCTGGAGTGTCCCTCAGCGGGGATACTGCAGAGCCCTGTGCACACAGTGCTGTGCCCTGTGCTCTGGGATGGCCCTGCCTGAGCAGGGAGGTGCCACCAGGGACCCCCTGGGCCCCTTCCAGCCTGGCCCTGCCTGGGGTTCTGTGAATCACTGGCAAGACAAAAGACAAGACCAGGTATTATAAAGACCAGGGGAAGAAACAAAGTATGAAACACATTTAGGCTTTGGCTTTCTGTGCTGCAATTTCAATCTCTATTTTCCCACTGCATTCCCCAAATATTTCCTCCCTGTCCCACCACCCTTGGTCACCCTGGCCATCCCTGTCTCAAAGCCCTTCAGAACTGACCAGGATATTTAGGATTAATAGCTGAGCTTTAGTGTTTCCATCCAGCAAATGGGTATTGCTCATCTGAATGTTATGGTCAGAGCTGATGGCTCTAAAGCTCCTTAAAGATATGATGCTGTAAAAATTGTAAAGGCTATTGATAGTTTATTATTTTTTATCTGTAATATTTACAGCCTTTCACTTCCTTCTTGCATAACATAGCAAATGTTGTTCTGCTTCCTGAAAATGTGTGGTAAATCAACTGATCCACTGTTGTTTTCAAGTATTCTTACTTAGTTAGTTTTCATGCACATGTTTTGGAATCTATGTAAAATATGCCTTAAATAGCTGAATAAAATAAATGCCAGGGCTCTTAGAGCTTTTTCCACCTGCTTTCAATGCAGAGCTGCCAAACAATTTCAGTGGTTTATAGCCTGTTGCCCAAAATCAAATTCTGTGTTACTTTTGGTTTAAGGGCTAATAGCTTTTTGAAATATATTAGTGTTTTCTGGTGACAGATCCAAGATTAGCTTTTATCCATTGTTCCAAGAGGTATTCCATAATCCTGTGGCACAGTCAACTTTATGAGGAATTTTACAACCTTTCATGAGCGCTTTGTGTTTTAAAATGCTAAAAAAGCAGTTCAGGAGAGAGGAAAACAAAGCACTGCAGTGTGTCCCTCTGATGTTCCATTGGCCTTTGAAGTGCTGGGGAGTGAGGAGGGATGACTGCAGGAATGACTGCAGGAGGAATCACTTTGCCCAGACAGACTGAGGAGCCAGCCAGCCAAAGTTTTTTGAGTGCTGCAGAGCTGCTTTACTGGAGCAGTGTTTGCCTTGAGACAATGAATGAACAGCCAGAGTGGGGGAGCCCAAGTCACTGCCAGACCTTGAGCACGTCCTTGGGAGCAGCAGCACTGAAGAATGGCAGCCACTGGAGTGATGTCAGTCAGTCCTGATTTTTTCATGTGATGAGATCAAAGCCAGAGTGGGCAGCAGATTGAGGAGGAGGATTGTGCCCCTGTGCCCAGGTGAGACCCCACCTGCAGAGCTGCCCCAGCCCTGGCCCAGCACAGGCAGGAGTTGGAGCTGCTGGAGGAGCCCAGAGGAGGCTCCAGGATGAGCAGAGGGATGGAGCAGCTCTGCTGGGAGGAAAGGCTGGCACAGCTGGGAATGCTCACCTGGAAAGGAGAAGCTCTGGGGTCACCTCAGTGTGGCCTTGCAGGGCCTGAAAGGAGCCTGCAGGAAACATGGAGAGAGACTTTGGACAGGGGATGGAGGCACAGGACAAGGAGGAATGGGATCAAAGTGACAGAGAATGGGTTTAGGTGGGATATTGGGAATTAGGAATTGTTCCCTGGCAGGGTGGGCAGGCCCTGGCACAGGGTGCCCAGAGCAGCTGTGGCTGCCCCTGGATCCCTGGCAGCGCCCAAGGCCAGGCTGGACAGGGCTTGGGAGCAGCCTGGGACAGTGGGAGGTGTCCCTGCCATGGCAGGGGTGGCCCTGGATGGGCTTTAAGCTCCCTTGCAATCCAAACCATTCCTGGGTTTCTCTTCTATGATTCTGGGGTTTGAGGCAGTGCAAAAGCAGGACTTTGGGAGTGCATCCATTGCTCCCAGGTGGTTTCTGCAGGGCAAGGCAAAGGCAGAGCAGTGCTGGGGGAGGGCAGGCTCAGGATATCCCTGCTTTGTGCACTGTTGCAAACCATGGGTATGCCTGGGATGAATCTCTCCATAATACTTTATTCCTCTTTTGCATGGGGAAAAAGGGAAACACCCAAGTGCTGTGATGAGATAGACCAGAGGAGGGAGAATTGGATGGGCTCAGCACAGCTTTTTTCCCTTTAAAAGCTACTCTATGAGACCTTCAGCCCTAAATGCAAATGTATATCTTTCCAGGAGAAGTATTTCTGAGGCAGGGTCTAGCACATCATTTTCTCTCCCTGCCTCCTTAAAGATGTCATATCCTTCCCCCACAACAAATGCTATTGTTGGAAAGAAAATGGAAAATCTTTCTGGTCATTCTTCTGAAATGAAAGCAGCAATCTTCAAAGCTAAGAACAATCCCTTCAGGGTAGCTGAGTAACTGCTCAGGCTATACAAAAACAGCCAATTTGTACTTGTGAGGTATCAAGGCTCAGCTGTTCGATGGGGCTGGAGATGTTTGTACCTGGCAGTGGCTGGAGTCGTCTGTCACTGGGACATGGTGGGCTAGGCCTGGTCACTGAATGGTGCTTGAAGCCTGTTTTTGTACTGGGGGAGAAATCACAGCCTATTCAGGGCACCAGTTTTCATTTGATGGAGGGAGTCACAGGTTTGACTGAGCCATGAGATCTGCTTTCCTTTGCAGCTCCGCCATCCAGTGCCTGGTGGGAGCGGAGCAGGCTCAGCCTCTCCTGGTTTGTCCTCCCAGCCAAAACTCGGCTTTGTTTTGTCCCTCATCTCCTAATGCAGTTCCACCTAAACATTAAACAAAGGAGGTGACAGGGTTCTCTGTGAATAATTCCCCAGCTGAGAATATTTGTAGTAAAAAGGAGATTCCTACCTCAAAATAGTTTCTTCTGGGGGCTTCCCCAGTGGAATTGGCAGTTCTGTGGAGCCCACCTCCCAAACCAACCTCTCACCTGTGGCTAGCACTGTTTCTGTACCATTGTCAAGCTGAGGAGTTCAGGCTGTTCAGCCACTCTGGAATTGTAGCCTTCAGTTGAGTGTCTGCATATTTGACCCATGAGAAGATGGACAAGATGATCAGAGGGATGGAAGGTTGAAGCTCCTGAGGAGCTCTGAGGAAAGGCTGAGAGAGCTGACAGGGAAGGTGGGCAGAGAGGATTTACAGGGCCCTGGCACAGGTGCCCAGAGGAGCTGTGGCTGCCCCTGGATCCCTGGCAGTGCCCACGGCCAGGTTGGATTTGGGGCTTGGAGCAGCCTGGGATGATGGAAGGTGTCCCTGCCATGGCAGGGGTGGAACAAGAAGGGCTTTAAGGTCCTCTCCAACCCAAGCCACACTATGACTCTATGACTTCCCTAAAAACTCAGCTCTGGGCATTTTGGCTGGAGACACCCAATGAATGAACAGCAAATCTGAGATAAAATCCAATTTGGTTTTGTTTTTCCCCCCATACCTTTCATTGAACTCCACAAGGATACACAGCACCTGTGAGGTTTTACTGAGACAGACACTTGGTGTGTTTTGGGAACTGGGAAGAGAGTTCATATACAGATTCCCAAAACAGAACAAAAGGCTGCCTGAGAGGGAAGTTCAGTTGTTTAACTCAGAGTGTAAACACATATATGTCTGTTCCTTGACCTACTTGATTTTCTAAACATTAAGAACTGCTTTGAATTATTGTTTTTGCTGGGATGCAGACCTCTTGAATTTTTTATGAGAAGCATCTTCTAAATTCTCTAGCAAGAATTTATTGATGTCAATCAATGATGTTTAATCAGTGTGATGCAGTTCACACCGGCATTTGTCAAGCAGTTGTTGCCATCTGTGGTTCCTCTTTATTGGGCAGTTTAAATTTTTTGGGCTAAAGCAGTGTATTATTTGCAGATGGCCAGCCCACCATTCAGAACCACAGCAGGATAAACACTGCCCTGGCATGGCTGGCACAGTTTAAGCACAGTGCAAGAGACATCTGACTACTGCAAAAGAAGAATTACATGAAAAGACATAAGCAGGCAAGGATTTGTGCACAGTGGCTTGTAAAAGTCACAGGTTATTTTTTAAATTTGCTTTCTTTAATACAACACTGTCTGTATTTTGAGATTGACACAGGGAGGGCTCTCATGGGTAAGGAATAAAAGACAGGGGTCAGTTTTCCATTGGCATCTATGGCTGCACCATGGCCAAGCCTTGGATTTGTACCTTCAGTGCAGTGTCTGTGACTTTGGACTCTCATCCTGCCCAGCATGGTCCTGCTGGGGGGAGCAGGAGCATGGGCAGAGCCATGGAGGGTTCAGAAAAGGCTTTGAGCCTTGAGCCTAAGCTGAGTACTTGGTCTAAGTCAGGGGATAAGTTGTCCCCCTTGAGCAGGAGCTGTAGCATCCAGAAAGTCAGAGCCAGGCTCAAGCAGCAGCCAAGAGGGGATTCTCCATTTCTGGGCTCTCCTCTGAGGTGGGACAGGACAGATTGCTACAGGAAGCAAGAGCAGGATTTGGGGAAACAGCTGAGCCCTGAGAGGGCTCCTCCATCCAGGCAAACTGAATTCTGGGCTTTGTCTGGATATTGAGTTCTGGGCTTTGTCTTGGCTGCAGTGTCAGACCTGCACTTGGGACAGTCATGGGAAAGGCAGTCAGGATGTTAATAGGAACAGGGATGTGCAGTTTGACTTGGGGATCTTTCAGCATTTCCCTGCTCCCCCAAGGCATGGCCATAGTGCAGTGCTGCTGCAGGAGCAGCAGCTGAGTGTGGCAGCCTGGGTCTGGTGACAAAACAACCCCTTGTCCTGAAAGCTCCTAAAGGCTTTGGTCCTGGCTGGGTCCTTTGTGTCATCTCTTGGTTTCCTTGGGAATTTAAACCCCAGGGAATGGCTCCCACTGCCAAGGACAGATGGGATATTGGGAATCAGGAATTGTTCCCTGGGAGGATTTACAAGGCCCTGGCACAGGGTGCCCTGTGGCTGCCCCTGGATCCCTGGCAGTGCCCAAGGCCAGGCTGGACAGGGCTGGGAGCACCTGGGACAGTGGGAGGTGTCCCTGCCATGGCAGGGGTGGCACTGGGTGGGCTTTAAGGTCCTTTGCAACCCAAACCATTCTGTGATTCTGTGCTTTTCTCAAAGGTCTTCAGGTATCTTTTTGTTTGCTGGTGTAACAAACCAGCAAATGCTATTCCCTGGCTCAAGGAGTATCAGGTGATGATTAGGTGCTGAAATAACTTGGGCCATGTAAGTACCTTCTGTAAAAAAAAAAAAAAAGTGAGAAATTATTTTCTAATGACACAAGGAGTCAATATTTAAAATGGATTTTCTGATTTTTTGGATGATATATCAAAATTTCAATGAAATGGCTCCTCTTGCTCTTCTCCCTTTCTCCCTGTTTTTCAAGAAATAAACTGAAGTTTTTCCAACCAGCTCTAATAATAAAATGATTTAAGAATTTGGTTCTGGTCATCAAGATGAATATTGAAGTTCAAAGCAGCAAAACTGAAGAGTAGTTGACTTTAAGCTATGATTTTTCTTTTTGTATGTTCCTTAATTTCTGAAGTCAGTCAAGAGCTGAAGCCATTCTAGAAGCTTTATAAATGCTGATCCTGAATGATATTTATTGATAACCATAGCACAGATCTTTTTAATATCCTTGAGAGAACCATGCAACAATCTCATATGCTAAAAGCACAATAAGTTTCTTGTTTTTTCACAGCATTTCCCTGATGTATCAGTGATGAGCTGTCCATGCTCACAGGCTGAACTTAAAAATTCATGAAATATGAATGGAGTTATTGTAATGTGCAACTAAATATGTTCCCAACTTTGAAGATAACACTGAGGAAAGTTACTTTTGTGCATTAGCTGTTCCCATAGTGGAGAAAAAAGTTAAGGCTGGGGATAAGGGGTTCACTCCTTGCTGTTAAATATGTGCCTGAAGTATCTCAGAAATGGCTCAGAGAGAGCAGAGTGAGCCACCAACTTCAGAATATTGGCTTCTGAAAATAATAAAACATCTTTCTATACAAGTTTTACTCCTTTCACCAGCCCAGGCCCCATAGTGATGTTGGTGACCCTTGCAGGGAGCAGACATGGAGAAAACTCCAGTGGGAAAACCAAAGAATTCATGGGCAACACAGAGGCTTAAATTCATCTACCTGATGAACATGTGGCTTTCTCAGAGATGGTTTTGATGGCAAAGCAACAAAATTGAGGCTGAATAATCAGGTATTCTTGAGAGTCTGACAGAAAAAAGGAAAGATGCAACTCCCAAGCACCACCTGAAAGCAAAGAAATAACCCAGCTGTACTCACAGCACTCCAGCCAGAACTTTCAGACTTTGAGGAAATAAAATTTGCTTTAAATGGAACCCTTTCTGCAGGTTTTTGTTTGGCTGTTTGGGGTTTTTTGTTTGTGCTGTTTTTTTTTATTTTTTTTTCCAGATCACTATTTTCATACAGGGATTTGGTTATGGAAAGGCTCATTTAAGCAATTCAAAGAAATTTAGCTAATATACCCAAACTTCCCCCCCCCCCTTCCTTTGAGCTGGTGGTACAAGGCTGGAAATGTAGTGGATGCATCCTGGGATCATCTGGGTGAGCACCCAGCTGGTGCTGGGGGAAGGCACCTTTGCCCTGGAGAACCCCCAGCACTGGCAGAAGCTCCAGTGAGTAACAGAAACTATTTTTTCCTGCCTGTTTTACATCTCCCAGATTGTGAAGACAGTCTGCCCCAGATCTGTCATGGTATCATGCTACCATCACACTCTCCTGAAGCAATTGGGGGGTGATAGCTTCTGCAGATCAAGTTATTTTTGTATTTTTAATTCTTCTTCTAACTGGCAGCTCGTGTTGGCTGTATTTTAAGGAGCAAAGATTTCAGCTAAAGCATTACTATGTCATTAACCAATCCATTGAATATTCATGATTTAGTGGATTTTTTCCCCCCACAGAAGGAGAGAAGTAATTATTTTGGCTAGCACTTGAAAAGAGTGTGTGTGTGCTGTTCACAGAACTCCACTGGAATGGGCAAAAATAGAATTTTTCTATTAGACATGCAAACTGATCTCCTCTGCCCGATACTGATACATATCCTTTCGTTCTTCTACTCTATTTAGTAACAATGTTTCAAGCTAATTTTTTTTTCTTGGTAGGAATGTAATGAAAGTGAAAAAAAAAAAAGATAAAAAATTGAAGGAAAAAACCTTCAAACTCTCCAGTGGAGGCTGATAGTTGATACAAGGTTGATACTTGGTTGAAGCCTGATTTGGAGAGTGGAGTCTTGACAGATCTTTTCAAGCAACCATTTTGTATTTGCTGTTTAAATTTAGTTCAGTGTTCTGGGGATGCAAAGCTCAAAGGAAGTACGGGTGGGGAAGCTGCTCTGAGGCCTTGGAATGCCACAAAAGCACAACTTTTCCTTGTCTCCTACAGCCATGTCCTGTTGGTGTCCATCTTCAGGGCAGAATAACAGGAAAGAGCCCCAGGGCATGCCAGGGGAAGTTAAATTAGATATTAGGAAAATTTCATCACTGAGAGGGCGGTCAGGGCCTGGCAAAGGCTGCCCACAGCAGGGTGGAGTCACCAGCCCTGGTAGTGTTCCAAAAACATGTGGGTGAGGCACCTGGGGACAGGGGTTAGTGCTGAACAGGGTGCTGGGGCTGGGTTGATGAAGGATGACCTTGGAGGTCTTTCCCAACCTTGGTGATTCTGATTCTCTGATTCAGTGGACTCTTTGATGTTTGTTGCTGTTATCTGAAGCATTCTGCTCTCCCTTGTTGCTGCAGGGGAGGTACAGAGGGATGTGTTTGTGGATAATTCTGCAGCTCTGGTGACACAGGTGGCACTTGGCTCCCTGGCAGTCCCAGGGAGCTGAGCCTTGTTCAGAACGTGCTGAGGGTGGTTCTCAGGACACACTGAAGGGAATGTGATGCTTGGTGTGAACAGAACACTCTGGGGTGTGCTTGGTCTCCTCAGGCCAGAAGTGACTGGAGTGCAACTGAACAAAACTGAAATAACTTCTCCCAAGTGGAAGAAATGAAGGGAAAGTTGCTGCTGCTGCTGAGAGCAGCAGGGCAGAAGGGGCCTGTGGAACATGGAATGCTGCAAATCAGTACAGAAAGGGGGATCAGCTTTTCCTCAGGCTGGTTCCCTTAGCAGGTCTGCAAAGAGAAGCCCTGCTCAGCTGCCCCTGAGGTCAGCAGCAGGGCCAGCTGTCCTGGAGGAGCTGCAGCTGGGCTGGGGACAGTCCCAGGTGATGGGATCATTGTCAGCCAGCACAGCTTCAAAGTCTGCTGCTTGCCTCTCCCCAGAATAAAAGAACAGCAGCAGCAACAGAAACCCAGGGAGCTTTTACAAGTTAATCTTCCCAGACAGGGCAGGGGGGCTCTTGGCTCACGTGTGTTCTGACTTTTTAGCTCTCATGTTATTTCCCACACAGTTATTTTTCCTTGCATTTTTTTTGACATCTTTATTTTCTCCTGCTGTGCTGCCCTCCCCAGGACCACACACTCAGGGGTGCCAGGTGCCCTGTAGCCATCTGTCACCCTAAGGGGACTTGTGGCTTTCTCCCTCCCTCCTGTTTTTTGGGGATTTAATTCTGCTCCTTTCTTGGGAGAAGTGGTGGCAAAAATGCTCTCCTTCTCCTTCAGCAAGGAGCTGCTTCAAATTCTTGCATTCTCTTTTTTAAGATCTTAAGATTATTTTTTTCCCATTGGGATAATCTGTAACAGCCATGTGCCAAAAGCCTTTAAATCCAGCTTTTGCCAAACTGGTTTATAATTAAAATAGATCTTGCTGCTTCTGTGTAATACACCAGCCTGACTTCAGTGGGAGCAGTGGTAATGAGGACAACGGGAATGGTTCTTTATCCCAGACTGCTTCAGAATAAGCAGCAGGTATTTTTCTGTTTGCACAAATATTTCTGCTCCTGACAGTTAAAGCCATGTGGTTTCCCTTTTTGGTAAACTACTCTGCCAAGTTGGGGTGGTGTTTGTTTATTTGTTTAATAAAAAGTGTTTTTATTTATAGAGAAGAAAAATCTCAGTTGTCAGCTTTGGAAACAAACCTTCTGTTTATTGTGTGCCAAAACACCCCTATAGAACCCCCAAACCAGCTTCCCCTCAGCACCTGCCAAAAGCTGGTTTTCAGCAATTTGTGAGGTATTTCTAGCTCTATGTCACACAAATTGTTCACATTTTCACCCTCTTATAATGAATCTGAGTGTGGATGATGGACTGACCACAGTATTTTAGGGTCTGACTATGAGTTATGTGCCGGTCTCTGCTCCAGATTTGTAGCAGGATCCTGGCTCTGAACATAAAAGCCATAAAAGACTTCATGTGCAGCTAGGACTGAATTAAAACTCCAAATCCTCCAAGGCAATTTTAGGTTTGTTTCCATGGCATTGATTTTTTTTGTTTGTGTTTTTTTTTTTATTATTTTTTTATTTTTTAATTATGGCTTGAAGAGGAGAGAGGTTATTCTTACCTTTTGAAAAGTTGCCTTGTAGGATACAATGGTTCAAGGTTGTTTGAATTTCTAATGCCTGTTGGTGCCATCGTTCTGAAAAGCAGGGTTAACTGTAGCACACGGATAAAGCTCAGAAAACAGGGTTACTGGGGTTGTTCAGTAGTGGCTGTGCCCTGTGAGAAGATTCAGCATTCTCGCATTAAAACGTTGGATGTGAACTGTAGTTTATGATGTTTATCACTTTACCTGATGTCAGGGTTTGAGGTGCAGGTGATCCTTGCTAACGACAGCCGTGACAGCTCTGAAGTCATTCCCTCGCTCCGGCACGGAGGAGCCTGGGGAAGCAGGATGCTCCCTTTGTCATTCCGTGCCGGGCAGGGAAAGCCAGCGTTCCGAGGGAGACGACAAAGCTTCCATCTGGGAAAGCGGGGAGCAGAGTCCAGGAGAGGGCCACGCACCGCTCCGGGGGCTCAAACTTTCTGTGACACCGAGCGGCCCGAGCGCGCTACCGCGACCGGCCCCATCTCCTCCCGCTCCAGCCCCGCGCTCCCCATGCCCTCACGGCCCCAGCACCGAGGGTTCCCCATCCCGCACAGGGCCGGCACGCAGCGCTCCCCATCCCCATACAGGGCCGGCATCGAGCGCTCCTCATCCCCACACAGCACCAACACCGAGCACTCCCCATCCCCTCACGGCTCCAGCACCCATTGCTCCTCATCCCCACACAGCACCGGCACCGCGCGCTCTTCATCCCATCACGACCCCGTCACTCAGCGCTCCTCATCCCCTCACGGCTCCAGCACTCGCCGTTCCCCATCCCCTCACGCTCCCCATCCCCTCACGGCTCCAGCACCCGGTGCTTCCCATCCCCTCACGGCCCCGGCACTCCGCGCTCTCCATTCCCGCCTGGCCGCGGCTCTCCCCATCCCGCAGGGCCGGGGGCCGATTCCCGGCCCGCTCGGCCCCTCCGCAGCCCCCGGGCCCTGCTCGGGCCGCCATGCCGGGCTGTGGCGGGGCCGGGCCGCTCTCCGCAGGCGCGGGCGCTGCGCGGGGGCTCTGCCGCAGCCACCGGCCCTGCGCGGGGCGGGGGCTCCGCCGCGGCCGCCGTGCCGCCCCCTCCCCGGGCGCCGTGAGGGGCGGGCGCCCCGCGCCCCCGCCCGCCCCCGGCCCCGCTCCGCCCGCGCAGGGGGCGCCGGCTCGGCCCGCGCCGCGCAGCAACGGCCCCGCTCCCCCGCGGGCCGGCGGAGGCGGGAGGCGGGCGGGGGCCGGGCGTTGATGCCGGCGCTGATGCCGGCGCTGCCGCAGGGCTCCTCGGCCCCGCGGCCGCTCGGCAGCCCCGGCGCGATCGCCCTGCGCGGGGCATGAAGTTGCGGCGGCGGCGGCGGCAGCGCGGCGGGCGGAGCGGGGCGGGCGGCCCCGGCCGCGCCTCCTCTGCGGGGTCATAGTCCCGAGCGGGCTCTCCGCGCCTGGGCGAGCGGTGCCGCTGCTCGCCAGCCCTCCCGCTCCGCTCGCCGCCGCAGTCGTGCGGCCAGCCCAGCCCAGGCGGCCGGGGCGCGCTCCCCGCGATGTGCGCGCAGCGGCGGGCGGCCGCCGGCCCGCTCCCATAGCCCTGCCGGCAGCGCGGCGGCTGGCGGGGCCCCTCGGGAAGTTTGATGGCTTCTTTGAGGAGAGTCAAAGTCCTGCTGGTGTTAAACCTGATCGCCGTGGCTGGCTTCGTCCTCTTCCTGGCCAAGTGCAGACCCATCACGACCAAGAGCGGCGACTCCTACCATGACATCCATCCCAGGGCAGAAGTGGCCAACTTGACAGCACACGGCATCAGCTCCATCCAGGATGCAGTGCTGAAGAGGCTCTCGCTCCTAGAAGACATCGTCTACAGGCAGCTGAATGGTAGGAACAGTTCTTATGCTCTTTAATGCCTTCGGGATAAGGTCGGTGATGGTGAATGGAGGCTCGGAGCAGGTGCCCGCCTTGCCTGAAGTTTGCATGACGGACCCCTGCTCTCACCTCTGTTGTTGTGCAAACGGAGTCTCAACAGACTGAATCGATTTAGCATCTGATTTCCAAGTTTTGTGTGTGTCTGAAGCCTGGGGTACCTTGGACAGGATGGAAGAAAATGATAATAACAGAATGCTGCCTTTCAGATTTCTAGCGGCAGTCAGTAAATGACAGCGGCACGATTTCTGCATCAAACGAGCCGGGTGTGCGGCGGGTGAGCACGGGTTGGAGCAGCGCAGGGTGTATTGATCGAGGGAATGGCTTTTACTCCCGCAGAGCTGGGCTCGGAAAAGGAGTTTTCAAATGGCTCAAGTGTGTTGCATCATTTGAGTGCAGAAGGTCAGAAAGCAAAAGACACTTTCTCCAAGAAGTTAAGCAAACTATCCAGTATTTCCTATGGCTCAGCACTGACAACTGCTAATTAAAATTTCAAGTAATGCTTCTCTTTATAGCACAGAAAAGAGATTTCTATTAAAATCTCACCAGGTTCAGTAGTTCAGAGATGTAGAAAGGGAGTTTTAAAGATGCTGTGCAGGATAGAGAAACACATTGTAAAGATGTATGAAATCTAGGTGAGGTATCTAATTAAAACACTCACTGTGGAAGCTGATTTTTTTAAAGTTGCTCCCCACAGATTCACAACTGGGGGTGTAATTTCAATCAAGGGTCTTGCTTATTGCTTCCAATCTTTGTAGCTTTAATCCCTGCAAGTTTCTGTGTGTTGGAATGAGCAGAGTTGGTGTTTCTGGCAGTGTCAGTGTGATTCCCTCTCCGAGTTTGGAATATGGAGCTCGTGCCCCATTCTGTGCTGTGCTGAACCAGGAGCTGGTGTGTGCTGTGTCTCGGTGCTGAGCCTGAGCTCTGGCTGGTGTCACTGTGCACCCAGGAGGAGAGGCAGGTGCAGGGATGCAGCGTGGCTTTCCCGGAGCACTTGGCTCGGGCAGTGGCTTTGGGGACAGCCCTGGAGCACTCATCAGAGGAGGAAAGTGTTACTGACATTCCTCCTGTATACACTAGCATGAGAAACCCGTCCTGCCTGTGCCTGGCACTGTGAGATGCTGAAGCAGCACCGGTGAGGGATAAACAAAGGAGAAGCGTGAGAATAATGAGGAATAAGGTAGGAAGTTGAATGTTATTTGCAATCAAACTGTGAAATTGCCTGCTCCTGGATCCTGCTAGGGCAGAAGTTTCCAGGAGGATTTAGGCAGGATTTTGGGCAGTAACTGCAGCTCAAGATAAGAGCCCTTGTTCCAGGACATGGAACTAGGATAGGACAAGTGATCATGCAGCAGTCTGCCATCCCTGCAGACACAGGGTGAGCTGGGGTTATCCCTTACTGCCCTTCTGTGGGGGTTAACCTGGGGCTCCCCACTCTGCCCTGCCCCGGTGGTGCCTTGGGCTGGTGAGAGGAGCTGCAGGGGCAGGGACAGCTCAGTGCTGTCCCCAGGCTGCTGTGGGCACGGGCAGCGCTGTCTGCAGCCTGCTCAGTGCTGAGCAGCAGTCATGCACCTACACACTAGGGGAGGCAGAGAGGGAATAGATATGTTGGCATATCACAAACGTTTTCTCAGGGCAGGCAGAAAGCTGAGCACATAAATGTGACATCTTGTCTGGCCTCTGCATCCTGGGGTGATTTATAGCAGCGCTGATCTGACTAAAAAAATAGCTCTGGCACAGCACTTATGTAACTTTGGGTCAAGTGTATATTTGGTACATGTGGTTTTGAGAGAAGCTCAGTGCTCTGAGGGGCGGCTGTGGGCTGTGCTTTACAGTGAGATGTGGGGGGGCCATCCCCACCCAGCAGCACTGAAAGGAAACAGTCAGGGGCACTGGGACAGCCCCTGGGGCTGAGGATGGGGAGCAGTTGGATTGGCTTTCCCGCCAGGAATTTTCTGTGCCTGGATAAGTGTTCATCCTGGGCACTCAAGGAACACCTAAAATCTCCTGCCTGCTGGGAGTGTGCAAATAGGAACTCACCACTTCTCTTTGATTTTTGTGTGGGCAGATTTGTGCTGGTGCCTCACAAACACTACTTCAGCTCTGGCCCAAGCTACCTGCCCAACGACACACTGAGAGATGAGAATCCTCTTTTGGTTCTCAAAGGTCATGCTTCACTTGAAATCTGACCTGTGGTTTAGCAGCTACAAAACCATGGGATAAAGTTGTCTTGGTTTGAAAAGCCAGGTGCCTGCTAAGGAAGACAGGAGCGTCCCTTGAAATGAAAAATGCAAACCCCCTCCCTCTGAATTATTATAATTTTGAAATTAAGGGCCCCTCAGGCAAACATGTGGGAGTAGGAATAACAGTTCTTTATTAGGAAAACTAGAAATAGAAATGTAATAGTACAAACAACAAAAAAGAAAAAACCCACTGCCAGAGTCAGAACACAGAGTCAGCCTGCCCCCCTGTGTGTCAGGGGTGGCACAGCCCCATCCCATGGGGGCTCAGCCCTCCTGCAGTGCCAGCTGTGCTGCTGCTGCAGCAGGGATCCTGCACAAGGGGGGAGTTTTCCTCTGCAGCTCCAGGGCTGCTGCAGATGGGCCTGGGCTCCCTCTGGCAATGCAGGGCAGCAGAAAGCTGCTCCTCTGGCAATGCAGTGGGCAAAGGCTGCTGTGCTGCTCCAGGCTCAGATTGGATCCAGGTAGGAATGCTTGGCTCCTCCCCTGGGCGCAGCATCTCCCCATGGGATGCTGGAATTGGATCAGCCCTGCAGGGACACTCAGTGGCCATGGACAGCAGAGATCTCCTGGAGGGAGGATTGGCTGTGGCAGAGATAAAGAAAAAACTGCCCCATGGACAGCAGAGAACTGCCCCAGCTCTGACAGATGGGGATAGAACACACACCGCCAGCTAAATATCTCAACCTAAGACAAAAATATTATACATAGGGCTGCAAGTTTAGAAGCTGCACCTCACAGAGCATTGGGAAATGTTTGGCCAAAGAGAGAAGCTACAACCCACTCTGTGTGCAGCCAGCCATGGATTTCTCCTGCATTATAGGACTTGGCTGGATTTCAGTGGGAGTTGAAGCCATCTTTAAAAACCTGAATGTCTTCAAAAGCTCCATTCTGTACAGATAAAATGAGCAATCACCAATCTGATCATAGCATTGCTGTGAGTTTGGTTTGTGAGTCATGTAGTGTAAAGCATATTGGAAATAACAGCTCTCAGTGGTACAGCAGCCCTCATGTTTTATGTGTGTATATTTATTTATCTCTGTAAAGGTTGGTCATAAAAACAAGGTAAACATCACTGCTTTGGCTCTGGGAAAGGAGGGATTTGATACAATCCTTCTGTCTGAATGATGCTTCTCTGCCATGCTGTTCTGGAAATAACACCAGGCTCCCTCTCACTTCTCTCCGAGCAAGAAGAGCTCTCCCAAAGATGGCCCAATCTGTATATTTGCTTTGCTCTTTCTAAAAGTTGATTATTGTTCTTGAACTCGTTGCACAGGTTGTGTGGGGTTTGCTCTTTGCTGGTCTAATTGATGCCTCCCACACACAGAGGTCCAAGGGTGCCCTTTGGAATGGAGGGCTTTGTATGTGTAGGCACTGATCTGGGAGCTCAGAGGATTTTTAATTTCTGCAGTCTCTTTTATGGATGGAATTCTCTTGTCCAGCAGACGTCCAGAGAAAGCTAATGAAGGTCAGAAAGGAATGTGTGTATTTTACTCTGGGTGTTAACTACAACTTGTCTTTTTGATCCAAGCCTGGGTTTTTATGTGCTGACATTTACATGAGTAGAAATTGTGATCCAGCTTATTTCCAACTTTACGGAGATTTGCACAAATGAACTTCTCAGTTTGTGTTTACAAAGAGTGGGTTTCTGTGCTGTGTGACCAGGTGAGGAGGTGAAGGGAGCAGAGACTCAGAAGGGAGCATTCAGCATAGAACTATGCTCAATTTTCAGGAACCACGTATTGCTTCCTGGGAAGTACTGGGCAAAGTCATCCCATTAGCTCATCCCATTCCTCTGGGGTTAATGTAGGAACCCATTGATGACTATGTGGAATCTGAGAAATTGGGCATTTGTAGGACCAGAGACAGCAAAGGTGGTCCAAGCTTTGAACATCCCAGAGTGAATGACATGGCTTGAGGAAAGCTGTGTTTGTGTCCAGTGTCCAAAGGTTCTGTGAGACCCTCTCAGTGGGATGGGCCAGAAAATGGTGCTGCCAGTGGAAAATAGGGATTGCAGGAGGGAGAGAGCTCTCAATTAACCCTGGGTACAGCCATCCCCTGTACCTGCCCTGTCCGAGCATCTGGTCTGGCTCTTGGATTAAAGCCTCCAAGCAGTGTGAAGGCTGGAAACTCCCTCTCTGGTGCTTTGGGTACAGGTGGATAGGGGTAGATTCACAGCAGCAGCTGACTCCAGTAAGTGCTTGGCTGCCTGGAAGCCAACGTGACAGGAATGATGTGACACCTACCTGGCAGTGTGGAAAAATAGTACCAAAGTCTGAACTTCAAGCTAAATACTGGTAAGGCAGAGAACAGAAGGGCATGGCTGACTCATCCAGAGCTCTTCTGGTAAATTTTATTTTGTGGTCTCTCAACAGGTCATAGAATCACAGAATGATTTGAGTTGGAAGGCACCCTAAAGTCCATCCAGTTCCAGCCCTCTGCCATGGGCAGGGATGCCTTCCACCATCCCAGGGTGCTCCAAGCCCTGTCCAACTTGATGTATTAGATCAGGGATACTTAAAGCTATTTGCAAATCGTTGTAAGAGAGAGAGCAGTAATGAAGGAGTGCTGAAGTGAAGCTGGCCAGAAAAGGGGTGAACAGAGAGGGCTTTTCCCCTGTGCTAAAGAAATGCACAGATTAAATTGCTGCATTTACCAAATGTTAATGTTGAAAAGGAACTTTACATTCCTTGGGGGTGAAATAAGCCTGTGTTCATTTTTTAAAGCAGCTTGCATCTGTGCTTTTGCACATGGAATAATGTGAACATGCTGAGGTACGGCCAAGTGCATGCCAGCAGCCTCCTGTGTTCTGGCTGTGCTCTCATCTGCTTATCCAATTAGGAAATTAACTTTGGGAGGGTTGCATATGGACATGGAGGCTGACACTGAACCACAGCCCTCAGCACGGTGTTGCTATCCTTGTAAAGTGGCACTTAATTAACTTAAAACACTTTGGAGATACGTGGATTTGCTTCCCATAAGGATAAGATAATGCTTATCTGCTCTAACACTTATCATCCTCCAAACACATTACAAACTTAGCTAACCACTGAGTATAGAAATTATATATGTAAATAAGGCAGACTAAAAGTGGTTTTATCAGCATTTAGGCGAATGTATTAGCACTACACCCACAGACTGGTAATATTAAGGTTTTAACAGGTAGGTAATATATTAACTTAAATGCTAAGAAATTCCCTGATTAAGAGAAATAACTAAGTGTAAATAACTGAGAGGAGGGAAAAGCTGTTTGTAGGCAGTAGGGCCCAAACTTTAATGGTGTTGTTGAGCTAAAATAGTTCTTTATATGAGCAGAACCTTGGTGAGTAGCATCCTTTGATATAAGAAATGATGATGTGGAGATAAGGGATAACACAATGGGGATGTAGCTGCTGTGTTAACTGATGGATGTCACACAGCAGCTGGGATGCTGCTTCCCTGTCTGTCCCACTGCCAGGATGTTTCTGAAGTAGAAAATAACTGTATTACGTAGGATGGCCTTCACATACTATATAGCAACGATAGCTATAACTATAGCAATGATAACTATAACTATATAGCAATGATGAAAATTGCCACTTTAACATTTAGGATATACCAAACTATCACAGTCATATTTTCTGAAAAATCTCTTTGTCCAGCATTTTCTCCTGGGAAACTGAGAAGCCTCAGTGAAAAATGAAAACAATATAATCTCATTTGTTTCTCCTGCGTTTTGCTGCCTTGGAATGTGTTTGGAGATTGTTTATCCAACAGGTGATTGTTTTGTTGGTTTCATGTGAATTGTTTTTACTTATTGGCCAATTGGGGGCAAGCTGTGTCAGACTCTGGAGAAAGAGTCACAAGTTTTCATTAGTATCTTTTAGCCTTCTGTCTGTATACTTTCTCTATTCTTTAGTATAGTTTAGTATAGCATTCTTTAATATAATATAGATCATAAAATAATAAATTAGCCTTCTAAGAACATGGAGTCAGATGCATCATTCCTTCTTTCCAGAGACAGGGGTCCCAGAAAATACAACACCAAACAGATTTGGTTTCCATATTCTTTATTAGGAATAATGAAAATTATGCATTCAGTACCTGCTTTTAGAAGTTCTCGGCCTAAACTTAATCACAACAGGAGAGAGGTTTGCACAGGCTCAAGGCACCTGAGAGCTGCTGCCTGTAAATTATTCTTAGCAGGTTCCTGAGAACTGGGTTTGATACTGATCAAGGAATGAATAAAGGAAGTACTTCTTAGAGAAATAATAGAGTTAAAAGGTGAAGCTTAAGAGAGACATTTGGAAGCATCTGGAAGCTCAGACGTTAATGTGACATTTAGTTTGCAACCCATCTGACAAGGAGCTGATAGATAATTTGAGGGTTTGATGATGGTTGTTTGGCATCATGATCCAAATATTCCCTGACATTGACAATGAATGAGTAATAAGCCAGTAACACATTTGTTGTGCAGAGACAACGCAGGATTCATGGGATGCAACAGCAGTGACCAGAATACAGTGACAACAGTGGTGGTTTAGTTTTGCATATTAATTCAGGCCTCCCTGAATGGAGAAACAATCTTCCCTGGCTGGTAGAGTTCACAAAGGTACGTTAGATTTACACTGCCTATTTAGTTGTGCAGCTATGAGAAATATCTCCCCAGGGATACAAAACACCCAGCAAGATGCTGTAATTATGTGAATAATAGTCCTGCTTGTGAGCCTCAGTCTGGATCAGGAATGTCCTGTTGTGTCTCCAGGGAGAGACGCTTGGAATTGGATTTATATGAAGAAGCATGGGCATGTAGAGATGTTTCAGTGCCTGGAAGCTTCCAGCTGCCACTCCAGAGGGCAGGACTCTGCCCATGGTGTTCTCCCTGCTGGGCTCCCAAAGCATCCTGGATACCCCAAGCCCTTTGGGAAGGCAGCAGGAATTGCTGAGGAGCAGTCCTGTGCTTGGTGTCTTGGAGACCTCCCCTCCTGACCAGGCAGGAGTGATGGATGAAATTGGCTTCAGGCATGTGCTGTCCATGTGCCTGGATTTTGGGGAATCTTCTGGTCCATTCCAGGCCATCCTCCCTCCTTATCCTCTCCTGGCAGAGAGCACGAGTGTTGCTGATCAGAAAATGCAGCCTGTGAGAAACCCACCTGTTAACAACAGCAAAGGGAAATGAGCCTGCTCAGGTAACCAAACAGGTTTTACTAATTTTGTGATTCACGCCACTAATCTTTGCCTAAAATGGAACATCTGCTCCAGATGTTGCTGGCAGACTGCCACTTCCCAGCTCCTCAGACACGCCTGAGCTATGGGGTGTAGCTGAGGGCATTCTGCATGCTGCTAGATTGCATTTAAAAGAGAGGCTTATTTTTGGTAAGATGTCCTTATCAAAGTCTGCAAAGGGCTGTTCAAGCTGAATACTCGGAGTATTGACCCTCCTGTGAGTCAACAGCAGTGATTCAACTCAGAAATGTATCAGAGCAGCACAGAGATTATTTTTCCTAAACAGTTCTGGGAGTACAAGCAACTGTATTTTCCAGCCCCCAGTCCCCATGGTCAGATTTGTTCTAGAAATTGTTGAATGCTTTACACCTTATAGCTACAAGCCTTGCTATTTCTGCCTATAAATCTAATAGCTATCGACCCACATTCTGACATCCCCTGACGGTTATCTAAAAATAATGCAGGAATGATGCAATGAGACGTAAAACTGTGAGGAGAGGGCTGTGCTGAGCCATCACAGCCTGCTCTGGCTGCAGCTCAGGGCTCTGCTGCTCGGGTCCTTGGGGGGATGCAAAGTTGCCTGAAAAAGGAAGAAAATTCCTGGTGAGTTGGATAAAAATCACAATTTGTGTTTCCCTTTTTAAAATCTGATACTCGGCACTCGCTGTGTAATGAATCCCAGTTCTGTGATCCTGCCCTCCCAGGGATTCCTCCCTGGGAGTCACTCTGATCCCTGATACCCCAGAGAGCCATGCCAAGGGCTGTCTGCCATGTCCCAGCACTTGTTCTGCCTTGGAACAGGAAACACTGACAGCATCACCGGCTCTCTGCTGTGGGAGTAATCTGAGAACTCTGCTTTAATAGATTTGTTAAAAAAAGGGATCCCCCTGGGCTCTGTGACCCAGGCTGCTGTGCAGGAGCACCATTCTTCCTGCTGACAGGGAAAATGAGAGATCTCTGGAGCTCTGGGGCTGTGTCACACACAGTCAGCACATCTTCCCTCACAGCTGGAGTGCCGTGGTGCACAGGGGGATTTAATTCCACAGCAGTAAAAACACCAGTGTGATGTGTCAGCATGGGATGATCAGGAAGGAAGGAGGGAAGGGGAATCCTTGGTTCCTCTCCTCTTTAGTGCCCTTATTATGTGCAAGTGGAAATGACTTAGAATCACAGACTGGGCTGGGTTGGAAAGGACTTTAAAGCCCATCCTGTTCCACCTCTACCATGGCAGGGACACCTTCCGCTGTCCCAGGCTGCTCCAAGCCCCATCCAGGTTGGCCTTAGGCACTGCCAGGGATCCAGGAGCAGCTACAGCTTCTCTGGGCACCCTGAAGAATTCCTTTCCAATATCCCATGGAACCCTGCCCTTTGTCAGTTTAAAGCCCTTTGTCTTGTGTCACTTCCCATGGTTTGAGGTGTGGGTGTCCCCAGTACCTCCGTGGCTCTGGAAGGGGAAGGCTCAGGCTGAGAAGAGCTGGGCTCTGCCACGTGCTGCCTCTGAGCATCCTTGATCCCTCTGCCTGCATTCCCCAGCACCCAAAAGGGATACAGGAGTTCCTTTGCTCCCATCTCCTCTATGGAACAGCAGGGCCTTTCTGTGTTGGTGGGCCCTGGAAATGCAGATTGCTGTTCCTTTGTGTCTAAGCGCTGACACAGAAAGCAGAAAGCCATTACAAGGGAGAAATCAGCAGTGGATTAACAGACACCAACAGAGCCCCAGCTGAGTTATTCTGGGTGTTTCCTCGAGCTGCAGAGCCTCAGAGAGCCACGCAAGCTTTCTTACCTGCTGGGTGTCAGAATTTACTTAACCTTAGCTTTAATCTTCATTAGCTTATGCAGTATTTTGGGCAGGGTAATGGCCTGCCATGGTTGTGCCTGTTCTCAGAGCATAAAGGTAAAGTAAGAAGGTTAATTTTTAAATAACAATTAGAATCTCTTTCTGGGTCTTTGCCTATATTACACTTTAAATGGAATCATGAGCGCAGTCACGTTTTCACCAAATTACTGCTAATTCTTCCAAAGCAGTTGCTTGATCACACTTTACAAACACAAAGCAGAGGAGGAGAATATAAAAGTGAAAAGCCATTTAATGAATTTTAAAGCTTGCTTATATTTCATTATTGGATTTTAAATTTTTGTTGACCTTTGTGTGTTTTTAGTATTTGCTGCCTTCAGGGAGGTGGGCTGGAACACTGAATCCTTTAAATATCAGGGAACATAAACCCCCTGTTCTGCTGGATTTTATTGCAGTATTTCCTCTTTGCACTGACAAGACAATAACAGTAATAACCATTATCCTGGTGTAAACTACATCATGCCTTACCCTTTGCTAAGTGTAGCCCAAACACCCTAATGTGGGATTTCAGTTTGCTGGAAGTTGTTGCTCTTGTCATCAGGAGGAACTGGTGTCACCACTGAGGGCAGCAGGATCCAGCAGGAAAGGCTTGGGGCTCAGTTTTAACTTTGATGTTTTGTGTGATGCTCCACCAGTCACACAGAATAATATTAGAAAAAATATGTAAGTTAGGGATTTATGTTTCCTTATGTAGTACTGAAAGGATGTCTCAAGGACAGGAAGAGATGAGGTTTTTATGTGGGGAATGATATGAGAACAAAGAAAACCTTGCAGACGAGTTTTGGCTGTTTGAAGGTACTTGGAATTGGCATCAAAGAGGTGGGAACAGCAAAAGTGAGGCAGGAGAGATGCTGGGTGTGCTTCTTCCTCCTTAGGGAATCCCTAGAGTGGCTCAGGCTGGAAGGGGCCCAGCGGGTCCCTGGTGGCACCTCCCTGCTCAGGCAGGGCCATCCCAGAGCACAGGGCACAGCACTGTGTGCACAGGGCTCTGCAGTATCCCCGCTGAGGGACACTCCAGCCCCTCCCTGGGCAGCCTGCTCAGGGCTGGGCACTGCCCAGGGCAGAAGTTGTGCCTCCTGGGCAGGGGCAGTGCTGGGCATCCATTCCAGGGCTGGGCTGGAGCCTGGATGAAGTGATTCCCCCTCCCTTGGACTGTGACCTTGTCCCGTGGCCCTGAATGGTTCCTGTTCCTGACATTTGGTGCTCTAAACCAGTGAGAAACAAGTTGTTCCCAAGCCACTTAATACAAATTATGCAGAATGATTGGGTGGAAGGAGAATTAGACCTAAAGTTGTGTTAATTCCCCGTCACTTTTGGATTTCAAACTCCTCTTGGTTTAAATCTTTATTAACTGCATGATGATTATGGTGAAGGGAAGATAAGTTAGAAAATGAAATAATAGAGTCATAGAATATCCTGAGCTGGAATGGGCCCATAGGGATCATCCAGCCCAGCCCATGGCCCTGCACAGGACACCCCAACAATTAATAAAGCCATTATTAAAGGGACACACAGAGGGACACTGGCTGTGGGAAGCTGGGGGAACCAGAATTTCAGTTTGGAGGAGCAGGTACTGCTGGTGAGACAGGGGCTCTTTGGGTGAAGTGACAGAGTGGACCCTGCCTGTCTGGTTTTCAGGCCCCTCAGGTGGAATTCAGGAAGAAGCCCTCCATCTCAGGAGTAATAAATTATTAATTTACCCTGTGAGATGAGGGGGCTGCTCTCTCTGGCACCAAGGGGAGTGGTTCACACGTGGGGCTGTTTGCTCAAAGCTGTTAGGAGGGGACAGTGAGTGAGGTGCATCATGCAGGTGATTTATGGAGGTGCAGACACCCCTCAAAGCTCCTGTCAGAAGTGTCTGGAGGTAGTTCCTGCCTTATGCAGTGTCTGACATGGGAGGAGTTGTGGGATCAGGTCATATTGACTTGATTTGCCTTTGGACCAAGCACTGAATCAATACTGACTTTCTGGGGGAGTTTAATCCCTGTTCTGACAGACATGAAAGGGGCTAGGCAGTAAAATGGGATTTTACACTTTTAGCAGTCTTTTCCTAGTAAGTTGCTCAACTTCCAAGTACTAATTAATGCTGTGTCCTGTCCATGAATTTTGCTTCCTACTGATGCTGTCTGTTTGATCTGAGAGCAGCACCAGACCTTGCAAATTAGGGCTGCCAGCCAGGCTGCAGTGGGGACAGAGAACAGGAAGGAATAAAACTTAGACATCACATTGGAAGCCTTCAGCATAATTTATGCTCTTTGTGCAGCTGTTTGAAAAATCCTGGAATTCCCTTGAATGTCCAGCTCTGCATATCCAGAAACACCCAGGTCCAATTCCAGAAATTCCAAAGAAATTTGATTTGGATATTCCTATTTACTCCAAAGCTACAGACCTGGGTGGAGACGTTTCTGGTATCATTTTATTCTGAGGCTGCCCAGACTTTTCCAGCATGAGAAACTGCTTTAATTTGTTTATAATTTTTCCAGTTAGACTGAGATGGTTGGATATTATCAGGATCATGTTTGTCTTTAATGACATCAAACTGGTCCACATGTTTCTGGGAAAGATGTGTGAGAAGAATCACAGAATGTCCTGAGCTGGAAGGGATCCTCAAGGATCATCCTGGCCCTGCACAGACACCCCAAAAATCCCAGCCTGGGCATCCCTGGGGGCTCCTGGAGCTCTGGCAGCCTCAGGGCTGTGCCCATTCCCTGTTCCATGCACCAAGAACAGGCACCATTGTCCTCATGGAGGGACAAAAGTGGCTATAAAGGGACAATGAGTGGAGTGGTTGAACTAAAAAAACAAATGGGGCTGAGAAATCCTGGGAGCAGAGAAGGGGCTGGATGAGGAGGCTGAGATGGGTGAGGACCTTTGGAATTGAGGGATGGGGCATGGGATGGGACAGGATGTCCAAGGAGCAGCAGTCCTGGGGCATCTCTGGTTTCCTTCAGGAATATTTGAATGTGTGCAGCTGCTTATTTTGTTACAAGTAGTGGAAGAATGGCTTGCCACAAAAGAAGTGTCTTTTCAACTCACTACTTTATGTATATGAAGTATAACTGAAAGGAGAGGTGCTTCCAGAAGCTTTAGTGGCAAATGCAGTCCCTGAAGTTTGTTCTGGTTTGGTGATTCCAGCGTGAGCCTCGCTCAGGAGATGAGTGGGTGCAAAGCAGGGCAGGTATTATTAGCTGTGCAAAGCAAAACAATACAGCTGCTGTGGAAAAATTACAGGGTTTGTGCTGAAGCAGATATTTAACCTTTGTTTTTACAACTCCAGAAATGAAGCACTTTGTTTCTTAATGTGGGTTTAATGCTGCAAGGGTGTGCTGACTGGGTTTTCACGTGGAATGGAAGAGATGCTGGGCTATTAAAGTCTGGTTTAACGATCCCTTTCCCCATAACTCCTAATATTTGCCATTTACTAATTATGATGTTCTGAAGTAGTTTGCATTTGCAGTAGATGTTTTAAATGCTGCAGCTGTTTTAGTTTCAAGCTAACTGCTGGTGACTTTTTTTTTTAAAGAAGTATTGTGTATTATTGGTGATTTTTGGGAGCTGGCAGGAAGAGCTCACCTCAGACTGTTCTTTATTAGGAGGTTTTTGATGTCCAGATCTCCAGTGGAAGCAGAACTAGAAGAGGCAGAGGAGCAGTGCTGGAGAACGCAGAAGCTTTCTGTGAGCACTGTTTTGTGGTGTAAACTCCTGTGAGTCAGCGAGGGTGTGCCCAGGGGTGGCTGCTTTGGGGCCCTGTGTGATTTGGGATGGACTGCTCTGTTTGTTTGTGTTTTTAAATCCTTGGGATTTTCTGGCAGTTTTATTACAAGGGAAATGTGTTGGTTTGAGAGGTCACAGCCTGGGCAGCAGCTTCTCAAGGAGAATGTGGGAATGAAAAGATCAGAGTGGTTTGTTCATGGCCCATTTTGCTGCTCCAAGGGACAGTGGGATGGGACAGGTGACCTCATTTAGGGCCCCACAGATGTTGTGAGGACACTGACCTTTGGTTTTAGGGCAAGGTTTGGGCTGCAGGGCTGGCTTCTGTGGGGAGCTGCTGGGAGCTTCCTCCATGTCCAGGGGAGCCAACAGCAGCCAGCGGCTCCCAGGGAGATCCAGGGGGAGCAGAGATCCCCCTGCAGGGCCAGGAGGAGCCCAGGGCAGAGCAGGGGGGGCTGAAGAGGCTCTGAGCCCATGGGAGCCCCTGCTGGAGCAGGGTCATGGGAGGGCCTGGGGATCCATGGAGAGAGGAGCCCACCTGGAACAGGTTTGCTGCAAGGACCCGGGACCTCATGGGAGGGACCTCACTGGGGCAGCTCCTGAGGGACTGAGCCCATGGGAAATGGGATCCCTGGGGCAGCTCCTGAGGGACTGAGCCCTTGGGAAATGGGATCCACCCTGGGGCAGCTCCTGAGGGACTGAGCCCTTGGGAAATGGGATCCACACTGGGGCAGCTCCTGAGGGACTGAGCCCTTGGGAAATGGGATCCACACTGGGGCAGCTCCTGAAGGACTGAGCCCTTGGGAAATGGGATCCACACTGGGGCAGCTCCTGAGGGACTGAGCCCTTGGGAAATGGGATCCACACTGGGGCAGCTCCTGAAGGACTGAGCCCTTGGGAAATGGGATCCACACTGGGGCAGCTCCTGAAGGACTGAGCCCATGGATAAAGGGACCCACTCTGGGGCAGTTCCTGGAGAACTCTCCCCTGGGAGGGACCCCAGGCTGGGGCAGGGCAGAGGGTGAGGAGTCCAAGGCCTCTGGAGGAAGGAGCAGCAGGGATAATGTGTGATGGGCTGACCACAGCCCCATTCCCATTGCCCTGAGCCTCTGGGGAGGAGGGAGAACAAATCAGGAGTGAAGATGAGCCAGCAATGAAAGGAGGGGTTTGGAGAAGGTGTTTTGAGATTTGGGTTTATTTCTCAGTTTCCTCCTCTGGTTTGATGTGTTTGATAAATGGAACTGATTTCCCCCAGCTGAGTCTCATTGCCCATGGCAGCAGCTGGTGAGGGATCCCTCCCTGCCCTGACCCCAGGCAGAGCCTTTCCCTGTGTCCTGTGTGCCCTGCCCAGCTGAGCAGGGCAGTGACAGAGGGGCTTGGTGGGCCCAGGGTGCCCAGCCAGGGTTTACCCCACCACAGCCTTATTGTGTGAGTGACCTCCCTGCACAGAGCTGAGAATGCCTGAGAAGTGGTTAAAAAAACCCCACTTGTGAAGTGTGAGTTAGGCTGGGGCTGTACCTGAAGGAAGAAGGAAATGAGCAACTCAGAATTAGTGGGATGCTCTGCAAGCAAGGCAAGCCTGTTAGCTCAGCTGCCTGCTCCCTTCACGTGTTATTTTACCTTGTATTTTACTTCTGTTGGTTTTTTTCTTAATCCCATTTCTCAATCACCTTCACTAGAGGCAACTCCAGCTGTGACTTGACAGCTGCTACTGTCTTCTTCAGCATGTGCTGCCAAAATCCCAGTTGATTCTGGGGCTTAAGGCACAGCGCTGTCTATTTTCTGTTTTTCTGCCTACTATTAAATCATACACATTAATATTAATCATGCTCTTTCCAAATTCAGAAGCCTCCAGGCCTGTTGCAATTATGGTTTTTTTTTTAAATTTAGTTTTTGGCAGGTGTGCCCAGCCAGTATCAGGGCTTATGAACCTTGGCCCAGGGCAGAGCTTTGGGCTTGGGTGGACTCAAATCTTGAACTAAACCTTAAACTCTTAAGGAAGCTTGAGTGTGAGTGGAAACTTGGAGTACGCTCTCTCCACCTGACATGCTGTGAAATAATTCCTTGACTTGGCAGAAGGGGCTGTGGTGGCAGGGGTGGGATGTGCTGCACGTCCTCGTGCTGAGCGTTGGGTGTGATCCTGCACACACCTGCTGTGGGAACCTTGAACTGGGCTTATTTCCTGCTGCTTTTAGCTCCAGGCTCCCTTCCTGCTGTCTAGAGGGCAAAATGCTGCTGCTCTTGGAGGCAGAATCTGACCTGCAGCCCCCCTCAACCCTCCCTCTTCCAAAAGGAAAAGAGATTTTCCCCTTCTTGCTGCTCCGTCCTTGGCAGTTCTCACACCTCCATGCTGAGCCTTGGCTTAAAGCCTTAAGAGCTGAAACTCAAGAAGTTGGTGAGGGGAAAAAAAAAAGCTGATCCAGGAATCTTCTGCCTGGATCAATGGAGCAAAAGAACAGGCTGAAGTTGCACAATTGGGAGTCAGGAGAAGTTTGCTCACGTGCTGTGTCAGGAGCTCGCACAGGCGATTATCTTCAGAGGTGCATAAGGCAAAAGCTTTTCCAGTCTAAGGAACTTCCTTTTTACTTGAGTTTTAAAATGCTGATTTTTAGTTTATTTTTTATAACAAAATTGCTGATAGGGGCATTCAAGTAATAATGAAATTTTTTGTGGTTCATTTTCTTTGACTTCTTTTTTAGATGTCACTGCATAAAACCTTTCCAGTATTTGCCTCCTGTGAGCACTGTAATTCCTTTTCCTGCCTTTGGTTGCATTTCCTGCACTCTGCACACTCAGTCATGCCAGGCCCCCAGAGCTTCCCAAAAGGAGCTGGGCAGGAGCAGTTAGGGGTGCCCAGGCTTGGAGCAGAGCTTGGCTCCCCAGGTGTCCCTTGTCACCTGTTCAGTGACCAGGGCTGGAACTGGGAGCAGCAGGAACATGTTCTGTGAGTGCATGGGCACAGCTCAGGAATTTCCTTGTTCCTTGAAAATTGCCTGTTCTGTGGGGCCAGGCTGGAGAGCTGGGGGTGCTCACCTGGAGAGGAGAAGGCTCCAGGGAGAGCTCAGAGCCCTTGCGGGGGCTAAAGGGGCTCCAGGAGAGCTGGAGAGGGACTGGGGACAAGGCCTGGAGGGACAGGACACAGGGAATGGCTCCCACTGCCAGAGGTCAGGGCTGGATGGGATATTGGGAATTAGGAATTGTTCCCTGGCAGGGTGGGCAGGCCCTGGCACAGGGTGCCCAGAGCAGCTGGGGCTGCCCCTGGATCCCTGGCAGTGCCCAAGGCCAGGCTGGACAGGGCTGGGAGCACCTGGGACAGTGGGAGGTGTCCCTGCCATGGCAGGGGTGGAATGGGATGGTCCCTTCCAGCCCAAACCATTCCGGGATTCTGTGAAAGCACTGGTAGGGTTTTCAAAGCCTGCAGCCCAACCTGTACATTTTTCTGAGGAGAGGGCCCTGCCTGCATCCCTTTGTGTGGGGAGGCTGGGAAAACCCAAGGAACTCTGGTTCCATCATTGCAGGGGTGAGCTCTGCTCTTTGAAGGGATTTCAGCAGGGTTAGGATCAGGCTTTGCTCCTGAGCTTTGTTAATTGCCAGTACCAATTGAAATGCTCTGTGCTAGGCTAACGTAATAAAAAGGTAGGGCCTAATTTTCAGGCTGAAATTGATGTAAGCTGGGCTCCTCTCATGTGAGTCCCTTGAGCTTTTTCAGTCTAATTCAAGAGATTTTTTTTTCTTCCTTCTTCCCCTTGCTAGGTCACGAAGAGCCTTTGTATTCCATTTGCATTGTGTTACCTGTCAGGGCTTGTAGCTGTGGGCCACATTCAGAACTACCTGGAGGGCAGGCACCTTCCAGCTGTCCTTCATTTCTGTGCCTCAGGTTGGTTTTCCTCACAAGTACGGACACTTTCGTATTTATACCCGTGACAGAAATAAATTAAATTAGTCTGAAATCACTCTTTGCTCTGACAATGCTCTGCACTTTCCTTACATTAAGGAGATAAGGAGATGAACAAACCTGCTTTGAAGATGAGCTGATTTCCATAGCAGGCAGAGTGACCTACTTAAAGGGAGAGGGGGAGCGAGTGGGGCTGGGAGTGGGCTCTTTATTTATTTATATAATCTCCAAGTGTCTGTGTCAGCTCCCCTGGCTGAGCCCTCTCCTGACACTCACCTGACAGAGACAGAGAGCGTGGAGCTGAGCGAGTGTGGTGGTGTTTGAGGGTCCCCAGGATGAGGGAGGAGATGAGAATCTTGACTCCATGTTTCAGAAGGCCGATTTATTATTTTATGATATATATTATATCAAAAGAAAATGATATACTAAAACTATACTAAAGAAAGAGAAAGCAGACATCAGAAAGCTAGAAAGGTATGAATAATAAAAACCTGTGACTGCTCACAGCCTTGACGTAGCTGCCTGTGATTGGTCATCAAGTAAAAACAATCCACATGGAACCAACCAAAGATGTACCTGTTGGTAAGCAACCTCCAGACCACATTGCACAGCCATCAGATAGTTATTGTTTACATTTAGTTCCTGAGGCTTCTCAGCTTCTCAGGAGAAAAATCCCAGCAAAAGGATTTTCATAAAATCTGTCAGCGGCAAGCGAGCGCCGGTTGTCCCACAAGGATCTCCTGTGTCTGACCAGCCTGGCGTTGGAGGCTCTGGGGAGGTGACACCATTCACACTTTTGAGGCTTTTGGGAATGCTCATCTTGGCTTCATCTTGTGGGAAATCGGCCAGGTTGCCTCACTTAAATAAGGGGGAGCAGGCTCTGGGGTCTTGAGGCTCATGTTCAGAGCCCAGGAACCTCCCTGTGGGGAATTGCCCAAGGGCTCTGGAGATCTGGGGATGCCCCAGGGGATGGGTTGGAGCAGCAGGTGGATGGTGAGGTGTATTTGCTCCTGGTTTTGCACACTCCTGGTCTGGCAGCCAGGTGACACAGGGAGTATGTGTGTGCCATCCAATGGACATGGCCTGGGTGGGTGTGGGCTCTGTGGCCTGTTCTCTGTAAAATGGGCTTCTCTTAGTGATAACCTGTGTCTGACTGGGGTCAGGTGCCATCCTAGGGGGGACCTAATTCTGCAGAACAGTGTCTGCACGGCCAGGGCTGTCCCTGGCCATTGCCCTTGGTGTGAAGTCATTGTGTCACAGAATCAGCACAGGGGGCTTGGGGACAAAGGGACCTAAAGCCCCTCAGCCCTGGGGTCCCCCTGCTGTGGACAGGGACACCTTCCACTGGGCCAGGCTGGCTGATGTGCATCTGGATCAGAGTGACCATGGTGACACCAACCATGGAAGTGCATCCTTTGTGCCCTAAGAGCTCATGTTCCTGTCCCTGTGGGTTTGTGACCACCCCTCACTCACTCAGGTGCTGAGAGCTGCTGTGCCCTGCCAGTGCTGCTCCCTGGGCTTGTGTCTTAGCTCCACCTGCATCACCTGCAAAATAATTTCTAAATGCAGAGCTGGTGCAGCTCAGGCATTGCAAGAAGCTGTGATGGTCTGAGCTTTCCCAGGCGCAGAACTGATGGACACTCCTGCATTTCCAGGGTGACGTCCTGAGTGGTTGGAGCTGCTGGCTGGGACAGTCTGCTCTGAGCTGAAGGTGTTTGTGTAGAGATGAAGATTTGTTCATTTAGGCAGAGAAGGCACTAAAAAGTTTTCTTTGCCTACCCTGCAGACGGACAAATATTTAGTAAGAACAACGTGTGTGTGGTTGTCTTAGCCTGAGAACGCCTGCCCTGTAGGTAGCTGGGTTTCACCGGAGCCATATGCTGAGTTAACAAAGCCCCTCAGGAATTCGGCAGGGTCTGGGAACGAAGTTAAAAATTAAGCACCGACGAGTAGGTGAAAAAAGCCTGTTCACAGTCACCTCGGGGCGTTAGTGCTCCTGTAACAACTTTGTTCTGTGCAATTACTCTCCCCTGTCGCTTTTTAATAACATTTCTGTTTCTCTGAGTCAAAACTCAGCTCCTCCAAACTTCCATCCTTCACTAGGAACAGCAAATCTGTGAAGTCTGGAGGAAATCTGTGGCCTGCTTTAAGTAAGAATTGTAAAAGAGAAGTTTATTGACTCAATGCTGAGAGGAAACCTCAACAGGATGAACTTCTTTGCACGGAGGGTGGCAGAACCCTGGAACAGCTGCCCAGGGAGGTTGAGGAGTCTTTATAGACATTCCCAACCCACCTGCTCTGGGTGGTCTCCAGAGGTCCCTTCCAACCCCAGCTATTCTGGGATTCTGTGAAAATGTGTGAATTTTGGGGACGTGCAATGAAGAACTGTATCTTGGTGGGGTTTTTTTTATTTCTATTCAGCATCGCAGAGTTCGCCTGTCCTCAAGCTCAGCTGCCTTTTTCCCAGGGTGGAGAGTACCAGTTTATTTTCTCATCTATAAAAACACATTTTTAAAATCTTTGCTGTCCTCTTGCTTTGTGTTGCTACATTTTTTTTTTCCCGCTCTCTCTGTTTGGTTTTAACTGGAGCTGCCCAGAGCTGCACCCAGCAGTCTGGTGGGAAAGGTGTCTGAAATAAGAGTGGGATGTTTGGGCCAGACATCAGCAAACTGCCACCAGTAATTGCTGGACGTGCAAAGACATTCCTGTACCTGTAACTCCTGGTAGTGATGCAGGAATTGCTGTTACTTCCTGCTCTGTAAGTGGTCCAGGGCTCAGATGGACAGGACAGTGTCTCATGGAAATGAACCTGAATGGCCCCAGTGCCTCCTTGTCCCACCATCTTTCCTGTCCAGAAGGAAAAGCTGGAAGATGTTCCAAGTCCTTCTGCTGCTTAACAGGGTCTGTAAAGTCTCAGAAAATCAAAGTAAACTCTGAACCCTGAGCCCAGAATGACACAGACTTGAGCCACTTGTGGAACTCTAGGCCATTAGTGGTGTCACCATCAGGATTTCTGGAGTTCTGAGGAGCTGATGTGACCCTGCACCCCAAGGATGTGTCTGACCTGTGGTCAGTGGGGTTGCAGAGGGATTTCCCCCCTTTTCTCTGAGCGTGCACCTTGTGGAAGTTTGGAAGTTCTCTCTGGGCAGAGCTCTGCAGGTCTGCCCTGATGCCAGTCTCCATCCCCAGCTCTTCCTCTTGCTCTGTGGTCCTTGCAGCTTTTCCAGTCCCAGTGCTGGACTCTGCTGCTGATGCCAGACAGCAGCAAAGTTGTGATTTATTTTTGGGAGCAGTTGTATTTAATGTTTGTGTCGATAGGATGCACTTCAGATCTGCGTGTCCTGACGCTGGAGAGTGTAAACAACCCAAACAGAAATGGAAAACCTTTTACAGCCTCCTTCTGTGGCATTAAAACAAGTGCTGTCTCTCTGAGGAATTTAATGATTCCTTTCAGAAAGATTTATTTTGATATAATATTTTTAAAAGCTCACTTTAATCTGCTCAACTGTTGGAGAGCAAACAAGACAATGCCTTCCCTAGACATTTTGTCATTTGATTGAACAGTAAAACAAGTGAGTTCTATTAAAAATCTAATTTTTCCGGAGCACTTAGAGAATTATATAATTAAGAAATACCAATGAAGTCGTTCAGGCATAGCCCAGGGGTGTAAAGTGCAGGGGTGTGTTTGATGTCCATGACTGGAGTGTCAGGATGGGATTCAGCACTGGGGACTCTCTGCCCTCAGCGCTGGCCCCAGTCCCTGTGCTGTCAGGTGATGGTCAGGGCCAGGTTGTCACCCTGACACCTCTCAGGGCAGCAGAGCCTCTGCACGAGCCAGCCCCAGCCCAAGCTGCAGAGGATTGATGCTGCAGGATGCAGAGATAACTCCTGCTGCTCCCAGGGTGGGGCTTCTGTCTGCTCATCAGTCTGGTGTAACCTGCCAGGGCTGTCAGAGCCTGCAGGAAGATGGAGTGGGAAGCAGTAATTCCTGCAGGGAAGCTCTGTAGCTCTGTGTATTCAGGAGTGTCCTGGTGGGATGCAATGAGCTTGCGCCAGGTGAAAACATCTGCAGGCAAAATATTGTTACACTGGCAGTGTCTGCCCTGCCCAGAGAAGGGTCCAAGAATCTGCTCAGGTTCACTGCAGTGGGGGAAAGGAGAGGCTGGGAAAGGCAGGATATTCCCAAATATCCAAAGCTTGCCAGTTCCCAAACCAGGATGTTTTCTACTCAACAGAAAACCCCTTCTCTGAGTCAAAGCTCAGCTCCTCTAAACTTCTGTCCTTCACTAGGAGCAGCAAATCTGTGAAGTCTGGAGGAAATCTGTGGCCTGCTTTAAGTAGCATTTGTAAAAAATAAGTTTATTGACTCAATACAGAGAGGAAACCTCAATAGGATGAACTTCTTTCCATGGAGGGTGGCAGAACCCTGGAAGAGGGAAGAAGTGACTCTGGCCCATGGCAGGATTAACTCTGGGAAAGGCTGTCCTGAAAACAAGACTTGGGGATTGGTACAGACCGGGGAATACCTACAGAGAGAATCAAAGCTGAAAGCTGGCTTATCCTTTGTTATTATAGAGCTGTCTTCAAATAGGTGGTGAAGGAGAGCTTAGATTTTAGGACTGTAGCCTCTTGCCTGGAGCTGAAGGCAGTTTGCTGAGGGTGATGCCTTTGGGTGGGTGGGAGCCTTTTTCCAAGTGTTTGTGGCCCTCAGCCAGCAATGCCAGCACAGCAATCTGGGCTCAAAGGTACCCAGGGCTCTGTGGGACACTGGAGCTGCTTCCATGTCACAGCTGGACTCTGAGGCACTGGTGAGGTCTCTGCTATGGTGTGACACACATCTGGATGAAGAACCCCCACCTCTGACCCCTTGCTGTGGGTCAGCAGGTCCTTTGCATCACACCATCACTCAGTTCAGTTGTTCTATTCTGTGGTGAGATTATAAAATACAAGGATTAAGCCTGGGCTTTGAAACCTAAAGCATTCCTGTTATCAGCTGCTCCGTGTGGATGGCCCTGGACAAATGAAGCTGCTGCTGAATGCCCAGAGTTCTGTGCTCAGGGCTGGGGAGCTGGCAGGGCTCAGCCCCAGGGAGGCAAAATGCACAAACAGTTGAGCAGGGGTGATGACAGTGTCCTTTCTGAGACAGGCTCATCTGAGCCATAGGATAAAGCCATTCCCGTGGGGGTGGCAGTGCCAATCCAGCCCGTGGAGCTCTGGGATGCAGCTGTGGGAGAGGGAACAGATGGGCCCTTGTGTGCAAACCCAGGGTGTTCCGCGCCCGTCTGTTGTGGGAGTGGAGCTCCGGGAGTGCCAGGCCCTGAAAAGCCCTGGAAATCATCTTTTCTTCGGGAAATTAATTAACTAGATGTTTTTCCTAATATGTGTGGACTGACAATTTGTGCTGTTGCATATGGAGCTTCTGCATCACTGAGCCTTTTGATTCCCTTCCTCGTGCTCCAGTGAAGCTCCTGCAAAGCTCCTGCAGTTCCCCTGGGCTGGGACCACTGCTGTCTGCAGCCCCTGCTGCCTGCCAGAGCACTCAGCCTCTCCTTGGGTACATACTAACGAGACTTCACAACCTTCTGAAGCCCTGGGATGGATAGAGACACAAAATGACTCAGACACCTTATCCTGGTGAGGAGAAAGGTTGGATGCAGCCACTTCCAAAGGCTCAGAGCCACTGGGATGTCCCTGAGCAGTGCAGGCTGGGGCTGCTGGGCAGGGTGTTTCACCTGGACCTCTGGAAGAAGAGAGGGCAGTTTTAAAGGTTTCACTCTGGAAGAAGCTGGAGTCAGAGAGAACATCTCTCTTAGGGGCAGGAGGAGGAGCAGGTTTGGATTTTGAGAAGAAATCCTTGTGTGGTGTTTCTGCATCTGGTGCAGCTGGATGGGACCTTCCAAAGGGACAGTGGGACTGGTGTTCCCAAGAGATCCCAGGGCCAGGAGCGGGGACTGGCACCACTCAGTGTCCCCTGTGCAGGGAAAGGGGCACAGGCAGCTGAGCCTTCCTGGAGGGTAAAAACCGAGAGCTGGAACACACAGACCTCCAAGAGGGACTGAACTGAAAGATCTGGGATGCAGCAGTGTCCAAAATCCTCTCTGGGTTTGGAGGCGAGGTGATAAGGAGCATGTTGATTATTTCGGGTGGAGTTTGATTTTTTTTTCTTAGGTTTCAGATTTTTGGCTGGTTTTATTGCCATGCAGCCTGGTGTGCAGCAGTGGTAAAGATGTCAGCAGTGGTGGTCAGCAGGGGTAGGATTTGACTTCCACTTGAACATCTTGGAACCTCCTCGTTTAAAAAAATGCAATCTCCTTGTTTAAATAACCCAGTAATTTATAATGGTAAACAATGTGCCCAGATCTGCACAGAAGCAAATGGGGAAGCTGTCAGGCAGCAAATCTCCACTTAGGGGCTGTAAAATCAGGCTTTTTAGCTTTTCAAATGTCATTAGTACCTGTTGTCCAAGTATGCCTTGGTAATTGCTGAGGTTTTTGTTGTCTACATGTGGCATTTCTGGGATCTTTCTGTACCAAGCCTGTGATAAGCAGCTTCCCTTTGGCAAGAGGTCCCTGCATCCCTCCCACTGCTTTCCCTTTATGGCTTAATTCCCTGGGCTTTGCCACACTTTGATTTTATTTCATGCCCTGCAGCACGAGGTCTCCAAATCGTTTACGTCTGTTAAGCAAACATCTCTTTCTGGGATTGATGTTTTAATTTAATAAACCACTTCCTAATGGGGGTCAGCTGCAGCTGTGAATTTGTAATGAGTTTCTTGGGAGCCTTTTGGAAGGGCAGAGCCTGGAGGTGCTGGTTCCGAGCCTCTGCAGGGTGACGTGGCAGAGGGGTTCACACAGTGGGAGCTCCTTGTGTTGGATCAGCTGCTGCTGCCTGAGCCCCCGTGTTTGCCCTTCCGTGGAATCCCAGGAATCTACAGGACCCAAATAAAAGGTGCATCAGAGGCTCAGTTTTGATCCAGCTGGAGGCAGCAAATATGTGTGGAAAGATGTTGTGTATCCTTGTACAAAGTACAGGGAGCTGTTTCTAGGAGCTTAACTAAGGGATGCTCTTTTGTAGCACACGTGGGAGATTTTGCCCTCAAATACTTTGGAACCACAGAATTGTTCAGGTTGGGAAAAAGCCTGAAGATTGTCAAGTTCAGCCTCCAGCCCAGAGCAGCACCATGTCCCACTGAACAGCGTCCTCAGGTGCCACATCCACGGAGTCTTTTAAACTGCCAGGGAAGGAGACTATGCCATTTCCTTGGAGAGTCCCTTTCAATGCTTTACAACTCCTTCAGTGAAGAAATTTCCCCAAAATCCCCCTGAGGCTGCCCTGGCCCAGCCTGAGGCCGTTCCCTCTGCTCCTGTCCCTGTTCCCTGGAGCACAGCCCGACCCCCCCGGCTGTCCCCTCCTGGCAGGAGCTGTGCAGAGCCACAAGGGCCCCCTGAGCCTCCTTTGCTCCAGGCTGAGCCCCTTCCCAGCTCCCTCAGCCCCTCCTGGGGCTCCAGACCCTTCCCAGCTCCATTCCCTGCCCTGGACACGCTCCAGCACCTTGGCGTCTGCACTGTCCTGAGGGGCCCAGGACTGACCCAGGACTGACCCAGGACTGACCCCAGGACCCAGGGTGAGCACAAGGGCCAGGTCCTGCCCTGGTCCTGCTGCCACTCCATTCCTGGTCACAGCCCTGGTGCCACTGGCCTTTTTTGGCCACCTGGGCACATCTGGGCTGATGTTCAGCTGCTGTTGACCAGCACCTCCCACCAGGTCCCTTTCCAGCCCCTCTGCCCCAGCCTGGAGCATGGGATGGGGAATGTTCAGGTCACACAGATGGAACACCCAGGCAGGGCTGGTGCTGTTCCACAGCCACCAGGAGGGTTCCAGACCAATTACTTGGCTCATAGAAGCAGGTTCAGGGCAGGAAATCACAGATTCCCAAGGGGCCCTCATAGCCTTGGGATAATTCACCTGTTGCAAACATTTTCTCCTCATTTTTGAGGGTCAGAGAAGCCTGCAGAGGCAGATTGCAGCTCCGTGTCTGTGTTTATCCAGGGTGAGTGTGAGCCAAGGCGCAGGAGTTGTGTTGTGCTCTGTGTCTGCTGGAGTTAATTGGGGTCTTGTTTGTTTGCTGAAGCAGCACAGAAGGATCCCAGGGTCTAGGACACCAGGCAGAGAGATTTAGTAGGAATTATAGAAAATACATGTATTAGTCAGTGTATTCTTTCATATGTCCTCTCCTGTCTTTGCTGATCTCTAATAAATCAGTGTTTTGGAGACCAAACAGAGGCATGAAAAATCTCACAGTACTAGGATTTTAATAAGTTCTCCCTTGAGCCTTTAATTTAATTTTTCACTTTAACATGCTCTGTCCTACTGCCAGTCCCTTTCCTTTGGTAACATTTTAAAGTGTGCTTCCTTTACCAGACTTTTCCAAGTGGATTTAGGATGGAACATTAGGCATCTGATTAAAATTTGTTTTCTTTCCCCCCACATCTTTGGAAGAAAATTCTGTCTTTTTTCAGAAGATGGACACAAATTTCTATTACAAATCAGTGAACTTCATTGACCACTGCATTGAAGTATTTTGCTTTGCTACCTTCCTGCCAGCTCTCACCAGGGCACCTCTAGTGAGACTTGTAGCAGAGGAATCAGCTCATTCCTGTGGCTGTGCTGCCTCCTGGGGTGTAAAATTCCCTGTAACCTCTGGTTTTATTCATGCTGGCTGTCCTGGACCCATTTTTGTGTTGGATTTCCCCTGGGGGCTTTACCTGCTGAGGTTTTACACCGTGCTGAGGCCCTGAGGCTCAGTGCAGTCATTGCTGGGGTGGGTGAGGCATGGAG
This sequence comes from Camarhynchus parvulus, assembly GCF_901933205.1. Classification (NCBI taxonomy): domain Eukaryota; kingdom Metazoa; phylum Chordata; class Aves; order Passeriformes; family Thraupidae; genus Camarhynchus; species Camarhynchus parvulus. The sequence continues at coordinate 2,956,996 of NC_044589.1, forward strand.
CTGAGCTTGCCCCTCGTCTCTGCTGTCCCCCAGGAGCTCCAGCTCCAGTGGATTCCCAGCACAGGGCTCACCCAGCCTGGCAGCTCTCCTGGTCACACCCTGCAGCCTTGAGCTGCACTGTCCTCCTTTAATCTTCACTCTTCATGTCACCCTCCTTTTCCTTTCTAGCTCTCTTGCTCTCACTTATTTTTTAAAAATTTATATATATATATATATAATATTTGTATATTTATATATTTATATATTTATATATTTATATATTTTATAGTTTTATATATATATATTTGTCCCCATTATTACAGTGCCTGTTGGAGTTGTGCTTTAGCTCAGTGTGGCTGAAGCTTCAGCAAAGGGCCAGGGGTTCCCATCCTGCAGAGCTTCACTCTGGCTGCAGGGCTGGAGCAATGGGATGGCAGAGCTCGAGTCAAAGCCAGCTCAGTCCTGACTGGAGGGCACTTAAAGCAAACCTGAGCTTGCAAATGTGCCATAACTCTTTTGATTGGCTTAACTGCTGCTGGTACCCCACGTTATGGAAAGGGTTCTGGATGCTTCATGTTACCATCTACTGACCCTGCCCAGGCATCTTTCCTTCTCTGGAAACACTGGTAGATCCCAGTGAGAATTAGGCTCCACTTAGGGCTGGAGCTGTGCACTAAATAACTTGTTCAGAGCTGAGGGAAAGCTCCTGTTGTAACCAGGATGCTCTGACTGTGAGGAGTTGATGTTTTCCTGGGTCTGCCTTGTATTTCTCTATTAAGGACATGTGATTATCCTGTAGTGAGAGGCATTGCTGTGCTGAGAAATCTCTGCTCAGGATCTCCAGCCTGAGCCATTATCATGAGAAGAATGGATTTCTCCCCTTCTGTGTATTAGGGACATGTTGTGACTTTGTGGAATCACTGCAGGAGTAAATGATGTATGAAATGAGAAATCTCTGCTCCGTGTGTGCAGGCACAGCTGGGGCTCTCAAAGTTCAGCTCAGAGGCAGCCAAAAAAATCCCTGAATTGTCCAACATGACTGTTGTGGTAAAACACCTTCCAGCAGGTTTGGTTTAATGTTTTTTTCTGGTGCGCTCACAAGTCTTGAGTGATCAGTGCCGGGAGAGATGGGTAATTCTATGAATATGGAAGATATTTAAGAACAAACAGAGAGCAGGAGCTCTGTGAATTTTGCATACATCTTTGGGAGGCTACTCCCCGTGTGTCTGGTGCTGTCCATAAACATCCCCCTTTATAACTTTAATTAGTTAGAGAACCTTTTCCATCCTTCAGGTGGATGCATCAGCCAAAAGGCACGAACTCCTCACACTGGAAAGCATCAGCAACAGTCCAGATTCTTACAAGGCAGGTTCATGGAGCTAAAAATACAACACTCCATTTTTTTATTTTCTAGAATAACCTCACCTCCTCGCAGGTAATTCAGTTGGGGAACAATTGGGAATTGATAATAAAGGACATTTTTCTTCCTAGCTTTAACAAGGAGGCAGAATGACTGAGAGATAACTCCCTTGGATTCATACCAAGGAGCTGCTCAGTGTTCCTGGGAGAGTGCCTGGAACTCACAAAACACATCATCTGTTTAGTCCAGGCTGGATGAGTGATCAGCTCAGCACTAACTGTGCCTCTCCCTGCTGCTCTCAGCAGGCTCTTCTTACCCCAGGGTATTTGAGATGAGCCCTTTCCCCTGCTCAGACTCCCTGTGTGACACTAACCCTTGGAGTGCCTCATCTGTGTCAGAAACCCTCTAAACAGCACTTTTCTGCATCAGAACTTTAGATATGGATAAGATGAGCATGGCTGACTTCCTGCAGTCCTGCAGACACCCTGACCCCTGCTTTTGGCCCTGGTTTCTGGGTGCATTTGTCAGGTGTGGGGAAATAAGGTGTTGTTCTGTGCCATCACCTCCTCAGGTGTCACTCTCACTATGTCTCTGCCAGGGACAAATAAATCTAAGGTAGGGAGTGGGGACAGATGGAGAAAAGGTGATTTTTATGCAGCAGTGCTGTGGCCCTTTGGCTTTGCTGTGATTTCAGCACATTTGGTCAGCTGGAAGAGCTCTGTCAGTGACAGCAGAACGTGGCTGGTCACATGAGACAAGGGCAGCAGGGGTACCTGGAGTCCTTGTGGGGAGCTCTTTTACATTTTGAATCACAGCTCTGTAGGATCCTTCTGGTGAGAAAATTGCTGTACCAAGCATTCCTTTGGGGGTTTCCTGCAGGCTCTGAAAATTGTTTAACTTGGATCCTCCTGGCACCTGACCTTGAACCAGGGACTGCTTCAGAGCTTCAAGAGCGGCTCTTATGTCTTAAAAACGTGGAGAATGTCTGCCCATGCAAGTTCATCTGGAGGGGGTTTGCTCTCTGTGGGCCAAGTGCTGCTCTTCAGATTTTTGTGTTGCCATTTCAGCCTTGACATTTTGGTGGAAGGTGTCCCTGCCTGTGGCAGGGTGTGGAGATGGTCTTTAAGGTCCTTTCTAACCCATTCTGTGGTTCTGTGATGATTTCTCTGCCTTTGCATGGTAAAAACTTGCTTCTCCTCCAGCTGCTTTTTCTGTGCTTCAATGCCTGTTTTGCTCCTCTTGAGTGAAACCCACTTCAAACCTTCATCAGTTGCCTCTGCAGAGCTTTCAGCAGCACAGCAGCACCTGCCTCTAGGAAGTGCAACTTCAGGAGGGCTGTGGTTGTCCCCAGGGCTCCCAGCAGCAGAGCTTTTCATGGAATTATTAAGGCTGGAAAAGCCCAAGATGAAGTCACACCTGTGCCCCATCCCCACCTTGTCCCCAGCCCAGAGCCCTGAGTGCCACATCCAGCCCTTCCCTGGGCACCTCCAGGGATGGGCACTCCAAACCTCCCTGGGCAGCCCCTGGCAGTGCCTGAGCCCCCTTTCCATGGGGAAATTCCTGCTGATGTGCCCCCTGAGGCTGCCCTGGCCCAGCCTGAGGCCGTTCCCTCTGCTCCTGTCCCTGTTCCCTGGAGCACAGCCCGACCCCCCCAGGCTGTCCCCTCCTGGCAGGAGCTGTGCAGAGCCACAAGGGCCCCCTGAGCCTCCTTTGCTCCAGGCTGAGCCCCTTCCCAGCTCCCTCAGCTGCTCCTGGGGCTCCAGACCCTTCCCAGCTCCATTCCCTTCCCTGGACAAGCTCCAGCCCCTCAATTTGAGTGTTTTTGTCTCAAAGTGCTTCAGCAGTGCCAGCACAGGGGGATGGTCACTGCTCTGCTCCTGTGGCCACATTTGGGCTGACACAGCCCAGGTGCCATTGGCCTTTTTGGCCACCTGGGCACACCTGGGCTCGTGTTCAGCCTCTGTCACCAGCACCTCTGGATCCTTTCCCATTGGGCCTTTTCCAGCCCTTCTGCCCCAGCCTGGACTGTTCATGGGGTTGTTGTGACCCCAGTGCAGGGCCCAGCACTTACATGCTTATATTTATGAAAATGATTAAGCTGGGCCTTTGGTTGAGACTTTTCATCACAGGCTAAAGGTTTTAGATGCATGTTTTATAGAAAAATTAATGATCTGCTTTTAAAATCCAGCCACAGAACTGAACTGTGGTAATCCAGCAGTGTTCACAGAGAAATGCAATAATGTTGTGGTTGAAACCACCGTGTCTGGGAGCCTGCAGAGCTGCCTGGGACTGGGAGCCTCTCTTTGAACCAAGGAGGGGACATGACTCTGCTGAGTTCTGCAGAATGATTCAGTAAAGCTCATTCTGTGACACTGGGCAGGAACATCTCCATCAGGGCAAACTGGAGGCTTGCAGGCTCTTTAATGCACAGGAGTGCTGTGTGGTCTGTAACTGCCCAGGCCTCCCAAGGAAATGGATGTCTTTCATAAGTGTAGCTCACAGAGGGTCGTTTTTTGTGTATGTGCAGGCTTGATTCACCTAATCAACCCAGCTGTAATTGTAAATCCTGGAGATCAATGCATTTCCTTTCCATGTAACAGCTCCTGAATGAGTGCAGTGCTGCACAAAGGGGATGGTTAATGAGGCTGCTTCAGCAGGGTGTTCCAGGTGTGGTGGTGAAATGAGCCAGCAGTCCCATGGGAGAGGCTCAATCCTGATTTATATCACCCTCTGCCACTAGTGAACCTTGGCTGGCTCTATATTATATGCCCAGGACATTTGGGGCTGTTAGGAATTGGTTTTGTCTCTGTTTTCAGGAGGGGAACGTGCTGATCACCCCAGTTCCTGGAGCACAGCATTTGAGCTGTGCCACCTCCCCGTGTCCCTCCCTGAGTGATGGCCTCACATCTTTATCCCAGGAAGGGGGGGGAGGGCTTTTCCACCACTGTTGGGTTTGTTGTTGTTGGAAAGGCTCCTGAGGTATTAAAAGTTTTTTTTTTTTCTTAGCCCCATGCTCAAAGAAGAAGTTGAGATTCTTCAGCTTTGGTTTTTAAGGCTGTTTATTTTCTCTTGTCCAATACATGCTTTTTTGGACTTGCAGAGGTCTGTTCAGCAGGTCAGGTTGAGGCACACTGACCACCCTCAGGGCAGTGTTACCTTTTTATACTAAAAACTACATGTATTTTATTTATAATAATTTTCTAATAATTATCACTTATATTAGACAGTTTGTCTCTAAATTAATCTAAAAGTGCTACTATCACAGTAGAAGATGGAGGTTAAGAAGTAGGAGAAAGGACAGGACATGCCTAAATCTCTCTATTTTGCCTTTTGAACCCCCATTCTAAAAACTCTAAAATTCTATATTTTTACTCGGTGATAAATTCATTATCATTTTGTTCAAACTCTTGTGGCTTGTAACTCCTCACACAAAGTTGGTAATTGTTTCCATGGGCTAAAATCAGAGGCACAGGTGTTTGTGACTCTGTGCCGAGGTCTCTGAGCCCCTGCCAGGGTCTCGAGTCCTCCAGGGCAGCCAGAGCAATGTCCTGGGTTCAGACACACCACAGAAGCTGATGAGTGAGTGGAACAATTGTTTTTGTGTTAGATCCCAACACTTTAGTTCCTGCTGGCCACACCAGTGCTCCAGCCATGGGCATCTCTGCTCTGGCCCCTCTGTACCCTGTGAACCCTCTCAGCTTTCCTCTGGTGACCCTCTCTGCCTGCAGAGGCCTTCAGCCAGGGGAGCTGCTGGGGAGGTGACCCTGTGTAGGGGCAGTGCCATGGTGGGGCTGTGAGCTCCTCTCTGGAGCTGAATGTCACAGAATCATCCAACCTCAGACTGCTTGGTGTTAGAAGGGACCTTAAAGCTCAGCTTGTTCCAGGCCCCTGCCATGGGCAGGGACACCTTCCGTTACCCCAGGTGGCTCCAAGCCCCGTTCAGCCTGGCCTTGGACCCTTCCAAGGTACTGCATTAACAATTTCTAAAGCTTGGGGAGCAGAAGTTGTGAACAGAGTGTGGCTTGTGTTCTTCTAGATGAGATTGGAGCTGGACTGAATTGTTGGGCTCATAATTTAAATTCTCCATGGGCTGCCTGATGTTCAGGAACGCTGGACAAGGGATTGTTTATGGCCACACATGGGCTGTGCTGCACACCCAGGGGTCATTTGGGACCCCCTGTGCCTGGGGAGTCATTTGTGCTCGGGAACTTGGGTCACACAAAGCTCCTGCTGCCCCACAGGGGCTGTGGCACCCCTCCTGATTTGTTGTGCTCTTGTTGATGCTGATGTTCTTCTGTTTACATCAATGTAATTACATTAACATAAACAAAATATTTATATTAAAGTCACTGCAAGGGAAAAATCACTTTCCTTATCCTGTCTCCCATCTCCCCTTTGGTTGTTTTTCATAACACACCTTTTAATCTTCACTAGTACTCCTGTTTAAAAAAACACAGAGATCTTGCAAGTACAGCTGATAAGGAATAACATAACTCATGGAGGAAGAACAGTGTCAGTCTTTCAGATACATAGAGAGCAGGATTTGGAAGTGCTTGGTTTAGACAATGTAAGGAAGAGATTTTCAAGGGCAGAACATTAGATGACATCAGGAGGAATCAAAGGCTCTGTTTTCCAGAGAATCTGTGTGGACTGAAGGCCAGATTTTATCAGAAATAAGTGAGGTTTACTGTTTTACAGAAGTTAGGCTCAGTTGCATTTGCTTAAATGAAGTTCATCAGTGGAGCTGCTTGGCAGTGTATTGAGATAAAAAGATCCCCAATTCCTGCAGGATTACAATTCTAGCAATCTTTGGAAAAATCAAAGCATTTAACATTTACAGGTGTCTTTGGAAATCTCTGCTCTCACACCATAGCTCAAGAAGCCCAGTTTGAGGGACCCAGTACTAAAATTCCCGGCCTCTGTGCCTGAAGCTTCCTTTTCCTGCAGAAAGCAGGGTGACTTCACTGTACTAATTCTGGAATGCCAGGCTGGGCCAGGCTGGAAGGGGCCCAGGGGGTCCCTGGTGGCACCTCCCTGCTCAGGCAGGGCCATCCCAGAGCACAGGGCACAGCACTGTGTGCACAGGGCTCTGCAGTATCCCCGCTGAGGGACACTCCAGCCCCTCCCTGGGCAGCCTGCTCAGGGCTGGGCACTGCCCAGGGCAGAAGTTGTGCCTCCTGGGCAGGGGCAGTGCTGGGCTCAGGCCCTGCCCGTGGCTCTGGTGCCACTGCTGGGCCTGGAGCAGAGCCTGGGCCCTGCTCTGCCCCTCCCTGCACACAGGGACACCCAGGCCTGAGGGCCCCTCTCAGCTGGGGCTCCTCTCCAGCCTGAGCAGCCCCAGCTCCCTCAGCCTTTCCTGGGCACAGAGATGCTCCAGGCCCTCCTCATCCTCACAGCCTGAGCTGGCCCCGCTCCAGGAGCTCCTGTCCCTGCTGTGCTGAGGATCCAGAGCTGGACACAGCACCCAGAGGTGTCCCCAGGGCTGGGCAGGGGGCAGGATCCCTCCCTGACCTGCTGGGAATGTTCTTTATGATGCTCCCCAGGATCCCATTGGCCTCCTGTCCCCAGGACACTCTGCTCCCTCAGGGACAGCCCACAGTCCACCATGAACTCCCAGCTCCTTCTCCTCAGAGCTGCTCCATCAGGGTCCCCCCAGCCTGTGCCTGTGCCTGGGGTTGTTCCTCTCCAGGTGCTCGACCTGCATTTGCCTTTGCTGACCTTCAGACAGCTCTTCTCTGCCCTTCTCTCCATCCCATCTAAAGGTTATAGTCATTATAATTATAATAAAAATAGTATCAGAGATTTCTTTCCTATTCCTCTTCCCTACCTCAGAAGGATCTTTAATAGAGTTGCTCCAAGGCAGAAGCTGGTGTGTCAGGCTTCCCCCAGAGCAGGTTCATACATTCAGCAGGCAGATCTGGATTTGGGCAGGGTGTGACAGCCTTCCCTGGCTGGCAGGAGCAGGATAACTGCTGGATCTGCTGTGACGTTCATCGGCGTGAGGGGAGGGAGAGATTTGATAAGGCCAACTACACCAGGCACGAGTTGTTTGGCCTCTTTCGTGTCTGGAAGATGAATGTCAGGAAGTACCCAAGGCAGCCCATATTCTTTAGATTCTTGCCCTGAATTATTTAAGCATATTCATGTCTGCTTTCGTACCAAATTACATCTGCCGCCCTGGGACAGATACTGTGGTTTGTACAGAGCACTGAAGCAAAAAGGCAATTTTCCAGCAGCAGTCAGTGATGCTGGTGCCTTTATTTTGTCCTTCTGTCTTACCCATGGTACCTTGTTAAAGGCCACATTTTTCATTTGCTGCCTTTCCCGTTAAAGCAGCACTTGCTGTTCCATTTGACCCCGTTACAGTTTGAGGTTTTTTTCTTGTTTCTTTGTTTGGTGTTAATCCTGCTCCTAGGGATGGGTTTGAGGTTAAACAAGTGCTTCGTGCCTTTTGTACAAGGTATCTGTGTCCCCTTGAACAGGCAGGTGGCCTTTTAGAGACTTTGATTCTTTGTTTGCAGTTGAAGTCCAGGGGAAGATGCTGTGTTGAATGCCATGGGAATACTCATGGTTTTTTTAAGTGAAACAAAAATAAGTAGCCACAAGCAGCTGCTGGACCCGTGCTTCTGGTTCTGGTCCTGCAGAGAATCTCTGGACACTGACTTTGGTGTCAACATAAAAGTCTGGGGGATTTGTGGGATCCATCCACCACGACTGGCAGGGCTGGAGTCCAGGGTGTGGGCAAAGGTAGTTTTAGTTAAGTTAGAGAGGAAAAGAAGGGACAGAGAATCAATGGTGACACCTTGGGTCATGATGGAGCCCAGTGTGGCCTTGGCCCTGAAGCTCACATGAAATCTTGGCCTCCTTTTAGACTGCAAACCACAAAGAATTTACCACTGCTCCTGGGTTTTATGTCCTCACCTCTCCCTTTTTTGCCATCTCCTTTCCCCCCACCCCGCTTTTCCCTTTTCCTCTTGTTTCTATTTTCCCCTGCTTTTCTCTTTCCCACCCTTTGACCAGAGCAGGGCACAGTGCAGTGAAGCCCTTCCCCACAAGAGAGCATTTTGTCATTTGGGGTAAGCACATCCCAGCTCTCCTGCCCATTGCTTTGCTCCCCCATTCCTGAATTACCCAGCTGCCTTCTTCAAAGTGCAGCTTGCAACCCTGGCAGGGGCTCCTGGGACTGTGCTTGTCAGGATTCAGGTTTCTGAGAGTGTCATTGCTGAGCCTTCCCTCAGACTTACAGTCACTTCAAAAACCCATTACAGGCTAGAATATCAAGGGCACAGTTAAACCCCTCCAGCATCCATCTCTTCAGTACATGAATGGAGTGGATGAGCTATTTCCAGCCTGACACCATGGATCACAGAGCTGCAGGTATTTCCCTGCCAGCACTCAGATCCTGGCCTTGATTTGTGAGGATGCTGAGCACAGGAAGTTTCCCCCAGTGCCAGGCAATGTTCTGTGTGCAGGTACATTTGGTGTGAGCAGGAAGCAGGGCTGGAATGGATCGTGTTCTCCGTGGAAAAACTGTCAGCCCTTACTGAAAGGAAAGGAGGGGGTGTCCTTTCCAGGTACAGCTGGCAGCAGGTACCAGTCCACAGGTCTGCCTTTTAGCCAGGCATTTGGTTTCCTTTCTTGCCTGTACAGGTGTCCCACTGCCTGTTTCATTGGCCCATACACGTGGTTTAAGACTCAGACCCATTTAAGCACATCTTCAGTGTTAAGTTCAGTAATTAGGGCATCTCTCTAATGAGGAAAGGCTGAGGGAGCTGGGGCTGCTCAGGCTGGAGAGGAGCCCCAGCTGAGAGGGGCCCTCAGGCCTGGGTGTCCCTGTGTGCAGGGAGGGGCAGAGCAGGGCCCAGGCTCTGCTCCAGGCCCAGCAGTGGCACCAGAGCCACGGGCAGGGCCTGAGCCCAGCACTGCCCCTGCCCAGGAGGCACAACTTCTGCCCTGGGCAGTGCCCAGCCCTGAGCAGGCTGCCCAGGGAGGGGCTGGAGTGTCCCTCAGCGGGGATACTGCAGAGCCCTGTGCACACAGTGCTGTGCCCTGTGCTCTGGGATGGCCCTGCCTGAGCAGGGAGGTGCCACCAGGGACCCCCTGGGCCCCTTCCAGCCTGGCCCAGCCTGGCATTCCAGGATTAGTACAGGAAAATGGCCCAGCCAGGCAAGGACCAAAACAGGCTGGGCAGGATGAGCACAGCTCATATTAAATATATTTTAGTATTTAATGCCAGGTTGGACAAGGCTTGGAGCACCCTGGGATAGTGGAAGGTGTCCCTGCCATGGCAAGGGGTGGAATGGGATGGGGTCTGCAGTCCCTTCCAACCCAAACCAGGATGGGAAAGGCATCCAGAGCTTTGGGGGCCAGGTGCAGCTGGAATCCCCTGGCAATGGGACACAGATGTGCCTGAAACATCTCCTTTTGGGCCCCAGGGTCCCAGATGTACCAGGAGGAAAGACTGTCACCGGTTAAGTTTGCTGTGGGACAAACTGATGTTCTGCCTCTTTCCACTTGTCTCCTGTGACCTCAGGCGAGAGATCCTCATAGATCACTTCTCTTTTCAGTTATCAGAGAATCTCCTGAGCTGGAAGGGACCTACAAGGATCATTCAAGTCCAACTCCTGGCCCTGCACAGGCATCCCAAGAATCCCATGCTATGCCTGAGAGTGTTGTCCAAACACTGACTGAACTCTGGAGTACTTGTGATTTAAGTTAAATATTATATAACTTACAGTGAAATTGGTGGACATTGGAGTCTAAATACCCTTAAACACCTGGCTGCAGGTGCTTGCCTGGAAATTCTCACTCCATATGTAAATAGTGTGTGATATGCCTAAACCAGAGCTCTCATTTGGCCCAAGGATGGTAAACCTTTCTAATATCTTTCTTTATCAGAGCTGGAAACATGCAGAGATGGTCAGGAAGAGAGAGCCCCTCAGCCCCAGCTGGCTCTGGCTCTGTGTTTTACATGCAGCCAGGCTCTTTGCTGCTTGCACTGAGCTCCAGTCAACGTAACAGACTCATTTGTGCTGCCTCAGTGGGAAGGAAAATCTGTTGCTTGGAGGACTTAAGCGTCTGCAGGTTGCTGTGGCACGTGTGAGCATCATGCACAGGCATAAGATGGAGCAGAGATGAGTGAAGAGCTCCCAGGATGACAAATGTGCTGCTGGAGAGATGTGGGGGCTGTGCTGGGGGGGTGTGACAGGCTGGGATGTGCTCCAGCAATCTGATGGGTGATGACATGGGAGATAGCTGGGCTGTGGGATCCTGCTGGATCCCTTCCAGCACACATCCCTGTGCCTGCTCCTTCCCCCAGTCTCTGGGCATTCTTCACCTTTCTTATCTTAATCATGTCTTGCTGCCTGTGAAAGGCTCTGCTCTAATAATATTGGGCTTTTATTTAGTGCTTGTGATAGCATTGCCCTGGCTGGATCTGTTGGGGGCAGGGTTTTTAAAAAGGTTGCACAGATGTATTGAGATGTTAGAAAACAAGCAGGACTTCTAGGGGGAAAACTCATCCTATTAAACCACTAATTTTCCTTCAGATTCCCTCAAAGTATCATGCAGTGTGTGTTTTATAGCAGGACTGTTCCTCCTTTGCCATTTACTTACATTTTATTTATACTTGCATTGTAAGGCCTGAAGTGTTTGTGCCTCAAAAGACAAAACCCAGAGACGTGCCACAAATTTATTGCTGCATAACCCTAAAGTGGGAAAATTGCCAGTGAGCTGTGGAAGGCATATGTTCTCCCTCTGCTTGGAGAGTCTCCTCACCTCCACCCTGGCTGTTCTGTGTGCCTGCCTGCTGCTTTTCCAGCAAAAGTGCAGAATCCAAACTTAATACAGAGAGGAATTAACAGCACTGTTCTTGCCTTTGCTGTGCACAGCCTTCACACCTGTAAATGTTTTATCCCCAAGCCCAAGTCAGGTGCTCATAAAGAAGCAAGAAATTTGTGGTTTCTCCATTTGTCTTTGTTGCTGCTCCACGTGGCTGCCTTCAGTGCTCACAGAATCCTGGAATATCCTGAGCTGGGAGGGACCCACAAGGACCATCCAGTCCAACCTGAGCATTCCTCTGAGCCTGTCCTGTTCCTGGGTGTTCTCCTGGTTCCTGCTCCTTCCCAGCAGTGAGAGCACTGAATTTGTGTTCCTTAGGGGAGGCTTTTGGGGTGTTACTGATGTCCTCTGTGGGTTTCTGCTCTACTGCTCTGCTTGGGGACACTGGGGAGTGACAGTTGTGTGACCAGAGCGTTTCCATGAGGGGCTGCACTCCCACATGGACAGCTTCCCAAAGCTGTGGCTTCTGAAGGGGAAATTCTCCCTGTTTTTTCAGGCCTAAGCACTCTTAGCAAATCTCCAGTGTAAAAGTGATTTAGGCAATTTCTCCATATTTCTGTGGCATGTGTGACACTCACAGAGGGCTCGTAAAGGGTCATGGATCACTCACCTCTAATTTTGGCAGTGGTGCAGGGGGGGAATTCCTCCTCTACCTTTAGCTTAGACAATTGGGGATTAAAAATAACCTCAGCCCAAGGAAAGGAAGGATCCCAGGCTGTAGGGTGGGATTTAGAGTTGCCCATCCAAAGGTATCATCCAGCCCTGAGGGAAAGGAAGGGCCCACCTGACTCCTCCTCAGCCAGCCCCGTGTGCTGGGTCATGCTGAGCTCAGAGCTTTGAGAGTTTTAATCCATGTGATCCCAGAGAGCTTTGGGTTCTTCCAGCTCAGCTGGCTGCACCCAAATGTCAGCTTTTGCACCTAAGCCTGGGCACGGCCTCCCTAGGGATTGCTTTCCCTCCTTCCTCTGGTGACAGGACACTGCAGCCACGAGTTGTTACTCCAGTGAGCTTTGCAGAGCAGATGGCTGAAGAGTGGCGTGCTGGAAGGAGGGAAAAGCTGCCTTTGTGGAGCTGCTGCTGCAGGTTTGGGCCATGAGGTATTTGGTAGCTGCTGCCAACATATGGATTTTGTTTAAATTTCACAGAATAGAGAATCATGTGAATGAAAACATGATGTGCTTATTTTAGGCAGGGCAGCAGTGGCCACGTTACTCTGAGTAGGGGATCAAACCTGAGAAGAAAAGTTACTGATTTTTTTTTTCCTGGCCCTTAATTGTGATTTCCCTGAAAACTTTTTCCAGAATCACATTTTTTTCTGTTACTAATAGCAGGAAATAGGACTGATTAGTATCTGATTACTAAGTCTAGGATATAGATGTATCCTTTAGATAGGATTAGGCCTCATGTAATGATTTTCAGCTGTTTATTATTATTTCATGTGACTAATGCATGGCCTAACCCAGAATTCAAAGCCAAGCTGAAGAAATGCCAGAAATATGCACAGCAGGGTTTTGGTGTTTGGTTTTGTTTGGTTTTTTTTTTTTAACATAAAGAGCAAGTTACATGCCTATAATTGTCTGCAGAAAGTAACATATGGGGAATTATGGAATGAGGGCCACAATGGCCCTGTATTTATTTCAGGATCCATATGGGAAGCATTTCTCCTGCTGTTCTGTGGACAGACATTCCTGTGCAGCACAAACACGGTGGTGCTGAGGGCCTGGCACAGCCCACACACAGCCCCAGGGTTTGGGGTTTCACTGCCCCTCTAAGGTAAGAGGTTGATGGAAGTGCTGGGGCTGTGGGCATTAAGGTGTCTTGGTTTGAAAAGCCAGGTGCCTGCTAAGGAAGGCAGGAGCCTCCCTTGAAATGGAAAATGTAAACCCCTTCCCTCTGAATTATTATAAATTTGTGATTAAGGGGCTCTCAGGCAAAGATATGGGAGTAGGAATAACAGTTCTTTATTAGGGAAGAAATTTTTTTTAAAAAAAGCCAAAAAACCCCAAATCAGTAATCCAAACGACACTGCCAGAGTCAGACCATGCCCTGCCCCCTGTGTGTCAGGGGTGGCACAGCCCCATCCCATGGGGGCTCAGCCCTCCTGCAGTGCCAGCTGTGCTGCTGCTGGAGCAGGGATCCTGCACAAGGGGGGAGTTTTCCTCTGCAGCTCCAGGGCTGCTGCAGATGGGCCTGGGCTCCCTCTGGCAGTGCAGGGCAGCAGAAAGCTGCTCCTCTGGCAATGCAGTGGGCAAAGGCTGCTGTGCTGCTCCAGGCTCAGATTGGATCCAGGTAGGAATGCTTGGCTCCTCCCCTGGGCGCAGCATCTCCCCATGGGATGCTGGAATTGGATCAGCCCTGCAGGGACACTCAGTGGCCATGGACAGCAGAGATCTCCTGGAGGGAGGATTGATGTGGGAGAGATAAAGAAAAAACTGCCCCATGGACAGCAGAGAACTGCCCCAGCTCTGACAGATGGGGATAGAACACACAGCCCCAAACCATATCTTACAACCCAGCACATAAGGTGGAGAATAAGAAGAAGTTTTATTACAGCACAAAGTGCAGTCAGCTCACACGAGGAGGTTCCATGAGCTCTCAGACAGTAACACCAAGAAATGGGCACATGCTGCCCCTCAGGTGCTCCTGAGTGTCCTGCTGGTGATTCACAGAATTATCCCAGCTGGAAAAGGCTCCAGGATCAAGTCCAGCCTTTGGCTGATCCCCAGCAGCCCTGAGTGCCTCGTGCAGTTGGATGCAGCAGGCTCCTGCCTTCCCCCCACATGCAGGCAGCAGATGGGATTTGTTCCTGGAGGAGGAGCAGCTCTTCTCCCCAGCCTGGGGAGGGAGGGAGGGATGTTCATTTCATAACACGCTGGCAAGTGTTTAAAAATAAGTCAGCAGAGCAGCAGCCAGCATTGGCTGCAGATCAGAGTTTTGACATTGCAAAAGATAAAAGCAGATTTGGAAAAATTCTGTTCAGTCCCTGCAGTCTCAGTCATGCAATAATCCCAGTCTCAGACACAGGGGAGTTTGTGGGGCTCCTTTGCTGTGGCACGAGCACACAGAGCCCTCAGGCCAGGTTCACCTCCCTCCTGAGGGTGATAAAGTTGTGCTGATGAACTGAGTCTTGTCCCAGAGTCCTGCAGTCAAATACATTCATTTACTGCTGTTGTCATTAGTTATTTGTACCTAGGTGGTATTTAGGAAACTCAGTCATGTATCAAGATCTCATTGAGTACAAATGAACAATAAAATACACGGTGCTTCACAGACCTTACAGTTAATGACTTAACTAATTGCTCTAATTAATCTGTGCAAAATTGGGGAATTTGCCCTGGGACCTTTTGAAAAATTAGTAAACATATATTGTTCTTTTTTCTGTCAGATATTCTCATCCTGAGGTTTTTATCTCTGCTCTGGGTTACAGAAGAACAGCCGTGCTGGGACATCAAAGCACAGCCAAAAATGTCCATTTAGCCTTAATTTATGCAAAGTATTTTCCAGTGTCCACTCCCCTCCAGGCCTCTCCTTGGGCTGGCAGGATCTCTGCCTGTGCTGGCAAATGGGATGGGGGTTTTTGGGGGGTTGGGGTGGAGCACATGGGCTATTTCACAAGCCTTGGTCTGCAAACAATTGATCTCTGAGGCTGGTCTAGTTGAAATGAGCAGCACATCCCTTCCAAGCATGTATTGAAAATATGACAAATTATTTGGCCTAGAGGATGTGATACTGTCCTACTAAATGTATCCTCCTGAGAACCTGACCTTTAGAAAGGATGTTTTGTTGTTGTTATTTTAGCAAGATAATTTCTAGTACCACAGACTCCTGCCAGCCCCAGTTTGGAGCTGAAACCTTGAGCAGCACAAATCCATTTATTACTTTTGTGCTGTATTTTTGTGTGTTCTATTTGCCCAGTCCTTCTCCCTGCAAAACAGAGGAAAAAACCCAGTTCCAACGGCTTCTTATCTGCCTGGCACCAAAATTAGGGAAGTGATGGTGGACACAGGTGGGTAATGGGGGTGATGTGCCACAGAGAAAACTTTTTCTGGGTCAGAAATGAGATTCAGTAAATGCTGCTCTCCAAAAGCCCTGACCTGCAGCAAACTGGTCCATTTGAGATAAAAGGGATCTGTCTCAGGGCTCACTGAAGTGAGGGGAAGGACTCCCAGCAGGTCAGGCTGCTCCAAAGCCATCTTAGCACCTCGGGTTCAGGAGTTCAGTTCTTGTTTAAATCCCTAAAGAAGGTGTGGACAGTAATTGCCAAGGCTGCAGTGCCTTCAGGTGCTGTCTCTGTGCACCCAGGGCCCCCAGTGTGGGTTCTGAGGCTCAGAACTCACTTTTCTGCTCATGCAAATTAACTAAATGGAACTAAACTAACAGCTCACTTTGAAGTTCCTGCAGAGCACAGCAGTGCTCAAGGCCATGGCTCTTCCTGCTTTTCCTTAGGGAAACCTCTCACACACTTAGAAACTCCAAATTTCAGATTTCAAAGTCCTGCAGTTTTTGTTTCAAGCCTGAATTGTGGTTGATGCCAAATCAGCACCAGCCCCTGAGCATGTTCAGCTTGGTAGTTTGGATTCTGGGTGTCTGATGGTGATGTTTCCATCAATCATTTGAAAACTGAGGACAAGTGTATCCAGAGCAATAAATCCAGAGGATCTTGGCATTCCATTTAACCATGGATATGTAGAATTAAAGGGGTTTGGTACCCAGGAAGGCTGAAGTGAGAAGGGTCAGTGTTGAGGAGAAGGGGGATGAATGCTGCCATTAGATGCTGTAATAGCCAGAACCACCAATATTCCCTCTCTAAGAGGAAAAAGGCACTCGAGCAGGGGGGGACCACTGGAGGATGTTCCTGATGACCTTGAGAACGTGCAGGGGTGAGATGGCTGAGGCAGGAGGGGTGGATCGTGCTGTGAGAAATTATACTTTCAAAAAAATTTAGAAGGTTTATTAAAACCTTATCAAAAATACAACAGAAGACTGAATAGAGAAGTAATACAGCACTGGGAGCAAAGGATTCTATCACCATGTGCTCATCCACGCAATGGATGTTCTGCCTTTTAACCCTTTAGCCCCTCCCAAAGTTCTGTCCATGGACTCCTCCTTCCCTGCCCAGTGCTGGAGATCACTGCCTGACACCTTGATTGGAGCTCAGGTGCTGCCACAGGAACGAGTGACCCTCCCAAATGTCCCCAACCCAGGGCACCCCTGAGAACAACACAAGGGGGTAAAACACAGCTATAAATCTATAAAACTGCTCCTGACATATACACATGATATTTGCCTTGCAATTGTGAGAGTCAGCCTTCCCATTACTCATCTGTAACAGTGGTACAGAAAGTGTAGGAGAAGGGGAGAGAGGGAGAAGGAAGGAAAAGGAAGGAAAAGGAAGGAAAAGGAAGGGCTGGCTGGTGCACAGGGCAAGATTTGGGGATGGGGATGGGCTGGAAGCCACTTACCTGTGGAGATGCAGGAGAGCTGTGAGCACAGGGTTATCATAGCAGTGAATGTGGGAAAGGGGAAGCAGGATGTGAATTTCTGGTGTGATGGGAATCTTGACACTGGAAAAGCAGCACTGAATGCAAGTGCAATCCTGCAGTCACATTCCACTGTGAAAGTGTGTACTGGAAACTCAAGATTTAAATGCAAAAATTGCTTTTCCTCACTTCCTGCTCAACATTTGTAATTCTCTTTGAATTACAGATCCAAGTTGCTCTCAAGTGTTGTCCAAAGATGGGATAGCCTTATCTCTAAACATGGAGAAGTGGATGTAATGCTTGTGGTTTCTCTCTTGACCACCATCTGAAGCAGGAGCTGTTTTGTTCAGAAGTGAACAATTTCTCCAAGGACAACGCAGTCTCTGCAGTCTGGGGGGTGTGGAAGGCTTGGCCATGGCAAGAGGGAAAAAAAAGTGGCAGATCCTGGAAAGATGTCCTTGGGAAAGAATGGGGGAAAAGAAATGATCCCCTTCAGGCCTCGAGTGAGTCAGGGGAGAGTGTGGCCCTGTCCCCACAGAGGAAGGTGTCCCCAGTTTGGGTCCTCAGCTCCTGGTGTCGGCCCCAAGCCCCCAGTGAGGTCAGACTTTCATTCTCTGCTTGGACTTGTTCTCATCCTGGGCATTTTAAGCATGACCTTCCTCCTCTTAGGGCATCTTTCCCACAGCAGCTCCGGGGCTGGTGGGCAGGGAGGGGATGGAGCTCAGGGCTTGGCAGCTCGATGTCCACCGAGGCTGCATTTTCCAGAGAGCAGCAGATTCCTGCTGAACCTGACCTGCAAAGGCAGGGAGCTGCTAAATGAGGTTGCTGGCCCTGGGTATTGTACAACAACACTCTTTGTTCCCCTCTTAACTCCTTCAGTTTGCTGGAGGGTGAGGAGGGCCAGCTTTGGCAGGTGGGTGTTAGTCGTGTTCCTCAGGGAGGTAGAAGAGGGAGGGGAGGATGTAACTCACTTAGAGCTGCTGCAAGACACTGCCCAAATTTTTTAAGATTATCAGTTTGGGAATTACTTAAAATATGGCCTTAAAATTTTGGGGCTCTCCCTTCCTGTCTAGGGCAAGCAATGGGAAGGCATTCAGGGTTTTTTTAACTGTAAGTATCAACACAAAAAGAGCAGTCACTGCCTGTGAGCTGGGGAGCTGCAGGGTTACTCATTAGCACAGTTTTTAGGGGGGAATTAATTAGTACTCATGAGAATCTAGGGGGAGTCTTGGGCCTGATCTTGGCTGCCCCAGGGCAGGTCAGAGGATGGGCAGTGCTGGGGACAGGAGGGGACTGAGGGCAGCAAGGACTGAAGTGTTGAGGGGATGTGCTGTGGAAGAGACTGGAACTCAGGGATGGAAGTCAGATGGAGGCAGGATGGAACAGGAGGAAGTGTGTGTTGGAGGGCTGGGATGGTGGGAAGGAGAGTGGAGATGAGGATTGTGCTGCCTGGGAAGTCGTGGGTGTTTGCTGGGTGGCAAACACAGGGCAGCTCCTCCAGACCAGAGGTTTGTCAAAGGCAAACTTTGTGAGTCCCCTTTGCTTTCTGGTCCCCAGGGGTAAAATGCAGTGGCAAGTGTGACTGTCCTGACACTGGTGGCACTCCCCAGGATATCTGGGGATCTCTTCCACAGGGCAGGAGGCCGAGGGAGGCCCATGGGGACACCACACACCTGGGTGTGAGTGATCCACCTCTGGGGCTTCTCATTGAACACCTTGCTCTCAAAAAATGGCTCCAGACATTCCCCTTTGGCTAAAAATGGGGTCCTGTGAAGTGCTGTGGTGGCTGAGGCTCTCTGGGTTTACCTGGTCCTTCCAGATCAGCCACAGAGCCAGGGGTGGCTCTCAGAACCAGGTGGCCAAAGCACAGTGCTCAGGTGTCATCTGTCACTTGGTGTGGCCACTCCACAGGGAAGGGCCTCTGGAGGAAAGCCCCCTGGCATGGCAGGTTCTCTCACTTCTTTTCTCTAATTTTCTAAGGAATCAGGTTCTGTCTGTAAACACTAATCCTCAGCTAAGTCACCTTGGATAAGTTATTTTCTGTGTTTGACATCTGGATAAGGAGTGAGGTGTGTTTTCTGCTGAGTTCTCTGGGAGCCCCAAGCACAATGGGACCGAGACCCTATTGTGCTGTGTACCCTGCTGTACCAAGTGTTCTACAAAGGGATCAAGGACAGTCCTACTCAGGTAGCTGAAACTCCCAGTTCTATATTTAGCTGCCTCTCAGGAGTGCTTTGAGCGTTAATTATGTTTTTAAAGCACTTAGTGCCTATCATCAGCAGCTCTCTGTAGAAACACAGAGTTAAACAGTCACAGATCTGGGGCCTCTTCAGAACTGTTCCCAACAATGAGCAGTGCAGCCAGGCACGGATGTGCATGGATGGTGCAGAGTGAGCTCCAGGCTCACTCCTTGAGGCAAAGCAGCTCAGCTCACGTTTTCCTTGAGCAGTTGAGTGGTTTCAGTGAGCTGAGGTTGGTGGCAGAGTCCTTGAATGCACACAGAGCTCTTCTCCCCCACACAGAGGCTGAGTCACACTGGGACAGTCCCAGGTTTTTGTCCAGGAGGTGTCTGTTGTGCTCCTGTGCTCATTCCAACAGTGCATCCATCACATAAAGCCCCCTGGATCCATGGCTGCTGTGTTTGTCAGGAGAACGAGCTGTGTGCAGGAATAAAGGCATTGCAGTGGAGAATATTTCCCTCTGATGACCAAATTAGCTCCTTTATTTTTGGCTTTGGCTGTGTCACCCCTACGGCCCATTGGCAGAGCACAAACAGATGGAAGGAGTTTGAAGAGCACAAGCACTCTCTGGGGTGCCCTGTGTGTCTGGGAGCATTGAGAGCACACCCCAAAACCTGCAGTAAATGGGCTTGGGCACTGAGGGAGGACAGTGTCTGAGCACAGAAGTCAAATGCACCAAGCAAACCCCTGCCAAATGGACTTTCTTGACCTTAGAAACTAATTAGTGAGTTCACAGCTCAGTAAAATGCAGTCTGTGGCTTGTGATACTTGCTAAGGATGCACTTCTCTCTCTGCAGCCATGTTCACATCGTAATAACATCCTTTTTTTTGGGAAAGCCAATTTTGGGCAATGTCATCCCTTCTCTAATCTGTTAGCCTTTACAGATTGAGCACATTCAAGGTAGCCCAGGGAGGGATTATTTGGACCAAAGGGCCCCTTTGGAGAACCCTGGAAGTGTTCTGAGGGCCCCTGTGCAGTGTGGGCTGCTCAGGGTACAGTCCCACAGACCCATTTTGTCCACAGGTACCAGCCTGTCCCAGTGACCTGGAACTCTGCTTGAAACTTGGGTCACAAACACCCCCTGTGAGTTCCTCCCTTCCCCAGACCTCAGGAGGGGCAAGCAGGGAGGCCTCTGTGAGGTTTTATAGCCTGGGAGGTGTTCTGGTGACCTCTGCAGTTGGTGCCTCCCCCAGGGCTCTGTGAGGAGGTGCCCAGTGCATGGGGCTCACAAAATTGTGTCACTTCCCACAAGCCCACAAAACTCAGCCCAAAACCTGAGCAGCCACTTTTGTATTGAT
The DNA here is from genome assembly GCF_901933205.1 of Camarhynchus parvulus. NCBI lineage: Eukaryota > Metazoa > Chordata > Aves > Passeriformes > Thraupidae > Camarhynchus > Camarhynchus parvulus. The sequence goes on from NC_044589.1 coordinate 2,977,194, forward strand.
GATATCTGCACTCACACTGTGGTATTTCTTCATTTCTTATCTTGCCAAATGGCAGCAATTTTTTCCCTTTTCAACAGGCCAATCTATACAGAGAGGAAGTGTTTTCAGAAGGAAACAGGAGCGTGCACTAGAGGAAACCACAAACACTAACAGCTTGCTATAGAGACACGGTCTGGAAATAACAGATTCCTTGTGAAAATAAAAATGCTAAATATTATTTATAACCTTTGAATGGGGTGCAAAAACTGTTTGCTTGTGTTTTTGTGGGTTCTGTTCTTTTCCTGCTTCCATACTTGTTCCTGTGGTTCTGCTCCTCTCCCTGGGGCAGTCCCATCACACTGCAGGTGCTGCTCCAGACACAGCTTCTCTGGGACAAGATGGGTTTAAGAAATCCTTGTTTTCCCACCTTTGGCTGTGTGGTTTTGGGCTGGCACTGAAGTTTGACATCTCTGTGCCCAAGCAGCAGCTCTGCCTGGAAGCAAACAGGTTATTATGGAGATGGGAATGGACTGCGTTACCCAAAGAACTGACATTTTGTGCTGGAGGATAAAAGCAGCAATGAAAGCTCAACAAAAGGTTTGCCTGAGCCTGGAGTGCTGGTGGGTGTGACTACCTGGGGATGAGCAGTTTGCAGTTTGGCCTCAGAAATCACTGCCCGAGCACAAATGTGAGGGCTGATGTTTTGCTGCTGAGGATGGAAGAGTTTGGGAATTCCTTAAAATGCCTTACTGAAGGTGTTTCTAGACTCTTCCATCCTCAGCAGCAAAATGGTTTGGGTGAAAAGGACATGTGAAGATCATCTTGTTCCAATGGTCACTCACAGCCCCATCCAGCCTGCCCTTCAAGACTCCCAGTAATGGGAAACCTGTGATTTTCCTGGGCAAGGAGCTGCTCCTGCCACGCTCCCTGAGCAGCCTGGCACGTAGGAGGGTGTCCTGCCAGAGCGATGTCCTGGCAGCTCAGAGAGGAGAGCAAGATAAGTTCTCTCTTGCCTGAATTGCAGCCTGCCTCCTGAAAATAAAGCTGCAGGTAATTGCTTAATTCATCACCCAAATGGGCCCTTGGCTGAGCAGTGTAAATATGCAAGGTTGCTTTTGCCCTTGGCCTTGCTCCCTGGAGCTCCTGTGTCCCAAACTGTCCCACAGGCACCGAGCCAGGCACATCTTTGGGAACATTTTGGGGGCTTCAGCAAAGTCCCCCAAGTGCAGAGCTTGCAGTTGGGTGTGTGGAGAATCAATACCCCAGTAGCTGCATGGAGCAGGGACCTTGTCTGTCTTTGGAACAGTGACAGGCCCTGCATTGATCTTTGAGTTACTGGAACAGTGTCAGACCTGTAATGCCAGGTCCTGCTGTGGGTTATGCTGTATGGCCTTGGTAGCTGCTAACACAGACTCCTCTTGGACACTCCATCAGGCTTTAGCTCACTGTGTGTTCCCTCCCAGCAGATGGATGGCTGGGCAAAGCTCTCAGAGTGGTTCTTTCCCCAGGCTGCTGTCAGGGTGAGGAGAGCTCGTCCATCCTCCTCTCACAGAGCAGCAGCAGAGCCCAGAGCCCCTCTGGTCCTGCAGCCCCAGCAGGGGACTCCAGGCTCGTGGCTGGGCTGGAGCAGCTCCCCTGGCAGGGGCCTGGTGTCTGAGGAGCTGTCTGGGTTTGAACAGCCAGGTGTCCGCTAAGGAAGGCAGGAGCCTCCCTTGAAATGGAAAATGTAAACCCCTCCCTCTGAATTGTTATAAATTTGAGATTAACGGGCTCTGAGGGCAAAGTTATGGGAGTAGGAATAACAGTTATTTACTGGGAAAATTAAAAATACAAATGCAATAGTGCAAACAAAATAAAATTTAAGACAAAAGACAACAAAAAAACCCCAAACCACTACCAGAGTCAGACCATGCCCTGCCCCCTGTGTGTCAGGGGTGGCACAGCCCCATCCCATGGGGGCTCAGCCCTCCTGCAGTGCCAGCTGTGCTGCTGCTGCAGCAGGGATCCTGCACAAGGGGGGAGTTTTCCTCTGCAGCTCCAGGGCTGCTGCAGATGGGCCTGGGCTCCCTCTGGCAATGCAGGGCAGCAGAAAGCTGCTCCTCTGGCAATGCACTGGGCAAAGGCTGCTGTGCTGCTCCAGGCTCAGATTGGATCCAGGTAGGAATGCTTGGCTCCTCCCCTGGGCGCAGCATCTCCCCATGGGATGCTGGAATTGGATCAGCCCTGCAGGGACACTCAGTGGCCATGGACAGCAGAGATCTCCTGGAGGGAGGATTGGCTGTGGCAGAGAGAAAGAAAAAACTGCCCCATGGACAGCAGAGAACTGCCCCAGCTCTGACAGATGGGGATAGAACACACAAACATCTCGCAGCCTAAGACAGGAGGGGGAGATGGCCCAGCAGGCCTGGAGGGAGGAGCCTGTGAGCATTTTGTCTGCAGAGTGATGGAGGTGGGGATGAAGGTCCTGGAATAAACCTAAGCCCAGCTGCTGATGGCAGTGCCTCACCCAGGGTGTTTCAGCCATGCAGAGCTGGTTGTGGAGCCTTGGATGAAGCTGCTGTCCTGCTCTGCTCTGCTGGGCATCTGTCCTCTCCCTGCTTGGGTCTCCTCACTGGTACCTGGCTGTGCTGGTGAGGCCCTGGCACAGGGTGCCCAGAGCAGCTGGGGCTGCCCCTGGATCCCTGGCAGTGCCCAAGGCCAGGCTGGACAGGGTTTGGAGCACCCTAGGATGGTGGAAGGTGTCTCTGCCATGGCAGGAGTGGGGATGGGATGACATTCAAAGTCCCTTCCAACCTAAACCAGGATGCTGGGTGCTCTCCACAGAGTCCCCTCCCCTCTTTGAGGGTCTCTTGTGCTTTCTCACTGCTGCCTGGAAATGCTGGTGCTTTGTGGAGATCTGTGCCACTGGAACAGACCAGGGAGCAGCTGCTGGGAAGGCTGCTCTGGTCTGTTCTGAGCAGCTCATGCAAATCCCTTGCTGTGTGTTGGTGGGGAAATGTTTGTGCCTGAATCCCAGGAATGCTGAATCCTTGAAGGCAGCCCTTAGGCAGGGCTTACTAAAGCCAGTTCTCTGGAGTTCTCTGACATCTCAAGTGATGTAACTTGGGTCAGCTCTCTCACTCAATCATCTTAGTGATGGTTTTGATCCTGATTTTCCTTTTTGTTACACACTGTGATCTACTCCTTTTTGCCTCTTTTTCCTCCCTTTTCTCCAGTATTTCCAGAACGTGACAGTCCCCTGTGTTAGTCAGAAGTATAAATCTGTATTTGTGTCATAACATGCAGGTGAGATTGCTGCAACAAACTCTTTTCTTTACCTTGTCTGCAAATCCCCTTCATCCCTTCCTGCTCCTGGATCCCAGGCTGTTATCCAGAATTCCCCACAGCTGCAGGAGCTGTGGCTGTGAACAAACAGGATGGCAGTGGGGTGTAACTGGTCATTTTGGGACAAACCTGTGACAGCTGTCAGGGACTGGCTCCTTGAGGGGAGTTTCCCCTTTGAGAGGGGCAGTGCAGCAGCAGAACAGCTCCTGGGGAAGGGGGGCTGCACCCACAGGGAAGGGAATTCCTCTCGCTCGTAAATTGCCAGGAATGCTTCACATGTGTCCAGGTTTTCCCAGGATAGGAATCACCTTCAGGCTTGTCTTTGGTGTCTGAACAAGGTTTCTGTGCCTGAGATTCCCGTGGCAGCAGTGCCTGCTCTCCCTGCTGAGCTGCAAAGAGCTTTCTTTAGCCCATGCATTTCTGCTCTGCACCAGCTCTGCTGCCAAGTTCTGCCTTTCTCAACAAGTTATTTTATCAATGTGAGCACAGTGGTAAATGCCACTATTTTTGGACTTTCAGGGAGGACAGAGCGATGTCCAAGCTCTTTCACCAGTCCCAGGTGTTGGAACCAAATAAATCTTTCCTCAGAACTAAACAGGCTTGGCCTGGGGAAGGATTTCTGTTGGTTTGTGCCAGGGGCAAATCTTGATTGGGGAATTATCATTTGGAAGCAGAACCTGGCAGTGTAATAGGCTAAACAGGCTTTGACATTGTCCTGATGGCTGTGCTGTCCTTGCTCTGGGTGCTGATCCTCCCTCTGGCTCTGAAAGTAATTCCCCTCTGTTCCCATTTCTATATTGATAAGAAAACTTCATTTTTGAATCCCTCTGTGTGTGTGCACCTGTAAATGCAGATTTGTGTTTAAACATTTCAAACGAGCCTGCAGACCTGAGCAGTGACTGCTCCCTTCTCCATCCTTTCCCAGGAGGGCAGGTGGGCAGGAACCTGGACATTGTCTGTTCCCATAGTGATGTAAGCACAAACATTCTTCTACAGCTCATCATCTAATCTAAGCCGAAACCAGAGAATCCCAGAGTGGCTGTGTTGGAAGGGACCTTGAAGCTCATCTCATGCCCACTGCCATGGCCAGGGACACCTTCCACCAGACCAGGGTGCTCCAAGCCCCATCCAGCCTGGCATTAAAAAGGTTATATTGTTGAATATATTTGAAAATGAGCTGTGCCCATCCTGGTTTTGGTCCTTGCCTGTCTGAGCTGCAAGAAAATGTGTTCAATTCCCTTACCCCTACCTGTCACAATTGTTTAAGTGAAATCTTAATGCTCTGTTGGACAAATTCATTTCAGCCAGAATTATTCACATAATTTTTCATAGGCAGGAGCTTTTTCAGAGATGCAATATGTTGGAGTACAGGTGAAATATGCTCTATTTTCAGTTTGTATCTGCTAAAATCCCTGCTTGCCAAGCCTGGGCCCATTCATGTGCTGCTTTTTCTGAGTTCCCATTTGTCATTCAGTGTGAAGGCAGAGGGTGGGAGTTTTTGTGACCCCCCATTTCTGAAAGTCACCATGCTCATGGTAATCTCTGCAGTAAACCTACTGCATTTGCATGGTGAAGGACACCAGGCAGCTCTGTGCATTCCTGCACTGGGGGACATGTCCTGATATGCTAAAATCCAGCTCCTGGAAAAGGACTGTCCAGTGGAAGGGTAAGCACTGACCCTTTAGCTGCAGCATCTGATCTGGGGGATTAATTTTTGATAGGTGGTCAGCCCCAGGAAAAATAAATGTAGCATGTACAGTGAATAGAATTGTATAGGGTTCAGGGGAATACTGGTTTTTCACTGGGCTCTAGTATTTAAGCTCATTTTTAACGTTTATATATCTATTTTTTTCCCAGGAGAGAGCAAACTCTCATTTTCTGATCCCTTTACAGCTACTTTTAGTTTCCCCTGCAGGAGAATGAGGATGCTTTGGGGAGGCAGTGACAGCAGAGGAAGCTGACTTGTATTCCCTGCACAGTTGTGTTTGTATTCCCTGCACAGTTCCCACAGCCCTGGGGCAGCTTAGGGTTCCACAGGTGTAACCTACAGCCAGAGGAATGGGAGTTATCTACCCTAAAAACAACAGGTCTGAGCAGATCTGGCTAAAATTGTGTCAAAACTGCTGCAAGGGGAGAAAATCCCATGCCCCAGGTTCCACCAGGGCTGCAAAGGAAAATTGGTGCCTGTTCTTGTGCCAATGCCCCTGATTGTTAGTGAGCCCTCCCTTTAGCAGTCTGTGTTTAGCAGGGCAGCACTAAAGGCTTCAGCAGTCCCCATCATTTCCAGCATTCCCTGGGACACTCTGCCCCTTGCAGCAGCTCTGGTTCCTCACACACTGCCCTGAGAGCCTCTCTGGGTGCCCCCTCTCTCTGAGTCCCCTGCAGGTCACACATGGCCAGTGCCTTTGGGCCATTTACCTCCTCGGTCTGGCTTTTCCTCAGGCCAGAGATTCCCTGTTGGCCTTCAGCTCTGTGGCTGATGTAGGCCAGGAACAAACATCCTTGTGAGAGCTCCACTGTGCTTCACTGAGTGAGAGCTGTGCTCTGCAGAGATATCTGCTTTAATTTTGCTTTATGGTTCCTGTGTTTTTCAGTACCATTTCAGTGTTACTTATTCCTTCTGGAGAAGGGGGGGCTTCAAATTCCTCTTCCCTGCTGGAATGTGGCTTCCACCCTGAGCTGTGTGTGTGTTCTGTACCTCGTGCTGCACGAGATACAGATATGGAAAGATGCAGCTAAAAATGCTGCTTTTCCAGAAATCTTTCCTGTATTAGAATCCCAGAATGGTTTGGGTTGGAAGGGACTTTGAATGTCCTCTCATCCCACTCCTGCCATGGCAGGGACACCTCCCACTGTCCCAGGTGCTCCCAGCCCTGTCCAGCCTGGCCTTGGGCACTGCCAGGGATCCAGGGGCAGCCCCAGCTGCTCTGGGCACCCTGTGCCAGGGCCTGCCCACCCTCACAGGGAACAATTCCTAATTCCCAATATCCCATCCATCCTGCCCCTGGCAGTGGGAGCCATTCCCTGGGTCCTGTCCCTCCATCTCTTGTCCCCAGTCCCTCTCCAGCTCTCCTGGGACCCCTTCAGACTCTGCAGGGTTGGTGTTGTTTTCCCTCAGCACCCATTCTCAGAAATGTCTTTTCATTTCAGGGCTCTTCCTTCCTCCCCAGCCCCCCCATCACAAGTTTCCTCAGCTGAGGGTTGTATGGGAGGGTTAAATGTTTTCCTTCATCCAGGCTGACACGGAGCAAAAAGCTTTTCTCCCCCTTCAGCTCCTGGGGAGCTTTGGAAATGAAGGCTGCAAATCACATTAGATTGTATTTCACTAAAGGTTTTCTCTGTCCTAGAAAACTCCTGCCTCCTCCTGAAATACACTCAGCTTAAGAAGAGACTAATATATTTACTCTAACTGTGCTCAGTCTAGGAATAATTTTGCTGTAGAGATTAAATTTTTATATCATCTTGAAGAAAACCAACTCCTGCCAGTCCCCAGGGATCCCCTGTCTGGCTGTTCCAGCAGGAGGGGCTCAGATCTTGGCAGCTCCACGTGGTGTCTTGCTTTTTCTTTACCCTTCTATTCTTGCAGTGCAATAGCAATATATTCCATTTGTTCCAAAGTCAGAATTTTTAGGAGATTCTGAAAAAAAAATCCTGTTTTAGCTTTGGGTGAGTGTGGCTTTGGGATGAGTGAAGCTTGTGGCTGCTCAGAGCTCTGATCTGCACCAAGACCTCATCTCCATGCAGGCCATTCCCACCTCCTGAGCTTGCAGAATTCCCTAGGGGCTGAATCCACTCCAAAGATGAAGATTTTTGTGGGGATCAGTGCTGTTTAGCACTACAGGTGGGCTGGAGCAGGCATCAGGAGAGACTTTCTGGCAGAGGTTCAGCACTTCTGCTCTGTGCCTGCCCAGAAGGATAAAGGATTTGCTCTGTGACTTGGGAACAGTCCTGACTCTTTGCTTTCAACCTTTTCTTTGGGAAAATGAGCAGATGGCACCATGCTCCTTCCCTTTTTTGCTCATGCTGTCTCTATGTGTCACTTCTGGCCTTTCCAGGCCAATTCCAAGCAGGTTCCATGGAATCCCAGAATATCCTGAGCAGCCACATGGGCTGGGCTCAGGGTAATTCCTGAAGTCACAGCAAAGGCACCCCAAGTTCACAGAAAGGTGCCCAAAATGTGGTGAATGAAATCCAATGAATGGATTGACTGGATGAGGATGTGCTGTCACCTTTTGTGTTTAGTTCTGCCCCTCCTGAGGCGCCTTCTCAGCCAGCTGGAAACAAATTCCTTCCTCTTCTGTTTGGACATGAATTGTCTTCCTTAAACATTCTTGATTCTTCTTGGAGTGCCACACAGCAGAATGACATTCCTGAACCCTGCCAACAGCCTGGGCTGGAGAGGAAATGCTGAAGCAGCTCAGGACAGACAGGGGATCCTGCCTGGCTCACCCCACCTGGCAATCTGCATCCCCATGGCTCTCCTTGCAGGTGCTCTCCTGCAAGGCAGGGTGGAGGGCTCATTGTGTGCCCTGCCCAACACAAACACATCCATTTGATTGATTTCTTTGGTTACATGATGTTGGTTTATCAACATTTACCAACTTAAAGCAGTAGAAAGACGGAATGTGCAGAAATGAGCTGAGACAAATGAGTGCTGGGATCTGTCCCCCAGGCTGGCATGGCCTCAGGGCTTGGTGGTGTTCTGAGCACTGGGGGAGGTTCCTCACCTCGAATTGCAGCTCCTTCACTGAGGTGCTGTGCTTGGGAGCACAGTTCCCTTCCCTGAGCCAGAGGTAAGGATCTCTGGAGACTGGCTGGGATCTTGTGGGATGGATTGGCCTTGGGGGGATCATCCTTCCCTGCTGGTTACAGAGCGCAGCTCTGGGACAAGCACTGCCCTGGTGTCTGAGTTAATGATCTGTTATCAGCTGCTGGTAATAACCTGAGCTTGTGATTTTAAAGCCTGCTTCTAACAGAGCCAGGTGCTGGGATGTCCATGGCTCCCACATCCCACTGAGTGTCTGTCACAGACATCTTTCATGAAAAATCCTTTCCTTAGGATTTTTCCTCCTGAGAAGCTGAGAGGCCTCAGGAACAAAATGTAAACAATGGTTATCTGCTGCTGTGGAATGCAACAGGTGCATCTGTGATTGGTCTCATGTTGGTTGTTTCTAATTAATGGCCAATCACAGTCAGCTAGCTCAGACTCTCTGTCCCAGACACAAGCCTTTGTTATCATTCCATTCCTTTTCTATTCTTAGCCAGCCTTCTGATGAAATCCTTTCTTCTATTCTTTTAGTATAGTTTTAATATAATATATATCATAAAATAATAAATCAGCCTTCTGAAACATGGAGTCAGATCCTCGTCTCTTCCCTCATCCTCAGACCCCTGTGAACACCATCACAAGTGTCCTCCATCCTTGGAGCCTCTGCCCCCTCAGAAAGTCCCCACGTTCCTCCTCACAGGTGTGGTTTCAAAGCACAGAAAGACAAAGCACTGGGGCAGGGAGAAATGTGTTCAGAGGAATCAAGAAAAGCAAAATTCAGCTTTGAAAGCAAACTAGGAGATGCTGAGGGTTCCTGGAGTGGAACCACTTGGGGTTGGGAAGTTCATGGAATGATCTGCTGAGCTTCTGCAGGCCACAAAGTGCCGCCCATCCCAGCCTTCCTGAGTGATCCCTTGGCTCCTGCTCAGCCTGGAGCTGGGAGAGGCAGCCTGGATGTGTGAGCCCAGCCTGGGGCTCCTGGCAGCTGATTTGGTGTTACTGTCCTCAGATAAAATCCAGCCAAGCCCAGTGTGGTCAGAGGGGCTCTGATACAGCAGGGAAGGATATTTAGAGCTTCCTTCTCAGAAGGAATACTAATACTAAATAATACTACACAACAATGATGATGATAATAATAATAATAGTAACAATAATCATAATTCTTCAAACTGTTCTTCCAACTATGATTTACATTCCCAGTTCATTTCTTCCTGTCTCTCAATGCTACTTTTTGAGGAAAAAGATCCTTAAATCTGTGGGCAGGCAGGAATGTTTTGTCCAGGACAATGGAAGGCAGTGCCAGGTTTGGGAGCTGGACAAACCTGAAGGTTATTGTCCCTTCAAAAGCTTCAGAGGTGGCAAAAATCTGTTTTCAGTCAGGGCTCTGACGCTGAAACAATGGGAATATACCCTGGTGTCTTTCAGTATAAAAAACCAAACAGACACAAGAGCAAACCAGAATCCATCATTATTATTTTTGTGTTTCTGACAAAAAGAGAGTGAATCTCTGCTAATGAAAAATATTAAAAAAATCCAGGTGTTCTGTCTAATAAATAATAACATGAATATGGACTTGGCTTCCCACAGCCACCACCAAATCATCCATGGAGCTCTTTATGTGCAGCTCATTTTGAACTTTGCCTATTTCCTTCAGCTATGCAGATATAAATAAATAATTCCCCTTGATAAGGGTCTGGGAACACTGTACTTTAAAAGATAAGAAAGGTTTGAGGGGAAATTGTTTTTAAATCCCTACCATTTGTATGCTGTTCACAGTTCACACTGAGCAAAAATTCATTCGGCTGGCACTTAACCAAGCCTGTTTTATTCCTGCTCTGTGTTCAACCTATCCTTCTCCTGGGGACATCTAACCTTCCATGTAATTACCTCTCTGAGAGTGGGAAGGAGGCCTGAATAACCTCCCCACAACTCAATAAATGCACAGATCCTGGGACAGGTTATCAGCTGCACGCCAGGGGCAGGGCTGGCAGGAGCAGTGTGCCTGAGCTGTGAGGAACTGCAACACTTGAGCCATTCTTATTCCAGCACTGGGCCAAAGAAGGAGGAAATGGAATGTCTGCAGAAAAACAACCCAAAACAGCCAGGAACCCAAAACAGCCAGGATTTTTAGAGTATTTTTTTTTCTTTGGGAGTTGGAAATAACAGCGATGGGTTTTACCAAGGATGGGTTTTACCAGGGATGGGTTTTACCAAAAATGGGTTTTACCAGGGATAGGTTTTACCAATGATGAGATTTACCAGGGATGGGTTTTACCAGGATAGGTTTTATCAAAAATGGGTTTTACCAGGGATGGCTTTTACCAAAAATGGATTTTACCAGGGATGGTGTTTACCAGGGATGGGGTTTACCAGGGATCGGTTTACCAATGATGAGTTTTACCAAAAATGGGTTTTACCAGGGATGGGGTTTTACCAGGGATGGGGTTTTACCAAAAATGGGTTTTACCAGGGATGGGTTTTACCAAAAATGGGTTTACCAATGATGAGTTTTATCAATGATGGGTTTTACCAGGGATGGGTTTTACCAGAGATGGATTTTACCAATGATGAGTTTCACCAGGGATGAGTTTTACCAATGATGAGATTTAGCAGGGTTGGGTTTTACCAAAAATGGGTTTTACCAGGGCACCCAATGATGGTTTTACCAATGATGAGTTTTATCAATGATGTGTTTTACCAATGATGGGTTTTACTAATGATGGATTTTACGAATGATGGGTTTTACTAATGATGATTTTTACCAATTATGGGTTTTATCAATATTACCAATAATGGATTTCACCAGGGATGGATTTCACCAGGGATGGATTTCACCAGGGATGGGTTTTACCAGGGATGGGTTTTACCAATGATGGGTTTTACCAGAGATGGGTTTTACCAATTATGGGTTTCACTAGGGATGGGTTTTACCAGAGATGGGTTTTACCAATGATGGGTTTTACCAGAGATGGGTTTATCAATGATGGTTTCACCAGGGATGGGTTTTACCAGTGATGTTTTTGTTTTCCCCCCAGGTCTCTCCAAGTCCCTTGGTCTCATTGAGGGCTATGGTGGCCGTGGCAAGGGTGGCCTCCCAGCCACCCTGTCCCCCGAGGAGGAGGAGAAAGCCAAGGGACCCCACGAGAAGTATGGCTACAACTCCTACCTCAGTGAGAAGATTTCCCTGGACCGTTCCATCCCGGATTATCGCCCCACCAAGTGAGTGCCAGGGGCTCCAGCAGGGAATGTTTGTGTTCAGGTGTCACCCCAGAGCCAGGAGTGCTGGGGCATTCCCAGTCAGGTTTGGTGCTGCTGGCTCTTCCCTCGTTGTTCCCAGGGCCCTGCTCAGTGATGAGAAAGGGGGTGGCTGGGCTGGAATGAGCTCATGGAGTCACAGAACCACTGATGCTGGAAAAGCCTCAAAGGTTGTTGAGTCCAGCCATTCCCCAGCACTGCCAAGGCCACCACTCACCTGTGTCCTCAAGTGCCACATCAACAGAGCTGTTAAACCTCTACAGGGCTGGGGAAGCACTGCCCTGGCAGCTGTACCAGGGCCTGAGCACTCTTTTTGTCAGGAAATAATTCCTAACATCCAACCTAAACCTCCCCTGGCACAACTTGAGGCTGTTTCTGCTTGTCCTGTCCGTTGGTACCTGGAACAAGAAACTGATCCCCACCTGGCCCCAGCCTTGCTTCAGGTAGTTGGAGAGAGTGAGAGAGTTCACCAAGATGATTTATCAGAGATAAAAGGGAATTTCTTCCCAGTCTATCTCTGTTTTCCTAAAGCAGTCCATGATTTTGGGTGGAAGTGATACCATCAGAAACTCAGCTCTGCTTTCGCTGAGCTTTTGGTGTTTAATACCCTGTAAAAGTGTGCAGAAATCCTCCCTCCCTCCTTGTCAGCTCCTTCATGTCCCTGCAGGACCTCCAGGGCCCTTGGGCTGCCCTCAGGCTCCTCCCAGCACAGGGATCCTCCAGGGACACTCTGCGATCTCCCATTTTAGATCTGGACATTTAAAGGGAGTTTCTACTGTGGCAATATCTTTCCTCTCCTTTTTTGATTGAGCTTTTAAGGTGCTGGTGATGTTTACCTGCCAAGCAGCACAGGAGAACAGCCTTTAGAAGAGGTGACACATCATTTTGTTAAGAGGATGAGGAAAGACACGCTGCAAGTTTATCTTTGTGAAGGTTAATTTTAGATATGGCTGCCAGAGTGTTCCTCAAAATAGGAAAGTGTCAGTTTGTCCTGGCCTGGAGTGAAATCCCTGATAGAAAAATGAGCTGAGAGAGGTTTGGATTGTGAAAGATCCGTGTCCAATGCCTGTGTCACTGGGGCAGTGACAAAGCTGTTGCCTGGCATCTGCAGAGCGTTGAAAACCATGCAGCCAGGGATGCAGCTCTGTGGGTCAGGAGGTGGCAGATTGTCCAGGGGAGCAGGGGCAGCTCTTGTTCCCCCTGTCCCCAGGGCTCCAGACTGTCCAGAGGGGCAGGGGCAGCTCTTGTTCCTTCACCTCTCTGTCCCTAGAGCTCCAGATTGTCCAGGGGAGCAGGAGCAGCTCTTGTTCCTTCACCTCTCTGGGTGCTGCCTGAATTCTGAGCAGCCCCTTGAGCATCCAGGGCTGTTCAACCACTGACAACAGAAATCCCTGGATGAGTTTCCAAAGGAATGGAGCACATTCTGCATTGTGCTGCTGCAGCTCCTCAGCCAGGCTGAATTGCAGGTACAAATTGCACCTTTGCCTCTGTGATATGCAAATCCCAGCACAATGCTGGATCCTTGGAGCAAGACCTTTCCCCAGCACTTACCTGAGGCTGAGCTGCTGATTTCCATTTCTCATCCCCAGCTCTGACTTCCAGCAGAACCAGCGTTACTTGGCGAGAATTAATTTGAGAAGTAATGTTTCTCTTCAGATTTGGGGGGAAGAAAAGGATTAATTCTGACATTTTCAGCCTTGCATTGTATTTTTCCTCAGTTCCACTATCCATCATTCCATGGGAGAGTGGGGGAGAGGACAGGGCACAGCATTAAAAATGCTTCAGTTTGGAGCTGGGCTGAGACTTGGGAGGGAATTTGTGCAGCTGCACAACTCAGTGCCTTTTATCTGTGTAACAACTTCAGGAGTGCATTTTGTTTATTGGTTTTCTTTTTGTTTTGGGGATCAATTGGCTTGATATTGTAAGAGAACAGTTGGTCTGTGTGTAATAGGCTGGAGTTTGCTGGAGAATTTGGAAAGTTTCACCTCCTCCTACCTCTGGCTTCAAGGTTCCCTTGCTATTTAGTGCATAAAGTTTTATGGCTGATTTTATGAAGGGTTGAACACAAACCATTTAAGTCAAGTATCCTGGTCTCTGATTAAAATAGATTCAAGTTAAGGGAAATTAGCCTAAATGGCTTTGAAATTGCAGCATTAGTGGGGAAAAACTGTTGAAAACCCTCCAGCTGATAAGCATTACAAAGCATGTAGTAGTTTTAAATATAATAGTGAAGCTGTGTGGTTCAGCTAAAGGCTGCAGAGTGTCTGGAATGCCAATGGACTGGCACTGGTCCTGGCACAGGCTGGCACTCCCCAGCCTTTCCTCTCAGCTTTCCCTGTTTTTAAGGAAAGATTCATGTGGTCAAGTGTCACTGCCCTGAGTGCTGAGCAAAGCTGCACCAGAGCTCTGAGGCCTTTCCCTGCTCCTTTCTTGTGCCTGTGGCCAAAGGGAAGTGGAGCAAGGAGAGTTATGGGGAAATTTGGCACATTTTGTGTCTATTTTTGTGTCTCCAGGCTCCCTGCACCTCGTGGTCAGCACCACTGAGGGTTCAGGGACTCAGATATCCCTGCTCCATGGGATTTCAGGAGCTGTTGGTGAGGAGGAGCCAGTGCAGCTCACAGCTCAGGGCCTCTCAGTCCTGCCCAGAGGCAGAGAAAGGAGGGGGTTTTCCTGGGAGAATGGTCCCAGAGGTGTGAGGATGATGTTCAGGAGAAGGTGAGGTCTTTGCCAGCACCAGGAGCTGTGGCAGAATACCTTGTTTGCCCTGATCTGGGGAATTGTGGTGTCACTTTCTGGTAGTTTGGATTATCATCTTTGCTTTAGTTGAATTATTTCCTTCCCCTTTCTGCTTTCTCTTTCCCCTTCCCTTATCCCTTCTCTTTCCTCTTCCTCTTTCTCCTCTCCACTTTCCCCCTTCTCTTTTCCTTTTTCCCCTTTCCCCTTTCCTGTTCCACTTCCCTTATCCCTTCCCTTTTCTCCTTCTTCCCCTTCCCTTCCCCTCCCCGTCCCCCCTTCCTTCTTTCCCCTTTCCTTTTTTTTTCTTCCCCTTCCCTCATCCTCTTTCCCCTTCCCTATTCCCTTTTTCCCTCTCCTCTTTCCTCTTCCCTGTTCCCTTTTCCCCTCTCCTCCTTCCCCCTTCCCTGTTCCCTTTTCTCCTCTCTTCCCTTCCCCATTCCCGTTTTCTGCTTTCCCCTTTCCCCATTGCTGCTCACCTGGGCTGGGAGGCGGAAACTCATCCCTGCTGTTCCCCACTGAGGGATTTGGGATTGTCCTGGGCTCATTCCCAGAGCAGAGGTGCCAGAGGTCTGGGATGAGCTGTGTGGAGCTGGTTCCAAGCAGGAGCTGTTCCTGCCCCACCTGGACCTCACCCTGAGCAGGAAAGGCTGTGCTGGCTGTGCACGAGATTTCCCAGTGAACCAAGTAACAGATTCCAGCTGGGATGGCTGGGAAAGCTCTTCCTTGGGCTAAAATAGGCAGGACTGCTGTTTTGGGGTGAGTTATTCCAGAACCTGCTGCCAGGCAGTGCCATAGTGAGAAGGGCGCTGGGAACACATGCCTAATCACGCTTGATTGGGTTTTTTGGCTTTAAGATGAGATTCCTGCATGTTCTGGAAAACAATCTCAGCTTCCAGATTGGAAGTACCCAAGGTGCTGCCTGCAGCCTGCAGGATTTCTGCTCAAATCTTCACAAAAATGAGCTGGAGAGATTTTCTCAATTTTCTGCAAAATCCTCTGAAGGACAAGGCTGCTGTGTGAGTTTTATTGTTTATCCATTCCCAGCACTTGCTGCCTGCCTGGGGAGGATGGGGGTTTGGGAGATGTGTTGTTTTCTATATTGAAAGTGAAGCATATTTACATGGGATGCCAGGGCCTGCAAACATTCCCTGCTTGGATACAACATTTTATGCACCTCTGTTGTATCCTGTGATACAGGATTTAATGGGAACCTCTCCTATGTGTAGCAGAAAATAAAATTGCTTTGTTAGATCAGCCTGCCTGTCCATCTTATCCAGTATCTAATCTCTGATAGTGGAATTACCAGATGCTTCAGGTTGAAGAAATCATATTAAGGGAAACTATGAAATAATCTGCCCATCTGGTACATTCTGCCTCCCCCATTCTCTCCTTTCAATCCTATCCAACATAAATGTGGAGTTCTCATTATCTCTTTAAGAGTCTGTTCTTTTCTGGAATCCTGCTAAGCTCTGATTCAGTGGTATTTTATGGCATTATAGGATTAAGGGGTAGATTTAAGAGAAATAATACCCACAATTGTTCGGACTATTGGATCACTGGGTGCTGATGACACATTCCTGCTGCTGCAAATCTCCTGACAGCTGTTCTCGGGAGGGGAGCCCCGAGGTATTAAAGTGAAGAGCAAAGATGGTGTAAGAGATAAGCAACTCCCAGAGTTTGATTTTTCACAGGTTTTGAGGGGTTCCCAGCCTGGAGACACAACCCCTTCTCCTGCCTGCCTTGGGGTCCTGCACATGGTCAGGAGGTGCATGGAAAGGGACTTTGAACAAGGGGATGTAGTGATAGGATGAGGGGGAATGGCTTAAAAATGCCAGAGGGCAGGGATGGATGGGATATTAGGAAGGAATTCCTGTCTGTGAGGGTGGGGAGGTACAGGAACAGGATACCCAGGGAGGTTGTGGCTGCCCCTGGATCCCTGGCAGTGCCCAAGGCCAGGCTGGACAGGGCTTGGAGCAGCCTGGGACAGTGGGAGGTGTCCCTGCCATGGCAGGGGTGGCTCTGGATGGGCTTTAAGGTCCCTTCCAACCCAAACCTGATGGAAAATGTTTGGAGGTGCTGGGAGCCTGATTTGCTGCCGTGTTCTCACAGCACCTGGTCTGTGCTTGCCCTGGGACCCTGTGGGGAGTGCCCTGGGCAGAGCCCCCATCACCTGCTGCTGAAGAGGGAGCGGTTCCACATCCCTGCCTGCTGTAAGTGTCCCTGTGGTGTTAGGGCTGAGTCAGAGCCATCCCCTGCAGCTCTCAGTGCCTGAATCACCCGTTTATTTCCAGAGCTGCTGCCGTGGGATTTCAGCACCAGCTGGCTTTGGCTGCTTTATTGCCAGGGCCCTCATGCAGCAGCAAGCTGAGTCTTTCTTTGGGATGCAGTGCAGAAGATGGAGAGCTTTGGCTTCTGGGTAGACTTTGGGTCGTTGTTTGACAGCTTAACTTAAAGAAACTAAATCAAGTTGTGATCAATTTTTATTTCAAATGGTTTTGTGTGGCCTCTGTGGGCTCTCAGTGTGTCCCTGCTGGTGCTGGAGCTCTTTGTGGGCTGCAGGGACGCCCTGTTCCCCTTGGGGTCTCTCCCCATCCCTGGAGAGCCTCGCTCAGACTTAGGGGATGTTGCAGGGCCCAAGAATTCCATTTTGGCTTTTTAATCACAGCAGAATGCATATTTGCAAAGTGATGGATGTGGGTGTGACTGAGACAGGTCAGGACTGCCCAGGAGGATGCACCTGGAGGCTCTACTTGAGTCTCCTGCCCATGACACCACTCCTGCCTTCCCATCTCTTGTGCTGGATCCCAAATCTCCTGCAGAGCCCACAGTGGCCGTGGTTTGTGCCAGGGGGCTCAGCCTGTGCCCTCTGATGGGAAGGTTCCATGTGCCATCATACTCATTTTCCTGTGAAAATACAGAAATCTGTTCCACTGTGGGAGAGACTGAACTCCCTGGCTTTGCAGGTGCCCTTGTCTCAGATTTCTCTGGGACCAAGGCACTGAAATGAGGGATTTTCTCAACACCTGCCACAGCTGGGGCAGGAGATGCCCCTGTCACTGCTCCATACACCTCACCTCATTTCCTCCCTTTTAATAAAACCAAATGCTTTCTGCCTTTCCCCCTGCCCACAGGACTGTGGTGGCTGTGGCAGAAGTGTGTGAGATGTGCAGATGTTACAGTGGGAGAGCTCAGTGATGGCTTCTGCAGGATCTGGGACATTCCTGAGCACACATTTGTGGTGACGTGCCCATCACTCGTGTCCTGCCCCAGGCTGCTCAGCCAGGCTTGATGAAGTGAGTCTTCAGAGAAGGACAACATTTAAGAAGACAAAACAAACTACTTGAGTTATGAGAGTGATATTTGCTGGGAAATAGAGTTTCATGCCTGTTTATTTGTTGTGATTGCTGCTTATTGCAAACAAAGGAGGTCAGAAGAGCTCCTTCTCTCTTGCGTGCACAATGTGCTACTACAGCCTGCAGAGAGGGCTTTGGTGGGTTTCAGTCCCACATCCAAACAACAGCCAGGAAAAGAGGCAGGATGTAGGGCTTTTTCTTCATCAAATAACTGAAGGGAAAACTAGAGAGGAATCAAGACAGTGGAAGAACCAAAAAAAAAAATTACTTTTTCAGATGTGATATTCCCTTTGAATTGCATGTGGGAGTGTATTAAAAGATCCTTACAGCTCTAGGAGAAAGCCAGGACTGGTTGTGCACCTTCTCTCCTAATAGATGGTTGTGGGTTTGATCCAGCATTGCATGAAAAACACTCCTGCCCTTGGCTTTTTATAGCTTCAGCCATAAAAAAGGAAAAGTAATATTTTCCAGTACTTGGAAAGGTGCCACCTGAAAATTTTCTGGGAGAGCAAGTAGAGAAATCAAGCAGTGAGTATCAGTGTCACAGCTCTGGCATGCAGGAGCTGTGCCTCAGATCAGGGCTCACCAAAGCCAGAGCAGATTTGCAGCTCAGGGATGGATTGTTGGATTTTCTGTCCATGTGTTGTTCTGTCCTGCCCAATCTGTCCCATCTCTGTGTGGCTCCAGGCAGTTTTAATCTGACAGGCTGCAAAAAGTCATGGAAACCTCCTGAGCTGGAAGGGACCCAGCTCAGGAGAATGAGAAT
The DNA here is from genome assembly GCF_901933205.1 of Camarhynchus parvulus. Lineage (NCBI taxonomy): Eukaryota > Metazoa > Chordata > Aves > Passeriformes > Thraupidae > Camarhynchus > Camarhynchus parvulus. Next base: position 2,995,375 of record NC_044589.1, read on the forward strand.
CACTGGGGCTGGAAAATCCCTCCAAGGCCACCCAGTCCAAGCTGTGCCTGATCCCCACCTTGTCCCCAGCCCAGAGCCCTGAGTGCCACCTCCAGCCCTTCCCTGGGCACCTTCAGGGATGGGCACTCCAAACCTCCCTGGGCGGCTGTGCCAGTGCCTGAGCCCCCTTTCCATGGGGCAATTCCTGCTGATGTGCCCCCTGAGGCTGCCCTGGCCCAGCCTGAGGCCGTTCCCTCTGCTCCTGTCCCTGTTCCCTGGAGCACAGCCCGACCCCCCCGGCTGTCCCCTCCTGGCAGGAGCTGTGCAGAGCCACAAGGGCCCCCTGAGCCTCCTTTGCTCCAGGCTGAGCCCCTTCCCAGCTCCCTCAGCCTCTCCTGGGGCTCCAGACCCTTCCCAGCTCCATTCCCTGCCCTGGACACCTCCAGCCCCTCAGGGTCTGTCGAAGTGAGGAGCAAAATCACCCAGTGCAGCCCTGGCCCTGCCCAGACACCCCAACAATCCCAGCCTAGGCATCCCTGGGAGCAGTGTCCAAACACTCTTGGAGCTCTGGCAGCCTCAGGGCTGGGACCTTTCCATGGGGAGCCTGGTCAGGAGTTGTGTCACCTCTGCACCCACCCAGATCCTGTGTCCCTGCAGGAGGGGCTGGGGAGGATGTTGGGAGTTGTTTTGTGCAGGGGCTGCTGTCAGTCCTCAGCTCCTCAGTCTGTTCTGAAGTGAGAAAAGATGTCCTGGAGTGTCCTGAGCTGGAAGGAACCCCCAGGATCATCCAGTCCAACCCTGGCCCTGCCCAGACACCCCAACAATCTCAGCCTGGGCATCCCTGGAGCTCCTGGAGCTCTGGCAGCCTCAGGGCCGTGCCCATTCCCTGGGCAGCCTGGGCAGTGCCAGCACCCTGTGGGGGAAGAACCTTTCCTGAAATCCAGCCTGAGCTGCCCTGGCCCAGCCCCAGCTGTTCCTGTTCCTGTCCCTGTCCCGCAGAGCAGAGATCAGAGCTGCCCTCAGAAGGAGCTGCAGCCCAGGGAGGTCCTGCTGGTGTCACTCGAGGCTGTGCCCAGGCTGTCCCTCCCTGCTCTGAGAATCATTCCAAACCCAGCTCCATACACAGTCAGGTTTTTATTTCTCCTGCATCCTCAGGGCCCTGAGCTCTGAGGAGCTGCTGCTGCTGCTCTGTGTGTGCAGGGGCTGCTGGTGCCCTGTGCCCCTCCTGCCCTCCAGGGATGGGAATGCAGCTTCTGCTGCCTTTGGGATGATTTGCAGAGAGGAAAAAGCCTCTTTGCTGCTCCATTGCTTCCCCAGCACTAATACAAACGAGCAAGCTGTGGAATAAATACCAGTATTGATCTTTATTCCTCAGTGTGTTTGGACATGCTGCTCCTGACTTCCAGCAATGCTTTTTCTTGAAAACTGGGCAAGTAAAGGCTCTAAAAGCACACTTTTCCAGCTGTGCTTTACATTTGTTGGTTATTATTTCAGCCCATTCCTGTGACCTGCAGGAGCAGCCTGGTTCCTTGGCCACACAGGCAGCTGGGGCTGGCTCCCCCCAGAACTGGAGCTGCCAGACTCCCTGTGGAAAACTTTAGGGATTTGTGCTGCATGGATTTAGATGGGGACATAGGACAACTTTTCCTTTCCCTTTTGAAGCAGAGGTGACTGGAGCACACTTTGGCAGCTTGTGTGGGGTCAGAAGTGTGTCAAAAGCCTTTGGTGCTTGAAGTGCCAATATCTTCTTTAAACCCAGGTGGGAAGAAAGTGCTTTGGGGAAAGCAGCTGGAGTTGTTTAGTGGCTGTTAGAGAGTCTCTTACTTCCACTGTGCTGCTCAGTGTCACCTGCAAACACTGTGACCATGGATTTATAGCACTGCACCTCGGGGTTCTTAATGCCATACATTCCACTAATTGTCAATTTTCCCTTCCTGACTGCAAAGTTATTACCTGTTCCTGTAAGGTGGGAACATGGTGCTTCAGGGAAGGCTTCTGTGGCAGGAGTGTGCCATAAACCAGTTCCTAATGTATACAGAAGTATTAAATGATCACTTTGGCAGAGGATGGGATTAGTGTAATTTAACAACTTGCTTTTGTGCTCCTCTGAACTCTGCTGAAAAATACCTGTGTTATCATAAACACTTCTGCCTAAACTGTGCTTATGAGAATAAATGAAGCAATTTAAGCTTTGGATACACTTCCCTCCAGTTGGCTTCCAAGGAAATCAGGGCTTGTGGGTTTGTTTGTGCCACCAGCCTGCTCCCCTGGACTGGCCAGAGCTTTCCTGTTCCAAACCAGCACATGCCCAGCCAGATCAGGCAGAGGGGGAGTCAAGCTCTGCTGCTTTCACAGCCTTGGTCTTGCAGCCATTTGTGCAGTTTTCCAGCAGGAAAATCCAAGAGCAAGGAGGTCTCAATGACTTTTGTGTGTGTGTGGGAAGGAGCTGGGCATGGGCTGGGTAAGTGGATGTGACACTCAGAATTGCTCTGGCTTTTATCTCCCTTAGATCTGTCTGAGCCTAATAACTTTATTACAAGAGCCTCTCACCAGAGTAAATCCCATTCTCTACATTCTGTTTTTACAACCCTGCAGATGATTTCTTCTTAGGACTTGCCAAGTAATGTGCCTTTAGAAATGTCTGTATGTCCCTAAATTGTAATGGCTATTTTTGAGGCTCTAATTCTAAAATAGAGCTGAACATTTCTGAAGAAGAATTACTGGGAATAAAGTAGGTGCTTTAAAATCGAGTTTCCTGGGGAAATGTGAGGAAGTTTCAGGGCTTTGTGGTCAGAAATAGTTTGAGAACCTGGATCTGTAAACAGTGAACTGTACCAGACAGGATTAGGTGTATTAAGATGCTTGGGTCACAAAAAATGCACATCACAGGATAGACACAATAGATTTAATGTTGGCAGTCCTTTTTGCAAGCAGACATGTGCACTGAATCAGCAAAATCCAAAGGAGAATAAGCAATTAATGAATGGAGCATGATGAGGAAGTGGCAGGATGAATAGCAGGCTGAGCATTTGCTTTCTTTAAAGCCTGCTCATAATCTTTACAAAGGCCAAATGGAGATCAGTTCATTTCCTGGTGAAGCTTTATTTCAGAGGACAGCACAAATGCAGCTTGTTTGGAACCAGTGGGTTCCATTTGTGGAGCTCTTGTCACCAGAAGGACAAACCCAGCAGGTTTTCCCTTTGCCATTGAGGCTTTCAGGCAGGAAGCAGCACAGATGTTAGGGACGAGCTGGGCAGCAGTGCCTGTGGATTAAGGCATGCAGGGAGCTTGAACCTGCCTGTGCTGGCACAGCAGAACTTGCAGTGGATTTACAACATTCTGTCCTTCAGCCACGGAGCTTTGCAGCCCAGCCACGGGGAAATCATTCAATCCCTTCAGGGCCCCATGGATGCATCAGGATTTACCTCCCAGGCCTTCAGCTGCCGAGTCCTGGGGGTTTTCTGGGGGTCAGAGGGAACCTGAGAAGCTGCAGGCAGCAGAGCCAAGCCTTGGGTGTGTCTGGATGTGTCTGGCTGTGCAGGTGGGGGGAGCTTTGGTGTCAGGGCTGGGGAAAAGCAGGTGAAAGCCAATGGCCTTGGTAAGGTGAGGATGAGAGACAAGAAGAGTCCAGAATTCCCCACTTTTCACGTGTGCATGCAAACCTCTGGGGGGTGCAGGTGATGAGGATGTCCTGGGACATCCCAAGGTGTGGAGTTAACCTCATCAGAAATCACATTTAAGCCTTTAAAGTTCATTGTGGATCTCTGCACATATTTAGATATGAGTTTGCTGTGTTTTATCAAGTGTGTTATGGAATTATTTAGGTTGGAGAAGCTGTCCAGGACCATCGAGCCCAGCATGGCCAAGGCCACCACCATGTCCCCAAGTGCCACATCCATGGCCAGTGCTCCTCAGACACAGCCAGGTGCACTCACTGCCACTCCTGGCTCCTCTGAGGGCTGGGCTGCTGCCAGGCTGACAGAGGAGCTGTGTCACCGTGGCAGGCTTTAGATGCTCCTGTCAGCATCTCTGGGGTGGCAGCAAACAAATCTCCAGCCCCAAATCCTGGTCTCTGGGCTGGAGTGGCTCTGGAAGGTTCTGTGGCAGGGAGCTGTGGCTGCTGTCCTTTGGGTCTCTGCAGGAGGAGGCAGGCACAACAAAAAGGATGTGAAACCCCATTTGTGGGGCACCTCCAGCCTGTCCCTAAAAACTGATTGTGTTTTGGTTTGGGGTTTTATGAGGGGACAGGGAGAAGTTGGAGTATTTTTATTTGTGGTGGTTTTTTCTTAACCTTGTGATAATTCAGCTTTTGTTTGGCTGCCTGTGTTGGGTTGGGTCCCTCCCTACCTGCTGTGAGGTGTTTCATGTGCTGCAGTTCTGCACTGGGTTAAACTGGGTGCCTTTGTGTGCTGGGGCTCTGAGCTGGTCACCTGTGTCCCCCGGTTGTGTCTGTTGTGTATTTGGTTTGGCAGAGGTGGATGGTGTCACCTGGGACAGCAGAAAAGCCACACAGGAGCAAATCTCTCCACAGAATAGCAGGGCTGGTGTGGAGCTTCCTCTGTGGAATAAAGGGAAACTTGTGGCACTTTGGAAACTTCTGGCACTTTGTGTGTGGTCTTTGGTTTGTTGATTCTCCATCCTCAATGTCCCCTACACAAAGGGGCACCATGGGCAGTTCATTGCATTCAGTTAACTGGAACCTGGCACTGGAATCTGAGGGGGAAAGCAGATCTAAATCAGCCCCATCTGCTGGTTTTGACCCTTTTGATGGTGCTTGGGACTCATTTTTATTCTCTTCCACCCACAGCAGTACAAGTGTCTCACCAGTGTGTCAGTGTGCCCTGGTGAGCAGCCTGGGCTGGGCTGGGCCCTGGTGGTGCCAGCTCTGAGATTTGGGGATGGCAGAGCTCTCCCTGGTGCCAGCTCTGAGATTTGGGGATGGCAGAGCTCTCCCTGGTGCCAGCTCTGAGATTTGGGGGTGGCAGAGCTCTCCCTGGTGCCAGCTCTGAGATTTGGGGATGGCAGAGCTCTCCCTGGTGCCAGTTCTGGGATTTTGGATGGCAGAGCTCTCCCTGGTGCCAGTTCTGGGATTTGGGGATGGCAGAGCTCTCCCTGGTGCCAGCTCTGAGATTTGGGGGTGGCAGAGCTCTCCCTGGTGCCAGCTGCAGGATTTTGGGATGGCAGAGCTCTCCCTGTGTGACATTCCCCATGCAGGAATTTGGCAGACAGGGCTCAGTGACACCCCTCTGCTGAGGCTGATCCGGTTCTGGCAGAGGTTAAACAAACTCATCCAGTGATGTCTGTACGTAATGGGAAAGGTTTAAAAACCTCTTCATCTTCCAGTCCATAAAGCCGTCAGCAGCGTGGCTCTGTGATCACAAAGAAGAAGAGCTGTCTCTAAAAGTCCATTGTGCCTTTTAAGTTCATCATTTTTATGCCAGCTCTTCCAGCAGTGGCATCATTCCACCTTGTTCCAGGCAGCACAAGTGGTGGCCACTTTTCTTCTTCATTGCCCCAAGTCTGTCCTGGGGATGTCAAACTCCGGGGTTCCCGTGAGATCTATTCAAGTAAAACACTCCTACCTCAGGCTCTGCACCAAGGATTTCCTTTTCAGTTTGAGAGGGAGCTTTCCAGCAGTGCCAGTTCCATCCCAACCTGCCTGAGCACAGCTGGGATGTTTGCTGCTGGGACTTATCACCAGCCAGGGGTCTGTGTACAAATCACCAATGGGACAGGACTGCTGGGAACTGCCTTGAGCTGTTTGATTTTTCAGCATCACTCTCATTCCATGGTTATGACAATGGGAAGATGCCCACAGCTCACATCCCAGCAGCAAAGAACTCAATGTTACAACTCACTTTATAAGTTTTTTGACCAATCACACAAAGCAAAAGCACATTGACAGTAGTTCTATCCAACCACTGTGAGCACACATACCTTTGGTTAAACAATGCTTGCTTATTTCAAATACAACACCTGCTTGTGAGCCTTAAAACACAATGCACAGAGCTCCTTTATTAAGCTTAGAACCTCCCAGTATCTCACTAGATAAACTTTCCTGCAGCTTAGGGAGTTATTCTAGACGAGCATTAATACACAGACCATTGTTCTATTTGTCCTTGCTTTTCTGCTTTTTAAAGAAATTTTCTGCTGACCAATCTCATGGCTGCTGCTTAGCTCCAATCACAGTTCTGCTGTCTCTGAGGCCTGCCTTCTGCAGCTTTCCCAAAACCCTCTGATTTGGTGGATTCCCACAGGATTGTCACCCTGGAGGCCCTGGCTGGGACATGAAGGGCTCCCTTCCCTCACTGATGTTTGTCTGAACCTTCAGCCTGGGGCTGCCTCTGATCAGGGGAGGAAGAAGGCATTTTCACCTTCCCAAAAACCAGCTTCAGTGTGTTATACCTGACAGAAATATACCAGGGATGGAGGGCTGGAATAAACTGTCCTTTGGCAGTGTCAGTGTCACTTCACTGAGCTTGAAGGGAGCTCTGGTTCTGCCTTAGATGAGATGTCTGTGAGTTACCTTGTCCAGGACTGTGCCTGCATGAGCAGCTACAGACCAGCAGCTGCCTCCAACAGAGGCTCTCAGAACACGCACTGGTAATGTACAGCTCACTGGTAATTTACATTTCCCTGTTAATTTACAATTTGACATTAGTGCCTTTCATCTGGGAGCACCCAGCCCTTGCCAGGGGCCAGGACCTGGTGTTGTCCCTGTGGGCACAGTCAGGTTCCTGTCTGTCTGTCTGTCCCTGTGAGCACAGTCAGGACTCCTGTCTGTCTGTCCCTGTCAGGGCTCCTGTCTGTCTGTCTGTCCCTGAGAGCACAGTCAGGACTCCTGTCTGTCTGTCCCTGTCAGGGCTCCTGTCTGTCCCTGTGAGCACAGTCAGGACTCCTGTCTGTCTGTCCCTGTCAGGGCTCCTGTCTGTCTGTCTGTCCCTGTGAGCACAGTCAGGGCTCCTGGGCTCCTGCTGGCAGGGCAGCTCAGGGTGCTGCTGCCTCTGCTGTGACCCTGTCAGATGCTGCACAGAGCCCTTGCAAAGCCTGCTCCTTCACTCCATGCCTGTTTGGACATCACTCAGAGCTCAGCTCTGTTTGCAAGGCACTGTTTTAAAACAAACAGAGAAAAAAATATTCCTGAATTTGCTCCCTGCCCAATCTACCTTGCCTGGGAGGAGAGAGAGGCCACGAGCCAGGCAGCAGGACCTGCAGCCTTCACTCCTGAGCCCTGCTGACCCCTCCATCCCTGAGCATTGTAACTGTCACTACAGGACACGAAAGAACACAAGCACACCACCGTTCTCAAGGTGAAGGAAGAAAAGGGAAGTTTATTTTCTGACTCCAGCATTTATAGATTTCCAAAAGTGACACCGGATTGGAGGGTGACAGTGACACCTCTCCAATGACACTGGACAAACCAACAGTCTATCAACTCTCTCCTCCTCCATAGAGGAATGCAAAACAATGGGTTATTTACAGAAAGTGTGTGATAAAGTTCACTACAAGAATGTCAGCATCAGAAGGCTTAGAAAATCTTAAAAACCCAGGGTGACATGATAACTTCAACATCCTGTGTTTAAATCCCTCCTGCCTTGGTTAAGGGGACAGCAGCCTGCTTCTCCTGAGGACCTGTCGAACTGGGAGCCCCCAGCTGTGCTGTGGATGGCCAGATGTGGCCAGATGTGGCCATGAGGAGACCCTGGAGCTTGGTCATGCAGGGCAGGGGCTGTGGCCAGCCCTGCCTTGTCCTGCTGGGGCTGATGAGGAGCCAGGAGCTCTGTGCAAAGCTGGGCACAGTGGATGTCATTCCTTGTGCTGTCCTGGGAAGTGACAGGGACGCACTGTGGGCTCCTGCACCACACACAGGGGGAGTCCTGACCTCTGTCTCTGTCATGGGGTAACATTGCTGGCACTTCCCATCTGAGGAGTGCTCTCAGTCTTGGGAAGCTCAGCACTGAGAGATGCAGTGGTGACCCTTTCAGTTGAAGCTGATGTTTTCCTGAAGCAGCAATCTCTGGAATAGCAATCTCTGGAATGTGGACAGAATTTCACTTCCTGTGCACCAATTCTGACCGAGCTGTGTCTCACACACCCTTGGCTCTAACGTGGCAGTTCCATAGCTCGTTGTAAAAAAGGGATTTAAATATGTGTGAGTGGAACTCTCTCTCTGCTCCTGAGCCATGTTTTATAGGAACAGCTCCACAGCCCTGTGGAAGATGTGCCAACAGAGCTGAGCACTTCCAGAATGTCCACAGTGTTTTTAAGGACAGGAAGTAACAATTCATTTATTCTGCTGATCAAAAGAATATTTGCCTGTTTAAATATTCACACTCTTGAGCCTGCTACAAGACTGAACTGTCAGGAGGGGATAAGCTCCTGATAAGCACGTTAGCTGGATTTATTTAGTGTGATGGCCAGAAGAGAAATCATTAATAAGTCAGGATCCAGACTGGGGAGCTCCTGGGTGCTCAGAATTAGAAATAAAGGTGGGGGAACAGGAGGGAGGGAGATCTGGCACTCTGATATGGAGGAGAGGAGGAAATCTTGGAGAACCTATAATCAGGATGTGCTTTATAAAGAGGTGTGCTGTCCATAATCAGAACCACTACGTTCTTTGTCTGCCCTGAATTCTCCCACAGGCACCCAGGATCTGCATGGGCTGAGGTGATCTTTAAGGTCCCTTCCAGCCAAACCCCACTCAGTGATGCTGTGATCTGGGTGCATTTTGTGCCAGCTGGCACAGACTGCTGTGCCTGACTCTCCCTGTGTGCTGCTGTGATGGCTGATCCCACAGAGCTGGGCAGGGCTGCAGCAGGACCCCATCAGGAGCTGTAGGAGTAACTCCAGAGGCTGAGGGAGCAGCACAGAGCCCTAAAGCCATGGGTGTTCTGCAGACCTGGGAGGCACAGAGCCCTAACATGGGTGTTCTGCAGACCTGGGAGGCACAGAACCCCAACATGGGTGTTCTGCAGACCTGGGGGGTTCAGCCCTCTCCATGGTGGCTGCTGCTGGTGGCATTTCAGAAGGACAGGCAGAGATGTCCCCTTCATACTCTGGGGGACATTTGTGTCCTGAACACTCCTGGGGGGCATCCCTGGGAAGATGAGGGATGCTGCAGCATCAGAGCTGATGGTGCTGTAGTTATGAAATAGAACTCAGGTCATCAGTGAGTCTGAGCGCAGACTCTGCTCCTCAGACCCCCCTGAGCAGCACAGAGCAGCTCCCACTCCTGCCCCTGCTCCCAAGGGCACAGCACAGTGCTGTGTGCTCCAGAGTGAGCTCCAGGTGCTGCCATCCCTCCCTGTGCCAGGCACCAGGTAGGCCAAGGGACTGCGTGTTCCACAGAGCAGGCTGCTCTTTACCTGCTGTTATTTTACTGACCTTTTCTGCTGAGTGTGTTTTCCAAAGCAGAGCAGGGCCTGCCCACCCTGAGTGGCTCCTGTTCCAGCCTGTGTGGAATGTGGGCACTGCACAGGGTGTCCTGGGTTTGAGGGATGGACAGTTGTTGTGGCTCTGCTCCCAGGGAACAGGAACAGGAGGAGAGGGAACAGCCTCAGGCTGGGCCAGGGGAGGTTTAGATTGGATTTGGAGGAAATTTCTCACTGAAAGGGGAGTCAGACATTGGAAGGGGCTGCCCAGGGCAGTTGGGGAGTCCCCAGCCCTGATCTGAAGGCCAAGGAGTGAAGAGTCCCTGAAGCCAAGCAGTGCCTCTGTTGTCTAGGAACGGTCCACACTCCAGCCTGTCCTTTATCTGCATTTATTGGTGTTGATCAGTGGGTTATGTTGGGAAGGGAAGGTGTAGAAACCATTGGGGTTTGGCTGATGCCAGGCAGGGCAGTTCCGGGTGGTTGATGGAAATGGCTTTGTGCCCCAGGTGAGGGGTGTTAATTGAGTGGTAGAATGGATCTTGTTAAATCACTGGGCAGCAAGAGGTGGTTTGTAAATGTTAGCTGCCACTTTGTGGCCTCTCCAGGAGTGTTTGTTGTGATTCCAGGTGATTTTTCTGCTGAGGGATCATGAGGCAGTAAATGCTGGGATATCCCTTTTCTGTTACTGAGACAGACAATAAACATCCTAATCTCACTGCCTGCTCTGAAGAGTGGATTTACAGCTGTGTGCTGAGCAGAAAACAAACGAGCAGAGGATTCAAAGCAGGCTCTGCAGCAGGCAAACACGAGCTGGAGCAGAGCTGGGGTTTATGCTTTTTGTCTTTTGAATTTGGCTGACTTGATTAATCCAGCCTGATGTGTGCCAAGCTGTTCAGCAGAAACTCAGCCCTGCTTCCTCTTTCCCCAGCTCCCCTTGTCAGCCTTCCTTTGTTTGTCTTTTTCTGTCTTACATAAACCAGGTGAAAAGATGTTCTCTGTAAATACATTTGTTTTCAGGGTTTCTTTGCAGGTTTGCAGACTTGGGATTTATGTAGAATAAAGATCTGGGAGCCACTAAAGGTGGTGGTGGTCACAGTGCAGGAGTTGTGTCACCTCTGCACCCACCCAGATCCTGTGTCCCTGCAAGAGGGGCTGGGGAGGATGTTGGGAGTTGTTTTGTGCAGGGGCTGCTGTCAGTCCTCAGCTCCTCAGTCTGTTCTGAAGTGAGAAAAGATGTCCTGGAGTGTCCTGAGCTGGAAGGGACCCCCAGGGATCATCCAGTCCAACCCTGGCCCTGCCCAGACACCCCAACAATCCCAGCCTGGGCATCCCTGGAGCTCCTGGAGCTCTGGCAGCCTCGGGGCCGTGCCCATTCCCTGGGCAGCCTGGGCAGTGCCAGCACCCTCTGGGGGAAGAACCTTTCCCTGATCTCCACCTACACCTCTCCCTTCATGCCTGAGCCTTGGACCAATACAGAGCAAACCCCTTTTTTCCCCCTGTTGGAGGCCAAGAACATTTCTCAATGAGACCTCAGCAAGGTCCTTAAATTAAACCCAGTGCTGAACACGGGGAGTTTTTCTCCAGCCTCCTCAGACTTGGAGAGTTTTGTGAGCATGATTTAATGAAACATATTCAAGCATGATTTAATGGGACATAAAATGCCTCTTTGATACCTCATTGATCTAAAGGAGAGACAAAACTGTGAGGTGGCTCTTTCTTTCCACTACTGATCCACGATATTTCAATATAAATCCTACAAGCAGGTGCCAGCCTAGGTTTAATTGGAGAGAGCAGGATTTAGTGGGACAAAATGTAATTGTGTGACCTGCACTGATTCATTCCCAGATGCTGGCAGGTGCTCTGTGCTCAGAGGGTGTTTCCCACCTACAGAGCAGGGATGGGGAGGGATCCCCTGCAGCCTCCCTCAGCTTTCTCCTGTCAGGGCTGGTTGCAGACTGGCCCTGACTGGTGCTGTTCAGGGTGCTGGGACCTTCAAGAAGAAGACACCTGGGAGGCACAGGCAGGTCTGTGCTCACCCTGGGTGATTTCAGCTCTTCTGGGAGCCAGGAGATGCAGAACAAGGGGTCTGTGTGCGGGGTTCCCAGGAGAGTTTTATCGAGCTTCTTCCCCAAAAGGATCCAGGCACCAAGAGCCACTGAGCTGGGAGAGCAGGGTTTATATGGGATCTGGAGGGGTGGGGAGAACACCAGGGCCAATGGGATGAGGGCAGAGGGGTGGAGCCAGGGGGAGGGGCCAATGAGATACATGGAATCTACATGTCACAGCAAGGCATGCTGGGAGAGGCCTGTTTCCTCACCCTGACAATGGTGGTTATCGTGAGGGGTTTTCCCTGGACTCCTGAGCTGTGAACTCTTTCCCTGTTGGCCCAGTGGCCTCCCCACCTGTGTCCTGGGGCAGGACCTCTGCCCTGGGGCCACCTGCGGATGTACACGTGACGCTGGAGAGCACCTGCTCCATGGGCAGGGAGAACTTTCTGAGGCAGCCTTTGGGATGATGGAATGAGGAATGTGGGCTAAATTCAACATCTAATGATGGTCTGGGCTTCAGCTGGGGAGCTTAATCACTGACACTGGAATGTGTTGTGGTGGTCTGACCCTTGTATTTCATTTAAATGTAGAAGTTTTCAAGTGTAGGGAGTGCTCCCCTGAACATTCAGCTTCCTGGAACGAGACTTGCTTTGGGCTGGCCACATACAGCACGAGCTGGGTGTTAGAAATAAAACCTGAGATTCACAGAATCCAAAGTGCTTTGGCTTGTAGGGACCTTAAAGCCCATCTTGTCCCAGGGAGGGACAACTGCCACTGTCCCAGGCTGCTCCAAGCCCCAATGTCCAGCCTGGCCTTGGGCACTGCCAGGGATCCAGGGGCAGCCCCAGCTGCTCTGGGCACCTGTGCCAGGGCCTGCCCACCCTCACAGGGAACAATTCCTTCCCAATATCACTCTCTTTGAGCTTAAAACCATTCCCCCTTAGCCTATCACTGCTTGTCCTTGCAAAAATTCCCTCTCCAGCCCTCCTGTAGGTTCCCTTTAGGCACTGGAAGGGGCTCTAAGGTCTCACTGAATTTTGAAGGATTTTGGCCTGGGATCTGAATTCCAAGGGCCTTGGCTGGCACACAGCCAAGGGCTGAGGGGATGACTGTGGGCAGAGGGTGTCAGGAGTCTCAGCTGAGGTTTGGTGCATTGCCTGGGACTCTCCCTGAGGCTCTGGAGCTCCTGCTGGGACCTGGGGTTGGTGCTGGATTCTCTGTGCTGTTCCTCAGGGTTGCCATTGACGTTCTGAAGGCAGCAGGGATTTCCCACCTTGTGCCCACCCAGCCTTGCAGAAAAGGCAGGGTGCTGTTCCTGGGGGCGCAGGTGAGGAGGGAGCTGTGGGGGCTGCAGCCATGGGCAGCCTCAGCTGTCCCTGTGAGCCCTCCCTGCAGGGTCTGAGTGTTCCCCAGTGAGGCAGTCACGCCTGTGCCTCTCCCTGCACATGGGCTGAAGGATAAAGCATCCAGAACAGCCCTTTTTCTATGAAAAATGTTTCAAAGGAAAAGGCCAAACCACCCAACAACCCAAAGCCCAGCACTCCCCACCCCGTGCCCTCACCATTCCCTGTTTCCTGCAGCTTCTCCCTGGCCTTTCCAGTGATGTTTGAGCTCAAGTGTTGCTCTGCCCTTTCCTCCTCCCTTCCCAGGACAGCTCCAGTGTTTTCCTGCACACTTGCAGGGATATTTGCTGGTTTAAAGAAGCCTGGTGGAGCTGCAGGCTGTGGCAGAGCACCCCTCACCCCTCAGCTTTTGGCACCAGCACTGAAGGGACCCCGTGGGAGGAGCACAACAACCTTGGTGTTAATTTGATTTAAAATTGCTGCTTTCCCAGCTCTGGGGTGGCAGCCAAAGCCCCAGAGCAGGGTGTTGGTGCAAAGCCTCTCCTGCCTCTGGAGCACTGGAGCTTTGTGCCCCAGCAGTGTGGGCTGGCCTTTCCCACTCCTCCCTCCCGGGCTCATCTCCTCTCCCTGGATCCTCGTCCGTCTGTCCTGGCATTGGGGAGGGAGAGCCCTGGTAGGAGAGCTGCAGGGAGAATGCCAATGAGCAGGAGATGAGCCTCAAAGAGCTGGGTTTGGATTTGCCTCCAGAGCTCTTTGATCACAGGCTGAGCTCTTTATCCCCTGCAGCATTCCTTGGGGGAAGGCTGCCCAGAGGTGAGCAATGATTAAAAGGAAACACTCCTGCTCCTGTGACAGCCTTGACTTCACCAGAGCAGGTATCAACATCAACCAAAAGCTGTTTTTAATGTCTGAGTCAGTTTAGTTTGACTTTCTTGGCAGGATTTCAGGGTCACTTGTCACTTTGCCCCATCATGACCATTCTTTCATCCATTTTAAAGAAAGATTTTCCCTTTGGAATATCCTTTTCAGTGTTTGGTTCCCTTCAGTTGAGCTCTTGGCTTGCTGTAGGGTAGGCAATAATTAAATCAAGAAACACAACTGTGTTGTCACCCCGCAAACTTGTTTAACTAAAGAAGATGCATAGAGAAAACTCTGTTTCTGTGGAAATCTTTGTCTCCAAGTCTCATTCTGGAGTCTGAAGAACTCCTGCTGTTGCCTAAGAAACACCCAGGACAATTAAATGCAGAGGCATTGCTGGGGAGCTGAGGAGCTGCTGGGATGTCACTCTGCCTTTAGTCTTTCTCTGCTTATCTGGGCAGGGTTGCTCTGTGCACACTCATTGTAATTCTGGGAACTCTGCTCCTGTTTTTGTCTAATCTGTCAGGGATGTGGGGAGGGGGTGGGGAGGCTCCTTCTGTCCTTGCCCCACCTGGATTTATTGTAGAGGCAGCTGGAGAATTGAATTAAATTGTTGGACATGGATTAAGATCTCCTGTTTGCTTTCCACAGTTGCTCTGTTAAGAGGAGGTGCCTAGTTGAGATGGAACATGGCAGGGAAATAACATCAGTGTCCCTGTGCTCCCTGGAGAGCTGGGGCTCACCTGGAGCACCCCTTCCCTCAGAGCTGCCCCAGCCCTGCTCCATGGATGGCCCTCTCTCCAGCTCTGCTGTGTCCATGTATCACATGGACCTGCTGCTTGCCAGGGTTGGTGCTGGTGCAAAACCAGGAACTCCTGCTTTTGTCCTGCTCTGAAGTCTGTGTGAGCAGAGACCCAGCCCCAAACCCTGCCTGAGTTAAGGAATGATCCTGAAACCAGGGAGGGGATCACAAGGGTTTGGGTTTGACCATCCTGGCTGTGGAGTGCAAAGACAGCAGCTCACAGCACTGCTTCAGAGACAGGAGTGTGCTCAGGAGTATCTGCTGGGAGAGCAAAAACATTTATTGAGACTATTTAACCAGGGCTCATTTTATGTTCATTTCTTTCCAAAGCAAATGGGAGGAAAATTCCCAAGTGCTGTTGAAGAACAAGGCTCATTTCTGAGCACCTGTAAATCTTGGGGCAGAGTGGGGCTGGGGAGTTTGCCTTGAACTGCTGGAGGCATTTGCTGTGTTCTGGAGGCCACTCTTGATTATCTGTCCACACACACAGGTGGGGTGGGTGTGATGGTGTTCACAGGGGTCTCAGACTGAGGGAAGAGAAGATCTGACTCCATGTTTCAGAAGGCTGATTTATTATTTTATGATATATATTACATTAAAACTATACTAAAAGAATAGAAGAAAGGATTTCATCAGAAGACTAGCTAAGAATAGAAAAAGAAAGAATGATAACAATGGTTTGTGGCTCGGACTCTCTGTCCGAGCCAGCTGGGCTGTGATTGGCCATTAATTAGAAACAACTAACATGGGCCAATCAAAGATCTACTTGTTGCATTCTACAGCAGCAGATAATCAATGTTTACATTTTGTTCTTGAGGCTTCTCAGCTTCTCAGGAGGAAAAATCTTAAGGAAAGGATTTTTCATAAAAGATGTCTGCGACAGGATGGGCTCTGGATGTGTCTGGGCTGCTCTGCTTTGCTGTGCTCTCTCCCCAGCAGCAGCGATTTGAGGCTGGATCTGCACTGGGGATCCCTGGCTGTGCACAGCTGGAAGGTGGCACCCTGGGATTTGCCACCAGCCTGGCTGGAAATGCTGCCCTGTGAGCACTGCTGACCTCTCTGCCCTTTGTGCTGCAGGTGCAAAGAGCTGAAATACGGGAAGGACCTGCCCCAGATCTCCATCATCTTCATCTTTGTGAATGAGGCGCTGTCGGTGATCCTGCGCTCGGTGCACAGCGCCGTCAACCACACCCCGGCCCCCCTGCTCAAGGAGATCATCCTGGTGGACGACAACAGCGACGAGGGTGAGCAGCACTGGCAGCTCCAGCTTGGCCAGGAGGGGCTGGCTTTGGTCTGGAATCTCCTGGAGGGTTCCTGGGGAAGGGACGTGGGGTGAGGTTGTGGGTGTGCTGCTGGCACAAAGCTCTCTGCAGCTTCTCTGGTGAGGAACAGGATCAAAGCACAGTTAAATCTGAGAGAGCTGTTGTTTGAAAATGTAGCTGAGAGCTGGAGGGTGAAGGAAAGCAGAGAGCCATCTGACCTTTCCTTTTGTACCATCCAGGACCTCTGGTCTCAGGGTATCCTTGTTTCTGATAATAACTTTGGTTGTTGCAGATATGCACGTTTAAATATTTGCCAGGACAAGAGCCTGGAGCCCAGAGGGATTTCTGCTCTGGCACCTCACAGGGGCATTAACTGAGATGTTTCCTCTATGTGCCTCAGTTTTCCTGCTGTAAAATACCATCCCAGGCTTTATAGATGGCTGGTGCTCTGCAGGGGCCCTCATTCCCTGAGTTGTGGAACAGGAAAGAGGAAGAGGAGGAAATAATCCCAGCCCACCTGTCCAATCAGGCCCTGCCACAGCCTGGAGGGGATGTTTGGTTTCCCACATTACACGAGTGTCCTTTGGTTCAACCTGCTCTCAGTCACTGTTGTCATTCCTTCCCTTCTGGCTTTTGATAACACACAACTGTAGGAAGCATTTTCAGACTCAAATTCTTCCAAGAATCTTCTTTTTTTCCCTTCCAATATCCACTCAGACAATGTAATCAGGGTAGTTAAAATCCTTGTGAAGGACAGCAAATAGTTGAGTGACTTTGTTTACTGCTTTCTTCAGCTGTACTGTGTTTTCATCCTTTTAATGTTATTTGAAAAAAATGAATGCAGGAGTGCCATGGATGCTGTGATTGGAGGGAAGAGCGGGGCAGGGAGCAGGGTGTGGAGAGCTCATTTCCAGAGGGAGATGAGAGGTTGTCTCTCTGTGAGGAGAGGAGCTGGTGCACAGTGAGCTGTTCAGGCTGCAAACACAGGCACTCAAACACCACAGTGATGAGCACCACAGAAAGCTGATGAGTTCTAATCACCAGTAAAGGAATCAGGAGGGCAGCTCCTCAGCTGGTGGGAGCCACACCAGGGTGAAGCTGTGGGATTTCAGAGCTGCGAAGGGGAGTGCAGGTGAGGTGCTGCTGGGATATCCCACAGTGCCCAGCACTTGAAATACCAGAATGAGAGGCTCCTTCTCCAAATTTTATCCTATTAATGGGGCAAAGAGAAGAACCCTTTCAAAGAGAAGCCATTGGTGATAATCACTGAACTTCTCCCCTCGTGTCTGTGCACAAAGCATGTGTTTCTGAACAGCCTCTTCCTCACTCAGGGTGAGGCTGATGGTGAGCCAGGTGCTCTGGAGACACTGGACAGGCACAGGACAGCAAAACAAATCGTTCCTAAAGTGTCTGCAAGGCCAGGGCTGCAGCTGGCAGTGAGGATCAGGGTGGGATCCTGTACCCACTGTGGGATGGCAGGGCACCACTGGGGCTTGGCAGGGTTGGGGCAGAGGGCTGCCCAAAGCTTGGACTGTGTTCAAGCACTTCCAGCTCTGGGCTTTCACAGAATCCCAGAAAAGTTTGAGTTGGAAGGGGCCTTAAAGCCCATCCAGGGCCACCCCTGCCATGGCAGGGACACCTCCCACTGTCCCAGGCTGCTCCAAACCCTGTCCAGCCTGGCCTTGGGCAGTGCCAGGGCTGTGTTGGAGTGTTGGGGCTGTGTTGGAGTGTTGGGATGTGTTGGAGTGTTGGGATGTGTTGGAGTGTTGGGTTGTGTTGGAGTGTTGGGATGTGTTGGAATGTTGGGGCTGTGCTGCAGTTGGGATGTGTTGGAATGTTGGGATGTGTTGGAATATTGGGGCTCTGTTGCAGTGTTGGGTTGTGTTGCAGTGTTGGGATGTGTTGCAGTGTTGGGATGTGTTGCAGTGTTGGGATGTGTTGGAGTGTTGGGATGTGTTGGAGTGTTGGGGTTGTGTTGCAGTGTTGGGATGTGTTGGAATGTTGGGATGTGTTGGAGTGTTGGGGCGTGTTGGAGTGTTGGGGCCATGTGGGAGTGTTGGGGCTGTGTTGGAGTGTTGGGTTGTGTTGGAGTGTTGGGATGTGTTGGAATGTTGGGTTGTGTTGCAGTGTTGTACAGCACCAGGGAGGGAGAGGCAGGGAGATGACCCCAACTGATGGACAAGTTCAAACATCCTGGGCACAAAGTGGGAAAATCCCAGTGTCCTGGCACAGCTAGGCTGCATCCCACCCCGAGGGTGCTTTGGTTGGAATCAGGAGTGTCCAGGGTCCCTCTTGGTGGCCCAGGGCTGTGCTGAGGGTTGGTTAGACATCCCTGAAGAGCTCTGTCCTCAGAAAGGTTGGGTGCACCAGGACAGTGGGGTGGACGCTGAGGTGCTGCCATCAGCTGGGAAGGTGAGTTAATAATGCCAGTGTTCTGCTGCTGAGGCTTTGCAGGCCTCATGACAAATGAGATTTTTAAGGAGGGATTTGAAGGAAGATAATGAGGTAACTTGGCAGATGTTTATGAAGAGCTCCTCCCAAGCGTGTAATAATCTACTTTTCTCATGTAAAAGAAATGATACAAACCAGAACGTATCTCTGGGACCATGTGCTCCCTCTCAGCATCCTGGAGGAGCTGCAGTGACAGCCAGGAATTATTAATGGCAATAACATTGTCACAGAGTTCCCACTAATGGTGGGCAATCATTCTGAGCAGCAACAGCAGCGTCACAGAGTTGATGCTTTGGATATTACAAACAAAGTCATCATAATAAATAGATTTGGCTTCTACAGGAAAATAATTACAGGAAAATAGTTCCTCATGAGTTCTCAGATTTAGAGATGAATCCTGGAGGATCAGGCAGAGGATGGGGCTGTGTGGGTGTGACTTTGGAGGCTGTGATTGAACAAGAAGGAATTTCTTCAGCCTCTGTGGGAGCAGCTGTGTGGGAGTGAGGGACAATTCCTGTGGCTGTAGCCCAGGAAAAGCCTTTGGAGGCTCAGCTGTGTAACCTGAGAGAAGGTTGGCTCCAGGGAGCAGTGCCCAAGCCCAGGGCTGTGCTGTCCCCTGGGTCACCAGAAGCAGCTTTGGGGAAGTTGCTGGAGGCTCAGGACAGTCCCTGGCTGGGGTTTGTGTGGGTTTGTCGGGGGGAAGAGGAACCACAGCAAATCTGGGTAACTGAAGAACAAAGCACCAAAATTAGCAGAGATTTCCAAATCAAGTTTTAAGATTAGCCCCAGGGGTGAAGGCAAGAGCTACCTGCCCTGCCCACCTGGCTCTGTGCCCCCCAGGTAGAGCTGTGACAGCCAGGAGCAAAGCCTGGTGCTGGTGTGAGGTTTTCAGCCTGCAACAAAGAGCTTCTGAAGCCTCATTAGACACTCCCTGCTCTCAGCTTTGTTGTACAACAGCACAGCACAACACAAAAGTGTGCAGTGAGAGATTAAAGTTAATGAACACCAGCATTCTGATGCTTTATGTCTGAGCTGTAAATAGATAAAAGATGCCAATGTAATGTAACGGGGAAAAAAATCCCTCCTTGAAGGAGCAAGCTTGGGGAGTTGTAGCTTGAACCCCTTTCTCCCTTGAGCTGCACATTACACTTCATAAAGGCTCTTTTGGAGGCTGCTTTTGTTTGTGCTTGTTGCACGGCTGTAATTCCAAAGGCAGTGTACAGGTTGTGTTTGGGAGTGATAAGGAGGTTCCCTGGCTGGGGGAGGATGCAGCCACGTGCCCCTGAGATGCTCTGTTATCTCACAGCTGCACACTTTGTCTGACTCTGTTGCTTAATCATCACCTGCTTTTTTTTTTTAAGTTGTTGTTGTGTCTTTTAGCGTTTTTAATCTGGGATAACATCTCTTTGAAAAGCAAACCTCTCGGAATACAGGAAACCCTCTGGATAAAAGGCTGTTTAAAGGGGCTGGCTCCACCAGGGGAGACATGCTCAGGCTTGTAATGTGCCTGGGTCTGGCACTCGAGGGATCCCCTCCTCGTTGTGCTCATTCCAGCAGCAGCAGCAGCAGCAGCACCTGTGCCTCGATCTCCTGGGAGCTCCCTGGGTGTTTGTGCTCAGAGGGAGCTGCAGGAGCTGAGCCACATCTGAGCCAGCCTTTCCCAGGGCTGAGCATGGGGTGTTCAACTGGAGCTGAGAGAAGGAGCTGATGCAGCCTGAGCACGGGGTGTTGTTTCACTGGAGCTGACCTGGGCTGGCCCACTGGTGCTCAGCTCTGAGGCTCTGTGAGGAGAGCAGCAGAGCAGCACAGGCTGGGTTTGTTGGTGTGAGAGACAACTGCTCACTTTGAAAATTTAAAAAGGTTTATTAAACCTTAACAAAAATACAACTAAAGCACTACATAAGGAAAAAGCTGCAGCTCTGGGAACTGCCCTTGTGGACATCATGTGGCCAGTTCATCTTCAAGGTGGATGCTCAGTCTTTTATACCCCTGGGGGTTGCACCACCCAGCCCTGGTCCCTCCCAAAGTGTCAGTCAGCTCTTCTTTGCCATTTATCAGTGCAGACTGCTCTGTAACTGCATTGGAGCTCAGGTGTTGCCATGCCCACCCCCTGAGC